>NC_088775.1:2562669-3133927 GCF_954871325.1 Gordionus sp. m RMFG-2023
CCAAAGGGTTTCGAGGTTCAACTAAGATGGGGTGGCTAGTGTTGTAGCTGTTGCTAATTATAGGTTGATGAGGCTCATAACCATTATTAGGCAAATGAGCTTGCAGAGGGTTGGGTTGAAAGTAGGCTTCATTTTAAAAGATACAATTAATTAAGTATCGAAAAATAAAATAAATCACTCAATTTAATATATTATTATTTTTCGCTTACTATTTGATGAATCTATAATTATAATGTTTAACCTTTTTTTATTATACCTACTTTAAATTATCGAACGTATTCATTTAAGTTTTTACCTTGGTCAAGCTCCATCTTCTCTAAAGCTGGTCCGGGATCCATATGCGTCGGTTTTTCTAGGGTTATAGCTGCAAGAGCGGCCGCCTTCGCTGCTGCTCGAGCAGAGGTGACCGAACCCGTGGATGCTAAATAACGATCGTAATAGATCGAATAATAAGGATGAGCTATGATCCGTGATTCGTCTATTTCACTTGGTTCTAATTAGTTTTTTTTTTAAAAATTAATACACCTGTTACTTAAGAATATATAAATTTGAACAAAATAATATGATTAAGGGCCTCGTTTATAGAAAACGCGTTACACTTTAAGCGTTGGGTTAATTAACGCGGAATTACAAAATTAAGCCAATAGGTATAAAGCGTTATGATTATAACGCTATGATAAAATTTAAAAAAAACATATGTTACGACGCGTTGATCTTCTTAAATCTTATATAAAATAATAATTATCTCTATTTTGGCTTTATCTTAAATTAGTTGTTTTTTTAAACTTAATCAGCTGTGACAATGCCGCTCTAAGATAACGCGTTTACTAAAAAAAGAACAGAAGAAGCTTCAAATAAACTGTTCATAGGTCCATTCAAGGTTAATTAAGTTTTACTGCACTCTTGCAGATGATTAATTAGGGGTAACCATTTGACAACCATCTTGAATATTGCTAGTGCGAAAATAGAGATAAAAAATTTTAAACCAAACAAAATTGGTAGTAGGTGTGGCTTTACCTAACTCTACGAATCAATAGATTTAATACGATAATAAGGCACATATACCCAACATGAGAATGTGCCTTGAGTTCTGGCTTAAGGATTTAAATCCATGATAAAGTTATCAGATATCTTTAATGTATGAAATCATTAAATTTTACTTTCACGATGGCTCCTTTCGTAACTAAGTTTTAGAAGGAAAATTAAAAAAATTTTATTGATATTCTATAGGTTAAACATCGCGTAAATTTATATTTAATAACGTAATATAGGGAAAATTTTCTTTACCCTATAAATATAGTATGTCAAATATGTAAAGCGTAAAGATATTTAAATTTTAATATTTAAATTTTAATATTTCGTAATTTCACAAGATATAAAAATAAAATTATTTTCATCAAAAATATAGGGCTTCCCATTTAGAGACATATAAGCATCAATCATCTTTCGTAAGGATTTGAAATAAAAGACAATTTCATTCGTTCTATTATCACGGACATAAGAAAATTCATTACATACTCCCATTTCTCTCAACATTTTATCAATAATAATGCATTGAGGTATATTATAAGCTTTAAAACAAAACATCATCACGTAAAAATTGAAAGATTTTGATGAAAAACTATTTTTTATCATATTACTCTTTTATTTATATATATATACTCTATTTTATTTTTTTATTTTTTTTTACCTTTTATAATTTTGTAAATTTGGATAAAATTTTGACAATCGAAAAGAAAAGTCAAAAAATTTTATTTGTCCTTTTATCATCTCCCATATCGAACGACGAATTTGATAAGTAATTCCTTTACCTTTTATTTTTACAAAAGAATTCAAGGTACGGATATTTTAAACTTTTATTATTTTACTTTGTTTTATTTATTTTTTCAAAGAGAAAAAAAAACGAAAAAACGTACCACCGTAACCGGGACACCATAAAAGAAACTATTTAAATTAATTCTTTTTTAAATCAAATTTATTATTATTTCTTTATATCTAAAAACATAGTATATATATAAAAAAAAGTTAATTTGAACATATTAGACAATCAACGTTAATATATTTTAAAAATAAATAATATTCAAATAAGACTAATCAACATTCCCCCTCTTCTACAAAGAACAAAGCTTCTTCTCAGCAGTCATCGAGAGCTTGTTGTCCTAGAAGTTTTTCCTGTTTCGATTATTATCATTCCTTATTACATATTTTATTGTTCCGAAATTCAAAATTTTATTCGTGCATATTATTCATATTTTTGATTTGATCAACTATTCCAAATTACATATTCCGATTTATTCCAAATTCCAATATTCGATTGGATTAATTATGAAACATGATAATAACAATTTTGAGAAATGTGAACAACATACGATAAGGATATCAAGCCTACAAAAAACGTACAAACTCACGCAACTCTAATAAACGATTTTATCAAACCTACGTGATAGAATCAAGCCTACGAGAACATTTGAGACTTATGCGCTAGCCAAGATAAAACCGAGTACAATCGAAACAGGAAAAACTTCTAGGACAACAAGCTCTCGATGAGTGCTGAGAAGAAGCTTTGATCTTTGTAGAAGAGGGGGAATGTTGATTAGTCTTATTTGAATATTATTTATTTTTAAAATATATTAACGTTGATTGTTTAATATGTTCAAATTAACTTTTTTTTAAATAGTTTATTTTAGAATTAATTTAAATAGTTTATTTTATGGTTTCCCGGTTACGGTGGTACGTTTTTTCGTTTTTCTTTCTCTTTAAAAAAAAAAATAAAACAAAGTAAAATAATAAAAGTTTAAAATATCCTTACCTTGAATTCTTTTGTAAAAATAAAAGGTAAAGGAATTACTTATCAAATTCGTCGTTCGATATGGGAGATGATAAAAGGACAAATAAAATTTTTTGACTTTTCTTTTCGATAGTCAAAATTTTATCCAAATTTACAAAATTATAAAAGGTAAAAAAAATAAAAAAATAAAATAGAGTATATATATATAAATAAAAGAGTAATATGATAAAAAATAGTTTTTCATCAAAATCTTTCAATTTTTACGTTATGATGTTTTGTTTTAAAGCTTATAATATACCTCAATGCATTATTATTGATAAAATGTTGAGAGAAATGGGAGTATGTAATGAATTTTCTTATGTCCGTGATAATAGAACGAATGAAATTGTCTTTTATTTCAAATCCTTACGAAAGATGATTGATGCTTATATGTCTCTAAATGGGAAGCCCTATATTTTTGATGAAAATAATTTTATTTTTATATCTTGTGAAATTACGAAATATTAAAATTTAAATATTAAAATTTAAATATCTTTACGCTTTACATATTTGACATACTATATTTATAGGGTAAAGAAAATTTTCCCTATATTACGTTATTAAATATAAATTTACGCGATGTTTAACCTATAGAATATCAATAAAATTTTTTTAATTTTCCTTCTAAAACTTAGTTACGAATTAGTATTAAATTTTTCACAGACAAATTATTTTGAAACTTAGTGGATTAAATCCTCTTTACGAATTTGAATTAGAATTTTTATAGATAAACTATTAAAACTTGGTGGACCATATTCTCTTGATTAAAATTAAAATTTTTAGACAACTTAAATTTGATTTTAATGAACTACAATGTTTTGCTTTTACGATTTTAAATATTGAAAGTTTACTTTACTCAAATAAAATTATATCATGGACGAAAAATTAACTCTTACACACACTCAATATGTTCCTAAATTTCCCAAGTTATCAGGAAAATTATCTGAGACTTATCTTAACTTAATAGAAACATACTTTGAAGGACATATTGAGTCAGACTCATCTAAAGTTAGGACACTACTATGTAGCTTACCAATTGAGATTGTAGACCAAGTTACATCGATATGTTCTAAAGCACAGTTAAAAGACTTTAATATTGTTTTTGGTAAATTGAAACTGTTAATTCCAAGTGAGGACTAATTCTAAAATAAACTATTTAAATTAATTCTTTATCCTTATCATCATTCGTATCATCTAGATTATCTAACAATTCTATTATTTCTGGCTTCATATGTCCTACCGATCGTTTATTAGACGACGCTATTGACAAATGGAAGGCAAACACACCCATTAACACCGTATTACCATCAATCATCACACACAAAAAATTTTTCACACCTTTAATCTCTAAATACCAGTCAGATATATCAGTCAATCCACCTTTAGATTGCATTCAACTTCTTCAATTATCTGACAGACTTGGTGGTCATGAATGGTTAGAATCACTCCCTAGTCGCAACCTTGGTAATCTCTTATCAGATGAACAACTGAGAGTAACCATTGGTCTACGTCTAGGTTGCGATATAGTACAGCCTCATGCCTGCGTCAAATGCAAATCACCCGTTGATTCAAAGGGTAGACATGGCTTAAATTGCATTTTTAGTCAAGGGCGACATCAACGCCACTCAGCTGTAAACCATATAATAAATAGAAGCTTAACAGCTGCACACATTCCTAACAATCTCGAACCATCAAATTTATCTCAAGTAGATGGTTTAAGACCTGATGGTATGACAACCATTTAATAACACAGGCTGAAATTAAAAAGATAAACAAATACAAAAATTTTAAAAACTTTCCAGTTGTGACTTCTACTAACGGGCATTTTTCGCCTTCAACATTTTTGTTTTTAAAAAATCTTGCTAATAAAATACGACTTTTCACAAATGAACTAAGAGAATTCCTTTTTATTCGACAAAAAATTCAAATAGAAATTTTTAGACACAATTATGGTTCCTTTTTGGGGACTCAATTATAGAATTTTATTTTTAATAATATAATTATAATTTATAAATTATAATATTTTTAATTAGGTGTTATGTGAAATAAATAAATAAAACAAAAGAAAAGAAAAGAAAAAAAAAAAAATATATATAAATTGTAATAATAAAGGCTGTAAATAAAGAAATAGGTACCTCTCCCACCAATTTGTCATACTTATTTTATTTTTTAAAATAAAAATAATGGTTTTTATTTATAAACTAATAAATAAAAATGACGTTGTTTATAAACATGAAAATTTTAGGGAGATATAATGATCAAAAATCTGCAGGCCCAGCCTAAGCCCCCGTGTTAATATTTTTAAATATATCCAGACTGGACCTAAAAATCTTATTTTTTTTTAATCCTATGCCGAGCCATGCAAATGGTACCTCTGCAGATTTCTGATAAATATATTAATGTGTGAAACCAGATGATTATAATAATTGTTTACTCTTGACTGTCATCTTTAAATAGTCATATTCCTTGTTTGGAGATCTAAGTTGATCGATAGGTGATTCATACATATGTTCTAAACAAGATTAAGTTTAAAATAAGGAATAATATATTAAAGAATATTAATTGTGATCAAATGGACTGAAATTGGTCATCCAGTCCAAATGGCCTTTTAAATTAGATCACATGAGTCTGAATTATTTGTTTTCAACTTAAAGTGATCATTCCATCTAGATTTTCATTTATAATTAATTACCCAAAACATGTGTTTTTCTAATACCATTGCCAGCATCGAGGGTATATCTTTTCTCATATGGATTAGATGAAGGTGTAGAAATGGGTGTTATTCCTCCATATATTCCATTGTCGACTAAATAGAAGAAAAAAATGAAAACAAATAAAAAAAACCAAAAAATATATGAAATATAAAGAGGGAAATTTTAAAAAAAAAAATTATATTCTATAAATTTAAAAAATTTCAGAAAGAAACACAGATATATGGTTAGCAAAATAAACGTATTTGAGTTCCAGGTTCAATTATGTTGGAAAATAATAATTAAGGAATGATTTGCTTTTATAAAATGTATTAATATTTATGTGTGTATATGAATAAGGTTTTTCTTAAAGGGCAAATCGAAGGATGGGAAAAGGTTAGGGGGAAGGGATGGGGGTTAAGAACAAGGGTCTTTTTAAAAAATATATGTTATATAGAGAGAGAGAAACTAGCTACTAAAAAAATCAATTTTTTTATAATGAAATGCCAGTAACTTTGTATTGGGCTCCCATTTAAAAACTACCATTTTAAAAATTAATGTTTGATTTAATGATTTTGTAATTACAAAAAAAAATGGCCCCTATTTTTATAATTATATAAATTTTTTATGCCAAGTTTACGTTTGTTGCGACAATAAATATAGTAGTGTAGATAAAATAAATTTCACTTTTACCTTTGTATTAAGGTCAAGATTGACTAAATAAGATGTTTGTGCAAGAAGAGACATATATTATAATATCAATTAAAAAATGGTTTTAGTGAAGTTATATCATTTACTTATTTTTAAAAGCAAAAGCTTTAGTTTGGATGACTTTTTCAAAAGCATGATAAATTTAAAAGAAAATTTTATATTTTGTGCTACTAAACAAAACAATGAAAAACATTTTTTAGCCTTTATAATATTAAAGATTAAAAAAATGTTCAAAATATAATTTAGTAAAGTACGGAAGGCATTCGTTTGTAAAATAAACTTTTGTAGTAAAGATTTTTTTTTTGCCATATAATATATTATATATAATAAATGTTTTTTTTGAATAAAATTTAAAAAACTCAAAATTGCTTTATATACTGAGATTATCAAAATATTATAAATCAATTCCAATTATAATCAAGTGATAAAGAAATAATTTCAGGCTCCCATTAATAATATTCCTATCAAATACAGGTGAAATGTATCAATACATTGTGTTGCCAAATAAATTTGCCAACTTTTTATGTGCCTAAGAAATGACCATAATGTTATTGCTCTAAATCTAAAACACATTATATACGATGTGGGAAGTAAATCAAAACTTAAAAAAATATACTTTGAAATATTTGGAACTTTTTCATAGTTTAAATAATATGTGTGATGATATGAAAAATTGTTAAACTCTAAGTGTCATTGAGTATAAAATAATATTAACATTTTAATAAATAATATAAGATATAGTGACATTCACTTAAAGATGCATTTGGTGTGATATTAGTAACATTTTGTTGTGATTCTTTATCCAAAGCCCAGGTCATGCTATCGTTTTTGGAAACATTCAAATCATCAGTCTAAGTTTTGATATAATTCAAGGTGGCAAATATCATTGCATTATTTATAATGAATAATAAAATTGTGTTTATGTAAGATATAATACATATATAATTTACGACTATATATTTCAATATACAATATTATTTATAAATTCTAATATTTTGGAGGGTGAAATTAATTTAAACAATACTAGGTATTAAAAAAAATATGATGGTGATTTGTATTATTATGTTTTAATCTACTATATATCATAGCAAAAATTTAAAATATAAATATACTCTTGCAAATTCAATTTTGATTGTACAACAATCAGCATATATATCACATCCTTCTAAATTATTTTTCACATGAAATGCTGTGGCTTCATCAGCAAGTTGAACAAGTGCATGAAGCTCTAATTTATGGAAGATGACAATCTTTAAAATCTATTTGATGGTTTATATTTTATCTTATAAAATCTAAAATACTTTTCCATAAGGTTCACAAATTTTTCTTATAGTATCAATTGTTATGGGATATTTGGCATTAATAATTGTAAACAACAAAATATTTGGGTTGACTAGTTTAGTCTCTTTTCTATAATTAAAATTTTTTTGCAATAAATTACAAAATATTTTACTTAGTTCGTTGAATATATTGACTGGTTGAAAAATTGAAATAGCAAGGCATTCCATGTAAATATAAAGGTTTAGATGGCTATATTAAAATAACATGAAATTCAAAACAGATTATGAGCAATTTACTGGTCCAGTGGTAATAACTAAGTTTCGCGCACCTTCTATATTTTCGAATTCAATTAATGCTTGATTGTTCTGTGGCAGCATCAGCACATAAGAAACATTCCCATATTTTTGAACTAAATTTTTTATATCGTTTTCAGATGTTTTAGGAGCCAATCCTCTAACATGAACGACTTTAGATGCTGGTGGTCTTTTAGGATCCATGTATCAAAAAAATACTACAATCCAAAATCATATGAGATTTGGAATCAGACCGTTTTGTTTATAAAAGAATATTATTTTCAAACTAATATAAGGCAATTTTTCTTTTAAAATATTTCTGTTTTTCATAAATTTTAACATCTACTTCGTTGTTAAATATCTTATACTTATATTTCATCAATTTAATTATATTAGGGCTTTATTCATTTTCTATTTTATTTTCTATTTTATTTATTATTTGAAAATTCAAGGAATTTGTCTTAAGTTAGTAAAATTATTTTGATACATAATAATATAACAGTTTTAATTAAAAAAAAATTAATATAAATATTAAAAACAGAATTTTTAAAAAAATTTATTTATAAATAAATTGCATAATTATAAAGTGCTATGTAAATAATAAACTTCATTTTCATTTATTTAAATATATATTATGAATTAATAAACATATATAAAATCTTTTAAATATATATATATTAATAAGAGTGGCATATTAAAGAATGGACCCTTTTGTGGATAAGACGGTCTTTGGAAGTTTAAAAACTACAAATTCTGCAAAGTAATTCCAATTAAAAGATCGATAATATATTGAAAATATAAACGTCGACGTTATCGATCATTATCACTGCACCATTATATCTCCTTAAATCAATTACAATTATATATCCATACCCACCTCTAGAAAATATCCCTTACACTTTAAAACCCTCTCCTCTCTTATAAATCATAATCTACAAAAAATAAAGTACAAAAATTCTACTCCCACCCCTACAATTTTATTCAATTGTAGCGTCGTCATAAATACATATCATTTTCATACTTCAATAAATATCTTAAGGCAAACCTTCACCCCCTTTGGAGTAGAAAACATAGGTAATTAATAATTTTTTGCACATCTGTTAAAGGATTAAAGTAAAGTAGGAACAATTTATCGAGGTACCTAAAGGGGAATAAATTTACACAATTATTGACTCAATATTTACAAGTATTATACGATATTAGGTGGTGAGTTATACATATTATTCATTTTATTATTGAATAACGTTTTTTACTCTCACGAAGTTGAAAAATTTTTTTTAATTTATTAAAAAATCAATATTAATTATTTAGGTCTTGAAAAAAAATTGTAGATAATCGGATAAGATATTTTTTTTATTGTTATTATTAATTTTATTTTTTCAATATGATCATATTTTAATTCATTATCTTAATTTGTGTAGTTTTTGTTAAAAATAAAAGTTGAAATTTTTTAAGAAAATAAGGTCTCGAAAATATATAAATTTTAAAACAAGAAAAGTTCTCTAATAAAGAAAAGAAATAGTTGTAAGACATATATTTATAAGAGTTGTAATTTAAAATATTCAATTAAGTGGTGATTTAAAATATTTAGGATAACTTAATGATCATGAGAACCAAAATTCGACTAAAGGAAGGTAATATACCATATATCCTTTTATTGGGCTTAGTCATATATAAAGAATTAGACTTATGACTTAGTCTCAATTTTTTATATCAATGATTGACCGGTTAAATATATTGCAAAACATTTAAAAATGGAAGATGCTGCTTGTATATGTTAGTAAACTGCAACAGACAAGTGGTTATAATTAATTCAGTAGAAATTAATGATTGGACGACACATTTATTGTCTATTGGTTAACCAATTGCTCTATCTATTTCCGTGAAGACTTTCATATATCGTTATTTTTCTAGATCGCAGAGGTATAATTTTAGTTATCTCTTGTTTGGTTAACTTCTACGTTATAGATGATCTGGAAAACATATATTATTTTTCTCGCCAAATTCTAAGGTGGCTGAAATGAAAATATAGAAATTTGACCTTCATAATCCTAGAGGTTTAACATTACATAAAATTATTTGCAGACGAATGGAGCCATTGGGTTAGTGTATAGGTATTGGGGGGGGGAGTCTCCCAATCACTTACTATAGTATTAAAACCAACGGTATAATTCTATTTATTCTTAATGCTACTTAAATGGCCTACAGTGGATTGGTGTATTTTCTCCCATTTTAAATTCCACTTAATATTCTTTATGATAATCAAGAGCTGGTTATCAATTCTATAGTGTTATATTTGTTGTTTTTTCATTTTTTTCGCGCTCAAATTATTAAAGCGGAGAGATTGTTAAAATTAATATATAGCAGTCACCTTATTGTTTATGTTATGTCATATCGTTTTTTATGTCTATTATCTTTGTTTATATTATTTTTATCTAAAATACTTTTAAATGTAATTTTTTTGAGTATAAAAAAATAAATTATTGTATGTTTATATGATAACTCTCTTGTTTAATATACGATTTTTTAAATAAAGTTAGTTTTCTTCCATAGTTTTTTTTTTCCTTTGCTGCACATCTACAAAATATAAGCGTCTCGATCACATATTCCTCGTCAATAAAGAAATATAAATATAATAAGCAAAAATACTTTATAGAATATTTTTAAAACTAATAGTTTCTTCAAAAATCTTAAATTTGTGTCTAAAAATTAAATTAAAGAAATAAATATTATTATTATTAAATTGAAATATTATATTCATAATTAATAGTTTAAAATTAAATTTTTCATGATTCACGCGATATATCATATTCCAATTACGCTGGGTATTTTTTTGGAAACATATGTCATTCTCAATAGCGTCTCAAAATTTTAATATATTCATACTCAAGCAATGACGATATTGTCTGTATTCAACCAATTAACCAATTATAACATTTTTTAATAAATTTTAATTAATAAACGGGGCAAAATGGGTTACTATGAGGCTGGTTCCGTATTTTTAAAAAGTTAGTTCAGATTAAAGGTTTCTAGAGATGACGACAAGGATCAACAACTATACATATCGTATCGAAGAGGGTATCGTGACGTTCTGAAGAAAAAGAAACGGAAATTATATAATTCTCATAATATTCACTAATTCTTATTGGACCTCTGTTTTGCTTACTTTTAGTGTTTTGAAAAGTTATGCTGTATTTTACCATTTTTTATATTATTATAATCATTTTTATTTCGGAAGAATATATAAAATAATTTTTTTTATTAGTATATATATATTGAAAATAAAACAATGATAAACTTAGTGATTTTTACATGTTTTGTTGGTTTTATATACTGTGTTGGCTTTATGTAATACAAGTCATTTTTACTTAATGAGCCTTTTTATGAATATTTTTATGGGGCTCGGTTCATCATAATATTGAAGTATTGAAATTTAAGGGAGTATTTATTAATTGAAGTTAGATAAATAATTATTTACGTACTTAATTATTTGATTTATTAAATTAAGTTATTCTGTAATATGGAATTTAATTACCCTGAAATATAAATGCGTACTGTTCACCATCCATACCATACAATACAGCTATTGTTTTTGCGGTATATGACCAGGGTTGCCATGTCTCCCCCATCAGCAGACTCCCGCAATTTTTTAGTTTACACGCAGACATCTATCTCCCTCAAAACTACCGCGATCAAAAATCTCCCGCAAAAATCCACCACAAATTTTTAATTTCTCCCGCAATTTTTTTTTTAGTATTTTAACATTTTTAATATATAAATAATAATTTTGATAGACATTAATTGATTATTTTTATATTTTTAAAATAATTTTAAATATTTATTCGAAAAACATGTCTAGTTTGTAAATTTCTTTCTATCCTGTTTTATTTTTATCCAATAATAAATCAACATCATTTCATTCATATAAGTCAGTACAGGGGAATATATCAACATCGATTCAATACAAAAATATTCTAAAATAATAAATAATACAGATGCAACTACATTTGCGGAAATCGTATACATCTATCATGTAGTTCAACATTCACAGAGCTATATCATCACAATGTGGGTCATATCTTTTTCTCATGATATTTAACACTCCAATATAATTGCAAACCTTACTGGTGGCACAACAAAAATGAGCAAGGCTATCACAAGTGTTTTAGTACCTGAATCCTAGAGCTCAATTCTATATGATTTGAAAGATGGGCACCCATATGCAATTATAACAGATGTAACTAATAAGGGAAATATTAAAACATTTCCCTCGATCCTTCGCTATTTCAACAATAAGAACATTTCAATACAATTGTTAAAATTTTTTCCTCGGATAGTGAAAAATCCAACGATGTAGCTAGCCACATAATGATAAATAAAGCTGATTCAGGATTATCAATGATTTGCATGTCAGCTTTCTTCGCTGATAATGCCTCTGTAAATTTTGGCAGAAACCAAAGTTATCGGATTGAGGCAGCATAATTATGAATTAATACCAATTTGCTGTATATGCCATATACTAAGAAGGCAATAAATGTACTATCTCGAAATAATTGTGATTAAATGTTTTAACGAATTTAGTCATCAACTAAAAAAATAATGAATTAAAAGTGTTTTTAAAATTTTACAAACCCTTAAAAAAATACTTCTTAAATAAAGATTTTAAAACCTGTCCTAAAATATAGAAAAAAATTTTTGAGTATGAAATGGCAGAAGCATATTTGGGATTCGTTTCACATGTAGAATCTACTTCAAGCAGTTAATATTCAGTTACAATAAGAATATTATTTATAAAAAAGATTCACAAAATCATGCTACAGCTCTGTTCATCTCTACAAGTTAAAAATTGATAATAAATTTTATGGCACTATTGCTAAAAATATTATATTAAAATGTTCAAATAATACTCTAATTAATACATTTTTAAATGAAGCAGATATTTTTATTAAGACAATTTTAGAATATTTACAATTAAAATTTGATATTAATAACTCTATTTACAAATGTATAAATATTATGACCTTGGAACAGAAACCATCAATTGATGGTTTTTATAATTTAATAAATATATTAAAAATACCGAAAGACATTGATTTTTTGTTTGAGGAGATTGTAATTCTCTCTATTTTTTATGATTCGCCAAAATACTTAAAGTTAGATGGTCTAAAAGCAGAGGAGAAATGGGTAGAATTTTTTCGTAATAACGATAAATCCCCATGCTTGGAAAATATATGAGAGTATGTCTTCTCCTTACCCCATTCTAATGACTCATCCGAGCGCATTTTTAGCCTGATAAGGACTGCCTAGAAAAAGGGAGAGAAATCGAATTGCTTTAACAACATTAGAGGCCGAGCTAATGGTTTAACAAATATATAATATGTCATGCCAGGAATTTTATAAATATCTCAATAACGACGGTAAACATTTAGTTCTATTATTTAATCTCAAATAAAATATAATTAAGTTTTAGCAATGGCGCTATAAAATTTATTGTCAATATAAAGATGAACACATCTGCAGCATAATTTTATGAATCTTTGTTAAGATTCTTCCGATTGCAACTTTTAAGAAATATATCTTTAAAGGTTTATAAAATTTTAAAATTCTATCGATTGCGGGTATTAGGAACATATCGCAACCACCATTGTGCTGACTCAATTCTGTAAATACAGTTTTTACCAAATTCCCTGAGGCATTATCAAATCAGAAAGCTGACATGCAATTTATTGATAATCTCGAATCTGCTATATTTACCATTATATGGTTAACTATGTCTTTGGATTTTTCACTATTTATGGGGAAAAGATTTAATAGTTTTATTGAAACGACCTTAATTTAGATGAAATAGCGGAGGATCAAGTTCCCTTATTAGATGCTGCATGTGTATGCCCATTTTTCAAATCCTCAAGAATTGACCTCCTGGATTTAGGTCCTAAAACATTGATGATAGCCTTGCTCATTTTTGTTCTACAAGTATAGTTTTCATTTATATTATAGTCGTTAAATATTATATAAAAAAGATTCTACAAACATTGTGATGATAAGTATCTCTGTGAATGTTGTACTACAATATAAGTGATTACACCACAACTGTAGTTTCATCTGTATTATTTCTTATTTTTGGAGTACCTTATTATTTATTTAAACGTGATACGTGATAATTAAGCGCCTATCCCTATAATGTTATACACACACACGGTAGATTTCCAATTGCGGTCGTTTTGCAGGACATTCGCATAAAATATATTTTTAATTGTAAAATTAAAATGGTTTTTATTTTATAAAATTTTATCGTGTTTACATTCTTTTATATAAAAAAGATCGTTGGTTTTTTTTATAAATTAATATATTTTAATAAATCAAGATGTTATTTTTTTTGAAAAATAGTTACCGACTTTATATTTATATAACCTAATAAAAAATAATAGGCGGATAATTAAGTGCCGCAAAAAAAAAATTTTATACCGCAATTTTTATATTTCTCCCGCATAATACCAAATTTCTCCCGCAATTTAAAAATTTTGACCTGGCAACCCTGTATATGACAATAATTATTAGAACACATGTTTTTTTTGCAATATAATATTTTTTTACACTTTGTTAGGGATGTAAATTTTTTGGGGAACTATTATTAGGGAAATTTTATCGGGAAATTTCCTTTAAAAAATATTTTATAAGTATATGTTGATTATTTTTTTTCTATTGACATATTATTTAAATAAAAATTTTGAGTATTTTGTTCCTGACCCTACAAATCTTTTTTCCTATATCGAGATTCGGTAACTGCAAACTTCTATTAGGTAACATGCCAAACTCTGGTAGTATGCATATCATAACATCGAAGAATCTTATAGCTACATTTTAAGCATTGATTACTTGGTTTGTGTTACAATTATTTTGTAATATTTAACCGTTTAATAGACTCTTCACTATAACGGAAATGAAGACAATTCATGTCGTAATGTGCCACTGAATAATTTTAGAATGGTAAAACTTTCTTTAAGTCCAGAAATACCGTAAATATTTATTTCATCAAAATACAAAATTTAGAGAAAATACAAAAAAAAAATTGTAAATATTGACATTAGTTATAAGCTCTTTGTCCCACCCAAAACTTAATGGTTGCTGAACTATTTATAATTTGATCAATTGTAGGCAAAAATGTTTAAAAATATAAAAATTAATCCAATCTTCGAGCATTCATCATCGCTTTCATCACTATACATCCTCCTTGTTATAATTATAATTTGAGCTTAAACACTTTATTTTGAATCCAGATGTTATCTGATAGCTTTAAAACAGTAATATTTTAATTTAAATATTTATCGCCATTTTTTTTAGATTTATTTCGAAAGGAGATGGAAGACTTGGCATCTTCAATCATTTTCCAAGTTCATAAATTTTCATTTTTTTATAGCTTTATTTTAAAAAATCACATCGGATTTAACTTTTAAAATTTTTTCGGATTCTCAGTTAAAGATTTAGTTAACTTATCAAGTTGTTTTTGCCTTATAAAAATCGGATTAGGTCTATAAATTATATAATAATATAAGATTTTTTTCACGTGCCATCACCTTGGTGGGCACGTGAAAAAGTCTTAAGAACTTCTCTTAGCCAGATGAATTATTTTCACCAAGATCAAGTCTTGTACTATATATTTGCACACTAATAGTTTGCTACCTATCTCCCTTTTATAATATTAAATTCATAATTTTACCTATAACAGCATTAATAACTTAATTAAAATTTGTCTTTCATGAGCATTTTTAAAAAAAAAACTCCATAAAATAGCAATATCTAAATGATAATCTCATAAAATGTATTAATATGTTATTCTAAATGCTAAAAGGAAATTTTGATAACTTTGAATATATAAAATATATGAATATGATAAGAGAAAAATATGAAAAAAACTGATCGGTCTCTTTTTTTTATTTTTTACTGATCAGCCTCCAAAATCGAGATTTTCTTGGAGAAATGCCAACTTAATCTTATGGCCAGTCCGACCCTTCTTCCTGTTCTTTCAATTACTTTAATAAATTTATTAGATATATATTCTCCCGTATGCCAATTGGTCCCTGTTTCATTTAAATTACAGAATATGGGGCTTGGGATTATTATAATAACATATAATACATTCTTCTCTTATATTTGTCTACCTATCACTAATGAGGATGAAATTTTCATTTTTATCTAATCTTTTGATTACTATATTTTTAATCCTATCATACTCATTGGTTAACAAATTTTTATTTAGTATGATTCTTGAAGGTAATATAAATGCAGGTTTTGAAGATAAAATAATTTCTCCCAGTACACATAATGAGTTAAGGAAAATGGACAATTCAGTATCTATTTAATATGCTTTACATAAAATTCATTATCACTGAAATGTTTTGTTTACATTGCATTTTTTCATGGAAATAATTAATCAATTGAGCTTAATATATTCCATATTAAAAATTAACTTTCAAATTTCTTGTATTATATATATTTCATCTGTTTTAATTATAAAAATATTTTGCAGGTGAGGTAATTAATTAAAGACGAGTATTTTGTAAAATTTTAATATCCAAAATTGCAAATGATTATAAAATTTTATAACAAATAATTCAACCCAAAAATTTATATTAGTCTGTCTATAATGAAACCTGTCATATCTATCAAATAAATTAATTAACTTTACTTAATACATGTCTCTCCAACATTAAATTGACCACCAACCATATCCCACATTTCTCTAACCAAAATTCCTACTCCTTATGGATACTTCCATTATTACATTATCTTATTTTTGTATTAAAAAAAATACTTTTCAGATAAATATTACTTGTGTTGAGCCATTAATATTATCGAGAACATAGGCGTAGCCGGGGGGAGGGCAAGAGGAAATACCCCCCTACCTTCAGAAATTTATCACTCTTTGTGAATATCATTTTAAGCTAATAAAAAAATATCCTTCTAAGTCCTCCCCCACTCCCTGACCCCAAAAATATATGCATATATCTTAAACAATAATTTGGAAGAAAGAATGTAAATGTTGATATTTTTTTATAAAAGCATTTATATATTAAAAAAATGAATCAAAAATGTTTTTTAAGAAATGAAATATAAGCCAAAGATAAGTCTTAAGACAAACGTGAAATGTATTATAATTATTAATAATAGATCCATAAAATTACTAATAATATCAAATATAATTTTTTATAAAGTGAGTAATTTTAATTTATTAATCTTAATAAATGTAAACTATAATTATAAAACTATTGATAAAATTAAATAATAAATTAAATAAAAAAATTGATGCACAATACAGACAGTGGAATATTATACGTTGTATATTTACAGTATATCTAATTTTATCAATTATCATATAACAATCAAGTATTTTTTTACCAATATAGCGAATTATATATTTTAGAAAACTATAAAATATTGATAAGGACATCAGAATATCTCTTAAAGACATTGTGGGATAAATAATATGAAAATTAATTATCATTTTTTATTTAAAATAAAAAGATGATGTTATATAATTGACTGTAATATATTCTCTAACTGTCAAATATGTCTATAAAAGTTGAATTTTACCTAGTATTTTGTAACTATTCCATAAAATAGAGGAATATCAACTATATGTCGACTTACTTTTTATAAATAAATTTCTAATACTTTTTGGAATAAATTATTACCATGCTTTTATATAAATGTATATACAAGTAATTTATTATATTTCAGATAAACGAATAAAAATATATTTCATATTTGTTCCAGACTTATTTTTTATTAAAATTAACCTTTTATTTTATAAAAATATTTTATGACTAAATATAGACTAAGGTAACGCGGCTGAAGGCCCGGCAAAAGCTGTCTGGGGGCGAAGCCCCCATTAATTTTTAACCCCCCCCCTTAGGAAAATCCTGGCTACGCCTATGATCGATAATGATTGAGAATGAGAGCATACATACAAAAGCTAAACACAATTATGATTTATTGACCATGAGGAAAAAATATAGTAGTAAAATATAAACAAAACCATAATTATTTAATCAAAAAAACACATTTTAAAAATTGGAGAAGCTATAGGGAAAGTTTATTTTGTGTTACATCCCTTAACCATGTTGCTGACAAATAAAAAAAAACATTTTACGGCACCGATAAATTTGGAAAAGAAAATTAATTGAACAAGTTCAACCTGTAGTGTCACTGGAGGGGGACCATAGCCCCCTGAAAAATTTGAAGAGTCCCCTCAAAATTTAAAAAAAATGAATGTAATTTTAAAAATAATTCAAAATTTTTTATAAACCCCTTAAGATTGTAAAGGATAGTGACACCTTTCAACAACAAAAAATAAGTGAAAAAAATAAATAACAACTGAATTATTATCCCAAATCATATATAACAAAATCATAATTATATTAATTTTACACATTAAAAAAATATAATAAATCCACAACTAAATATATTATCCATAGTCAAAACATTATAATAAATGGAGAATATAAGAATGATATATTTTTATAATTATTATTAAATCAGGGCG
The DNA here is from genome assembly GCF_954871325.1 of Gordionus sp. m RMFG-2023. NCBI lineage: Eukaryota > Metazoa > Nematomorpha > Gordioida > Chordodea > Parachordodidae > Gordionus > Gordionus sp. m RMFG-2023. The sequence continues at coordinate 2,581,015 of NC_088775.1, forward strand.
CCAGTAGGATTATACCAGGTGTGGGGCTACATCAGGGACGTCGCTAGCCTTCATAATCTTAGGGGGCTCAACTAAAAAAATTTCTGGGGGGCTTCGCCCCCATACTTTCCAATTTGCGGGCCTTCAGCCGGGTTTTATATTAATATATTATACTTTTATAAAATTTGCTAACTCTGAATAATTATTCTGATTTTCATATTTTGTCATTTATTATATTATGCATACAAAATAAACTGGCATATAAAAAACGACACATAATGCAATATATAATTCTTAACAACTTACACTGACAAAAAGTTATCAAACTAGTATAGCTCTCTGTTACCATTTTAGACAATGTTTTATAGAATGGACTAATAAGGAAATATTGGCCTAAACCCAATCAACAATTTTTGAAGGAGAGAGTATAAACGACCAATCCAAATCATAAAACTCTATGGTGGTTAGAGCTTCCTCTTAGATGACATGATGGAAGCTAGATATGCAATCGAGAAAATTATTGTGAGATATTAAATTTCTAAAAGATTATCTTCCATTTTAAATGATATATAAACGACTACACAGTTGACCATTATTGTTTATCTAAAATATGCAATTATATGCTCTCAGCCGTATAGTAATAATCTTAAATTACATAGCACAATAATAGATGCTGGTTAATTTGCAGTAATAGCCATGACACTCACGATGTAAACTATCAGAATTTATTACGTTGGATAAATTGATAAAATAAAAACACTAAAAATCTTTGGAAGAAATAATTATGCAAATATATTGAAGCCTGGTGTTATTTATACGGCAATGCCATATTAGAAATTCTAACTATAAAATAAGGACCAGAATGATATGAAGAAACAATTAAGATTTTACACATTGTAGTACCACCTTGATTTATTATATCTTAAAATAATAGTAGTTTGTAATAATATCAAAAATATACTTGTATTAAAAATTTAACTCAAGACTGTTTTTCGAATAAGAAAAAAATAGCTTTCCTAAAAACACGTAAAAAAAGAGTAGAAAAGATATCAAATTTATTACATCTATTGCAGGATGAATAATAAAGTGTTTAATTTTTAAATATATTTATATCTAAATAGATGGCGTTAAATACTTGAATGCAATTTGTTATTATATTTATTATTAAAACCATTTATTAGTAAAATTTATTATAATATTAACTGTAATATTTATATAACTGTCAAATCTATAAAAGTGGCATTATATCTAATATTTTATAAACAACTGTATATAGTAGAGGATTATAAACTATATATCTACGACCTTGATAATATTTTTAAGGTATGATATTAAAATGAATAAATATACAGTTGATTAGTCATTTTGAACTCGGCTAATTCCAATATTAAATTTGTTAATTTTTAAATAATATATGATTATATATATTTAATTAGGGTTAAATAATAATTTAAATAATAAAAGTCAATTAAACTTCAACTGTTAAAGCGTAATATTTAGTGAGTTATTGATATTATATTTTTAATACAGAATTTGATTGCAAGCTGACATAGTGAAAATATTATTTATATGTTTTAATCTAATCTAATAATTAAAATAATATTCATTTAATAAAAATTTAAATAGTTTTATTTTCTAAATAATAAAATTATATCTATATATTACTTTATGGAATTATAAAAGAAATCATTCAGTGGGCAATCAAAAGAATTTATTTTTAGTTCAAGGGGATATTAAGGAGCTTTTAAAAAATTTTGCTTCAGGGGGACTATTCAAATTTTTCAGGGACTCGAGCCCCTGCGCTCCCTCCACCCCCCTAGCGACGCCATTGGGCTACATTGTTTTAAAAAAAAATATTATAATAGTGTAGTAGATATTCAAGATTGTTACGAATCCGAACTCCTAATATCCAACTATGGTTTATAAAAATATTTGAGAGCAATAATCCTACCAGGTTGCATATCTTTTGACCAGTTCAAATCTTTCTTTCTTTTTATACATAAAATTCTATATTCAGATATTGTAACTATAAAAATTTATTTTTTAAGTGAGGTTTTAGGATATTAAAAATATTAAATTTTGTTAGTTATTTGGACACATATTCATTGTTATATATCGAACATTATATAATTATATGTATTTTATATAAATATTATACAAGTCTAGATTATTCTTATACTAAAATCGTTGTTCACGAATAGCGTGTGTTGTTCAGAACCTAGAGATCTTGACAATCATTATAAGCTTCGACCTAGGTTTAAATCCATCCAGGAGTAACCCGATTTTTAAAGTTAACTTAAATATTGCCTGCTATGAGATATATACATATTAGATATAAAACCAAGGTATCACAAGTTTTATTCATAAAATAATATATTAACCCCTAATAAATTATTGTTATTCATGTGTATATTTGTTTTGTGTAATATAATGGTCAATTTTAATTTTATCATTTATATATCTATAAACTAAAATTAATAAAATTAATAAAATTAACAAATTTATTTTTAATTATTCTTTTAAATTTTATTTACTTCCGGTCTATATTTCTTTATTTTATTAATATTTCCAAATTTCTAGAACTCTATTTTATTAATGTATATTTTATTCTTTTGGGATTTTCACATTATTTAATGTAATTTTTAATGTAATGTATATTTCTCTTATCCATTTATTTTATTTTATAATCCTCCTTTCAGTAATTTTTATTAATTTGGATTAATATATAGCATGTTACTTTCTTTTTTAACTATAACGAACATTACCCGCACTATACTGAAGAAAGAACAGAGGGAGGAATGTTAATATATTTGAATAATATTAACTTAAATTTTACCTTACGGACTTATTATTTACCTCTTTCACTTAATACAATATTAATATAATAATTACATTAATTGTTATTTACTTTTTAAAATATATATATATAATTTATTAGGTTAGTAGTCAGTTATAATTTATAATAAATAAATTTAAAATAATATTATATATATAAATCCATATTTATAAATATATTCGTAACCATACATTCACAGATATGCCAATTCAGGTGAAGTATAAAAATATGATATAAATATAATAATTTAACTAATTATTATACATTTCGCCGAACTATGAATACAGTATAAGATTCTATCATTCTAGTCCATCCCTACGTAATAAAATTATCTAAATTTTTAAAACTCGATATTATTCTATATTAAAATCTATCTAAATTGTTTAATTATTTTTTTTATTATAAATTTTATATGTAAATAACAAATAATTTGCATTGAACAAATGTGCAAATTATTAACGCCCTCTATAAATATTACTAATACATTATATTATTAATTTACAATCAAATAAATAATTATATATTATAGTTTAATAGTTGAAAGTAAATACATTTTTATTGCCTAATACATAATTTGATATATGTTATCTTACTAATTTAGAATTTAGTCTTATTTTAAAATGTTAATATAAAAATTTTATAACGGAATAATTAAATATAAAATGATATTTCATATATAAAAAGAATATTCATGATTAAAATTTATAAATAATTATATATTATAGTTTAATAGTTGAAAGTAAATACATTTTTATTGCCTAATACAACTTATATTTTGATATATGTTATCTTACTAATTTATTTAGTTTTATTTTAAAATATCGTTATTAATATAAAAATTTTATAACAGAATAATAAAAATATTATATTTCATATATAAAAAGGTATATTCATAATATGATTAAAATTTATAAATAATTATATAATATAGTTTAATAGTTAAAAGTAAATACATTTTAGCCTAATAGAACTTATAATTTGATATATGCTATCTTACTTATTTATTATATACTTTTATTTTAAAACATCGTTATTAATATAAAAATTTTATAACGTAATAATTAAATATAAATATATGATATTTCATATATATATAAGTATATTCACAATATGATTGAAATTTATAAATAAAAATATATTATATGAATAAATTCCGAAAATCAAATTAATAATGTTTATTACTATATTTAGGATTTAAATGTCTTACCCCCTGAGAAATAAAACCAAGATCACTGCATTTGCTTTGCCATATGTAAATAACTTTTTATTTATACTTTGATAAAATTCTATTTAGGATAATGATAAGAAAATGCTAAAAAAGTTAACAAAAACAAGTAATAATTTTATATCAATTCTATATAATGCTAATTATGTGTTTTAAAATTATTTAGATAAAATTTCCAAACCTCAACACATATGTACTGAATGCTATGAATTCTTTTATTCTGACATAGATTTTGACCAACATTTGCCAAAATGTCATTTGAAATATATAAAAAATGTAAGAATATCAGAAAATGTATATTCAGGCCACTTGCATAAAATTCAAAATAATAAGGAATGCTTTCTTGAATCCATTGGTTTGATATCTATTAAAAATTCTCATAATCACAGAAATGATATTTTGCCAAATATTCAAAATTTTGATAAAATTCTACCCAAAAGTAAATTAAATTCTAAATCTACAATTGGTTTTAAAGAATTAAATAATTCAAATCATATATATACCACAAATATCTTACAAATTGATCAAAATACAAATTGCTTTGATACAAACAAAAATATTAATGTTGGCAACAATTTACCATATAATATATTAGATCCAGTTGATTCCTTTATAAATGATAATAAAAATGCCATTATATTTAATACAGATTTCAAATACGATAATTTATTATCATTATTCCCACATTCTCCAATATGGCTGAAACAACCTGAATCACAGAATATTAATAAAAACCCAAATGCCAACAATTCTGATAAACTACATTTATTATGTTTAATTAATATGATCAAAGAACCACGCTTTTTACTAAACAGTTATCTCACAGCCCTTTTACATTTTCAAAAATTTGATAAATATCTCAAATTCTATGAAGTTTTAGACTTATATTCAAATGCTCACCAATTATTTAAACATCTTTTAAAAGCTCCTGAACAAAAAATAGTTAAACAACTTTTCTCAACATTGAAAATGATTCACAAGATGAAGCAGCCCCTTTTACATTTAAATTGTGCTAGATATGAAAAATATTGCGAAAAGTATTATTATGATATGCCTGATGTAAATAAAGATTCTGAACCCCAGTCAGTTCCATTTAATCAAACCCTTTTAAATCCTCAACAAACATTTAATAATCAAAATAATCATAAAAGGAATACAAACTTTCTCACAAATACAAATTCATATAATAATAACATTTTAAAGATGGTCAATTTATACAACAGATATTCTCATATTTACAGTCAAGGAAAACCGACTAACCCCACCCTGCTTAGGTCTATCACCAATTTTTATGATTATTATTTGACAAAAAAAGTGCCGGTAAAACCTTTACCATTATCAACCCCAATTATTTTGCCTCATGACCAAATGCCATCCAATATTTCAACCAATAGTGGCAAACTTAATACACCCCAATCCTATGCTTACAAATTTTGTTACAATCCTTTTACTTATGACTGCCTTTCAAAAAATGCATTCCCATCTCATCCCGAAATTGGTGAAAGGTCTGCTTCCTATACACTCAAATTTCTAGCCCATCTGCACAAAAGATTGGATCCTGAGGTGTGCCTGACTAAATTATCAGCTGAATCTTTTTGTCTAAATGCAAGAGATAGGATATACTTGCGCAAAATGGAAAATAAATATAGTAGTAAATTTGACACCATCCACAAATCCAACTCTCAATTCCAAAGTACCATTATACCCCTTATAAAAGAATCTATTCACTCTATAGTGGTCAAAACATCTTTAGAATATTGGGATTATTACAATTCAGAATATTATTCTTCACATAGTGATACTACCTTATTTAAAACTAATGGCTTGCATCCCATCTTAAACAATATAAACTCACCTCACCATGTTTCCATATGTAACTGTTGTTTTTACACCGAAAGAATATATGGATGGTGCAATGATCACCAAACCCCAACTTCATTGTGTTGCCATAAACCAGCATCCCTTATTTCCAATTCCCGCAATATTAATAGCTCTATGGGCCGACGGGCTTTTCCAAAGGACAAGGTCCATGCTGAGAGAAGAATATCGTCTAGAATCTCTAATCAATCCCCAAACAATATTATACTCCACAATCGTAGATCTTCCAAGACTATCTCGCCTCCTTCCTTCAAACCTCTCAATAGAAGTCCCAGTTTGGCCATCAAGAAAAAGTACAGCAAGCCAACCTTCAACAAGATAAAACCCAAAATTAAGCTGATTCGGTTATCACCCAAGACTACTGCCCTTCATACTCTCCCCACACCCACTCCTAAAATCATGTCTGTACATCATGAACAACTTCCCATGGTAAAGTTGCCCGTAGATCCAAATCCGAAGATGCTTATAGATTTGACCATGGAAGAGGATGAAGAAGAAGATATCAAAATAATCTCTCCGCCGGAGAAACGGTTTGACGTCCGTGATTACTTACCCATCTGCGACAACACCCCTCTAATAGAGCTAACAACCCTTAAAAGCAAAAGGACTTACTTGAGCAATGCCAAAAATCGAACCAAATTTTGTGATCCCCTACTCGGTGACAATCTAGTAAAAAGGAAAGAAAAACAAGACGAGAAAGACATTCCCGTTAACCGTCGCAACAACAGCGTAATAACAACCGCCAAAGAAATGAACGATTTAAGCGTAGCAGGCAAAATCCCCCACGTTACCTCTGACAACTTTGTCCCGTCTACCAACGCCAAATTCCCCCAAAAATCTCGTAAAGTACTGAACGGTGTTATTCCTACTAGTAAACCCTCTCCATCTAATCTAAATGGGTTAAGCAATCACCACGATATCAGGGATACCGAGAGTGAGCCAATACCAAATCGGGATATTGGGATAGACCGCGGTAGCCATCCTACGGAAACGCACGATAACCCTCCTGACCAAATTCTCGTTCTGTTTTGTCACCTGTGCTCTTACAAGGAAACTTTTTACTCTCCCGACATAGTGCAGGAAAAGATATCGAACCATTGCTTCAGCTATCATAAAAACGTTTTGATAGACGTCGTGCTGTCCCAGAAGAAGGGTGCGGGGACGGATCGAGAGGTCATGTTAGTCGAGTGCCACCCTAGCTCATCTTTAAGCTGAATTTTATATTTACCAAAACAAAATATATTGAATTATACTTAATTCGCGAAAAATAATTATTTTAAAATCGAATTGCGAATATCGTCATATTTATTGTATATCTATATCATGTCATAATTATTGCGATCAATTTACCTTCCTTGTGTATATACATTATGAATTATATTTATTATTATTTTCAACTATACAAATTAAATAACATGAGTATATGATTGATGTTAAGTTGTTATTTATTAAATTTAAATTCACTATTTTAATTTTAAAATAAATAAGATTTTAAAACATTTTTTTAGCCACACTTAAAGGTATAGTTTAATGCGTTTCAATATAATGATTTCATTTAATATGATTGTGTCATTTAGGTTGCTTATAATGGCGGTGGACATCTGATTCTGTCGAAAGTCAATCTAATTAAAAATGTTATAAGTGTTTATCACATTGACTTGAGGAGATCATACTAGTAACATTTATATGAGATTTACTTTTGAAGGACGGATGTCAGTTTTACTACAAAAGCAGCCTTAGCCAGATTGCCAGGGTTTTTTCTTTGAAAGTTTTCCTGAACCGTACCCTAACCCTTTTCTGGAGAAAATCCAAGCTGAAAATGTTTGTGAACCCTGTTTTATAAAAAAGACTTCGGTGTATTTATTTAATAATAGAAATTACAAATTCCTATCTCAAGTATTTAAGAAATTATTATTTAAAGTGAGATTTAAGGAATATTTTATGATATTTTCAAAATTTTGACCAAATTATAATTAAAAAAAAGAGTCTTAAGTAATTTAATTACATATTTTTTTAAAAATCCATTATGCTCCTATAAAAAAAACAAAAAAAATGAAATTCAATTTTTTAGAATTCATTATTTTTAATTTTATACAAATGGCATGAGAGTTACAATCTTGGATCGCTCTTCGCCTCGATTAGGTTGCGACATTATCACACTTACCATATGTGCAAAGCGTAACTACCCCGGTTACACGCCAACTCGGCACGCTACTATTCGGAGCGGATCTAATTAAGCTGCGATTTATTTGAAAATCATTTTATTATGGCATTTGTCAAATTAATGGGCATATTGATGGTCGAACAATGGTCCTTATGATTTAAATTCCGGCCATAAATTTCCTGCGCAAAGATATCCCGGACAAAATGACACTGAAGAAAAATAGCCCAATTTTAATAAATTTTGGAATTTAAAAACATATATTATTTTATTCTACACAAATTTTTAAGTATGTGCTAGATTTTACCGAACGTAATGGGTTTGGTGTCTAATAAAATAAGTATTATTTCTCGTCACGAAAATTTTATCTTTGCCCCATAGTTCTGAGCTAACCTCTAACGCGGTCTCCACGAGCTTAGTATTTGGCCTTAGCCTAAACCACGTAATTCGATAAAAATTTGTTTCAAATGTAACTGGTCTGGTACCAAACGAAAGGTAAAAATTTTGTATTTAATTATTAATTAATAAAAATTAAGATAAATTAAAAGACAAAAATTATATATATATATATATATATATAAATGAAAAAGTAAAATGGTGCTTTAATACGAATTTAGTCATTATATATATAAACGAAAAACTTAAAAGTCTTATGAACAGAGTTGTTAAAGGATCAGGCTACAAGTATCTAAATCCTGTATCTAGATATAAAAATGTGGTATCTATATCTAGATAGATTTTTGATTAAATAATCTGTATTTAGATATTATTTTAGACGTTGTATCTGTATCTAGATCCATTTAAAAAGTATCCTTTAACAACTCTGCTTTATAACTCGCATATGAATTACAGAATAAAATATTTACTTATGGAATATCTTATCCACATTGGTCATAGACCTGCTCAAAAATGAGCGTACGTGAATTATTATGAAGGCCCATCCTCAATAAAAATGATGGCGATATTTTGTTTTATCAAGGATACCAAAAAAAACCTATCCAGATATAAAGCTATATAGGGGTGGAACTTCACCCGAGCCATATAAGTGTTTAGTAGAGTATAGTAATGAAAGAAATAGAAAATAAAGGGTCTTCATTCCAAAAATACTTAAAATAATCTAAGTAAATAAGGTAATATATAAATATAATGTATGGGAGATATAATGTGTGATTTGTAATATAAAATCAGTATATTTAATCATATTAAACTCACTATCGAATATAAAATTATGAGATTAAATGTAACTTTTCATATTAGGCCATTATTTCTCGCTCGATAAAATGATAGAAGTTAATTATTCAAATTTAGTTTTCACTTTTCGGACATCATAAAACAAAACGAATAACATATAGGCAGTATCGTGATGCTTAGCAGCCCTAAGTATCTTTGGATTTTATTTTACCGAATGTAGTGGGTTTGGTGTCTAAATAAAATTAGCATTTCTCCTTATTTACTATAATTAGAACACTAATTTTTATCTTTGTTACATAGCCCTAAGCTAACTCCTAATGCCATCCATGAGCTTGATATCAGGTCTTAGCCTGAACAGCGTAGTTAAAAACTAATAGATAGTTATTGGTTGCTTTGTATTCTTCAAGAGCCCTAAAATACCTATTAAATTTAACAACTGTAGTGGGTTTGGGTTTTAATAAAAATTAATTATTTCTCATAATCTACTTTTATGCTTAGATTAACCCTAGTACAGATCAGGCTTTGCCATGAGCCTCGTAACAATACATTTAGTCAACATCCAAACTTTCCCACAATACTCCAAATATGTGCGTTTTTTTAGAATAAATTTGTGTAAAAAATGCACAGTAGGTTCACATCGTTAGTTAAATATTTTTTTTTAAAGTAAAGAAGTTATTTGTGGAAAAAATTAATAATTATTTTGTAAAACCTTCCCCCCTTTCTATGCATTTAATTTTTTTAAAATTAAAATTGTGGTATTTTTGTCCCATGCCATTTGGTTCAAGGGTATTTATGTCTAGTGTCTTTTTGTCCTGGATATTTTTGTCCAAGACATTTAATTTGATAAATGCCATATAAAAATCTATTTGTTTAAATAAATTGCAACTTAATTAGATCAGAGCTCCCGACTTGTTGTCGACTAAAATTGTCGTTTCCCCGAATTGTTGCCACCCCTCATTAACAACTTTAACCAATACCCACTACTTCATTTGGCACCTTGCAATTAAACGCGATCATTGGCAGGTTTCTCTCAGCTGACATTCTTTCCTTATTTAAAACCTTATACCCGAGACTCCGAAGATAATGCCAGACCTAGACGGACGGCGTGACTCATGCCCTAAAGTAATGCAATCTATCTAGTCTGCGACTACGTGTACTGAAATACTTGCGCCTTTCTCTTCTCACCTCTATTGGACCCGGGGGAAAAAAATGTAGAAATTTTAATAACATCATATTAATTCCTATAGCACCAAATACCGTTGATATGTCCAGTTCAATAGCTTTTTTACTCATTTAAAACTTTAGGCCAAAAAACTTCAATCCAACTCAGGAAACCATTAAGAAGGCTATCACCATATGAGGTCGGAAAAAAGGTGCTCATAATTTTTCAGCTTAATATTTCTCTAAAAACAGTGTAACCGGCCATATCAGGGAGGCATATAATTTTTTTTAAAGAAATTTACATTCAACATAAAATTGATGAATTTAGATGTATTAAAAAAAAATTTCCAAAGCCCGACCCGGCCCGGCCCGATTTTTTAAAAAAATATTAGGCCCGGCTCGGACTGAACTCTATTTCTTTTTTAAAAAATAGGCCCAAACCCGGGCCGAGCCTACTTTTGCAGATCTCTAGCATATAGCAATCTTAAAAATATAATTAAATGAAGGGAAGGTTTCTTTGATTGCATCTTTTATCTTATTTAATATGTTTCAATCATCAAAAAGATAATAATTAAACATCGGTAGATGTCAGCTAACGATTAATTCCTGTTTCAAATATCGATATTATATAACTTGGGGGTTGTAAAGTTGGAATGATTTAAATAAATATTATTTAATATTTTTAAAATATTTTGGTGGTTTTCTGATGAAGTAGCTAGCGCCGGTAGCAGAAATTTGACATTTTAAAATTATGGTGTCAAAAAAAATGCATTTATACCCTACAAAGAGTTAAGAATATCTGGCTGAGATCTTAAAGACCTCATTATAGATTCTTTCTTGAACACATCTTTTTATTTACGATCAATTTTGTAATTGTAAGAGCATCTCAAAAATAAATATTTGAACAAGTAGAAAAGAAATTTATAGTTAATCATTAAAAAAAACTCTTTACTTTTGCACTCTCAAATTATGAATGATAGTGTTTTAAAATTGTAAGTTATTCATTATTAATTTTTTAAAACTATTTAGTCCGTCAATTTTTTGCTTGCATACTGAATTTTAAAATTAAAAAAATAAAATTAAAAACTAAAATTACTGTTAATTTAAAAAAATGCGTAAGACCTCAGATTATTAATAAATAATTTTATTATTTTATGTAAAAGGATCAGAGATTTGTAAGCTACAATTTCTTTAAAATATAACCGGGCCGGCAGTGCGTGACATTTTTCTTAAAAAAATATCCGGCCGGGCAGTATATTTTAAACCAAACCTTTAAATTAACCGTGCCGGGCCGAAAAAATTTTTGAAAAAAAATACTGGCCGAGCCGTGCAATTGGTATCTCTGCGGGTCTCTGATATAGATTAACTCAAATAAGGAGTTTATACTTTAAACCGAACTCCGTTAATTTTTTTTAACCTTGAACCTATCTAGAGTGTAAAACAGACCTGAACCGATTTTTAAAAACGAGTAATTCAAGATTTTCCGTCAAAATTAAAATTAGCCAAGCCTGGGGGTATAAGAAGGATGGTAGATCATTTTTTGCTAAAGTCTTGATTTTAGTGCCATTACTATAAAACCTAAAATTTTGTAAATATTATACGCGTTGTCAATTTGACCTATCAAAATATAAATCAAATCGAATATTTTGTCGTATTCGATTCAAACATATGCGTATTCATACAAAATCAAATATATTTGTTCGCAATAAGAAACATTATTCAATTCGAAAAATAGATTCAAGATTGACAAACGTTAATCATGTTTATTCGAGGTAAATTTATACTTGAAATCTCATTCATTCATTCATTCATCCATTCATTTATTATGTGAGCTAGTAGAATTTAGTGTTGTAAAAGTTTTAGTATAATAAAAAGAAAAAAATTATATTAAATAAATGGACAAGTTAAATACATTTTATATAATAAAAATTTAAATATAAAAATGTAACAAATAAAAATATTTATTTATTTGCGCATCATTGAACATAACAATAATTTAAAAATAAATAAATTGTGAGCACGGAAAATAAAATATATAATACAACACCACAGCCTACGTGATATTATTATAGAAAGCTTACGATAAATTAATGTGACCTTAAATATTGTAACAATAAGGGAAAATATATAAGTGTATAAGCCATCTTTTTAATGATCTCAAAAGACATTAAAAGTAGTATAAAAAATCTAAACTTTACGACTACTATTTTTAGTGAATAGTTTATAATTTTGTATTTCAATCCGAAAACGAATACATAAAATTTCATGTTAGAGAGTTCTGATCTCACTCCACTTTAAACTAATCAAACAATTCTTTATTTTTTTTATCATTTATATTCTAACCCTATTATTCTTTTCGGGTAGAGATGTTTTCCATATTAATTTAATCATTTCATATTTACCAATCTAGATATTTAATTTCGCCTATCAACTTCTATAAAATTTAGGCTGTGTTTCTTTCTTAGTCTAGTTTCGATTTCGGTTCTGCACAGTGCCGAGAGAAAATTTATTAGAGGCGACCCCCTCTCCCCCTAAAACTTATTACTACCTCTCTAAAAATTCGACGCCTTTTTACCGGGAAGGTTTTAAAGCTATTAATCGGGTTTTTATATAATGACCTCCAAGCTTCTGATAGACACAATACTATTTATTTATATCAGCATTTATAGAAATTAATAAAATTTATTAAATACATGAATCAGACAATGATTATAAATAGTTGCTAAGGCCTTTGTTAAGTATTTACAAAAGATAAAAATGATAAAAGTGCTAGAAATTTTAAAAAAAAATATTGCAATTTTTACTAGTGTTGAATCTAGTCGAAAGCCAAAAACCGAAGCTCGACTCAAAACTGACTCGAAAGTTATGAACTCGAGAACGAATATTTTATAATTACCTTCCCCAACTTTTTTTAAAAATAAAAACCTTGATTTTTATTGTGGACTCTAATCGTTTAATTGAGCATTAAAATCAATTAAAAATGGCCGAATAATTTAGATTTTAAATCCTTTATTTAACCAATCATTTTGCTTTGCCCAAGTGTACAAATATTGCTATCCTATAAAAATATTTTAAAAATTGCTCTTACCCCCCCCCCCCCACCACTTCACGTGTCTGTTGCCTGGGTTACCCCCCCTCTCGTGTCCGTTGCCTAAAGTTATTTCCTAATTACAAATAAAACTAAAATAAATGCTTCTAAAACAAAACTTGCGAATTCACCTATTCGCCATTTTCCCCCATTTACCGTTATAGCTCCAGGAGGTATATCAAACAGTTATTTTATAAAAACCCAAGCAATAACGATTTGTATAATAGACATCTTGGCTAAGTTGATAATTGGTAAACGAACTGTTTCTTATGATAAATGCCGTAAAAAAAGTAATTCTGAGTTATTAATGCCTATTCCATATAAAAAAATATTTTCATAATTTATTTAGTATTTCTTAAAGGGTTCGATCAATTAAAGCATTCTTTTTTTTAAATATGCTAACTAGATATTCAATCGGAAAAATATTATGCAAAGCCCTAAGATTTTGCTCATAGAAGACCACGATGGTTTGGAGATCTATCAACGATATCTCAAGGCTTAGGCAATATTTTTTCTGGCTAAAATATTGAATTAGCCGTTTTACACTAACTTTGGACATCTATATTTGCTTCCTTAGGCAAATGAAAAATGATTGGTTAGTAATAAAAGGATTCTAAACTCTGAATTATTTAGAAATTTATTATTGGATTTTATTGCCGAATAAAACGATTCCAGTTCACAAAAAATCCCAAAGTTTTCACCGAAAAAAGCGAATTTTTACCAAATTAATAGCTTGGCGCGTGTTCCCAGATTTTTTAATTTAGATTTATTTCTAAGAAAATAGAAAAAATTAATAATTATTTTTTTAAGTAGGAGTTCGCGACCTGAATTCAAACGCAAGAATTAATAATTCGAGTTCACCGATTAGTGTTGTTAAACGGATCGTTTTGAGCCTATTTTTTTAAACGGTATCTCAATATTTTATCCAGAAAAATATATTACGTAAGCATGAAAGATTTTTTTTTCCCCACAAATAGCAGCACAAAGGTTTGGACATCTATTTATCATTCAAGCTAAAATATCGAGATAGCCGTTTTTAAAAAAATCGACTCAAATCAATCCGTTTAACAACACTATTCGCGACTCGATTTCTGAACTAAGTTTGTCGACTAAATAGACTATCGACTACCGACTCTGCATCGGAGTCGAATGAACTCGACTATTTATAACAACACACTATCTGGTTACATAACAAATATTTCCTTTAAAATTGTGTAACAATATTTATATTGATTTTATAATTTTAAAATAATATTGAACCATAATAATAATATATTTTTTTTTTTTAAAAAAAATCGATGTTTGTTTTAATACATAAACATGAGGTTTTGCAGGGCCAGGCAATTTAAGAATTTTTGCATAAGTAAAAAATTTGAATTATGGACGTTATTTTAAGAAGTTATTATTAAATTTTTTACTAATTTTTCTTTCAAATTCTTGCTTTTATAGTGAAGTGATATTGTTGTATATTTCTCGGGGGAGAAAGGGGTGTGTTAAGGAGGGGGGATTTTTTATTAGCTTAAAATGATATTTATGAGAACCAGCAAAATTTGCTATGAGGGGTCCCTTTTTGTTACGTGCTTATCATATCATATAATATTAGACTATTTTATCTTCATCATTTTTATTTAACATTTTATGTAACATTCAAATTTATAGGAAATGGAATATAAATAAAAATACATTAGCCATGTTTAAAATGAATGATTTTTGGATATTTATGATGATTTTTTAAAAGTTAATCTTTTAAATCCTTTAAAATTCAATAATTACTTTAAGTGTTTTCATATAATAATACCTAGACTGACGATGCATTCATAATAATGCATTTGAAAGCGTCGTTGAATGCAAATCAGCTGAACCCGCCATTTTGGGACATGTAGCAATTATTCTCATGTTAAAAACTACTATTAAATTGATTAACTTACTTCCTTATTATTATCTCGATGGTCAGGCAATTCTAAAATTTTGCGTCAGACAAAGGAATAAATTGGTTTCTCGTTTAAAATTTTTAAATAATGATATGGGTAATCGAAATGGCGCATCCAGCTGTTTTCTTAATGAATGCACCGCCAGTCTAGGAATTATTATATGTCATTGATTACACTTAAGCTTTCTTATATATTATAAAAATGATTATTTACATTTTTATCTGAAAGTTTTTGTTTTTACCTGCTAACCGGGCAATCACTTTATATTTTTCATATAATATTATATTGTCAAAAAAACTTATGCGAATATTAAATAAATGGCATTTTTTTATTATTCCTTTACAGGATTGTGAAGGATATTTTTCTAATGTATAGGAATATATAGAAATTTCTTGCTTAGCCAAGATGTCCAATAATTACTATAAAATAAATAAAAGTATTTTTTTAAACTTATATTTTAATTTTAAATAGTATGGGGGGGGGGGGGTAGAAGTGGAACTTTAAAATAATATATTTGAATAGAATATTATTTTTATTTGCCTATTTTTTTTTTATAAATAAATCCTATATAATTAGAAAATGTATATTAGAATGTTATGAAAGCTTGGCCTAACCATTCTAAGGCCCACCAGAAATTTATATATGACATGTTCAGCCCAATTCGTTATAATTCACGGCTCGGTTCACGGGCAGGCTTTTGTGCGGGTTATTCCTGATTCTGCAGATCTCTAACTTAAACTTATTTATATAATTAAGTTTAGGTAAATTGTAAAGTAAAATAAAAGGATGGTTGGTCCAATTTGCGGCTTCAAATTCCACTTGACATATCCAGAATTTTCTTAGGTTATATTTACTAAAACTGAAAAGATTGTTTGAAAATTTCTTGTTCATTTCATTACCACTTAGAAGCTAAATAATGCTTCACAATAAATTTAAAATTATGCAAATGACATCATTGGATAAGGCATTTAAAATTGTTAGAAATTTAATTTCTTTTAGAATCCCGTTAGAGTTCAAACTTTAAAAGGAACAAGATCTTTAATATCATTCTATACGTATATATCTTTTCATATAATTCTTTGGAGTTAAAATGTGAAATATTTGTTTGAATCACATGTTTAAAACGTTCCGTTAGTTGCCTTCTCACAATTCTAACGTAATAATAAAATTCTTACATTTATAGCTTAAGTTTATTCAAAAATAACAATAAATATTATAAAGTGTACTATTTGATTCGCAGAAATCGTTATATATTTGCTAATATTTACCTTAATTGTTGAAGCATCCCTTGTATTTTAACACCAATAAGATACATATTTATATTATCAATAATCCGCCCAATTTCTCGGGTCTTTTACAAATTGCAGCGTCTACATGACCTGGGAAGAGGGTGGTAGGCTAGACTCTTTAGGGTATTAAGTAAAAATAATTTTAGATTTGGGGTTAGTAACGCTGTTTCCAAATTTCTTCTCTCATGAAGACTGAATCCAGTAAATAAACAACTAACTTTTTTATTTTTTTATCTTAAGTCATATTTTTTTTAAAGCTATACTTGTACTTATCTTCAAGATTTAGACCTACCTTTGCTTAAAAAACCGTATCCACTTATCAGAGCTATTGTTATTGCACAAATTTCCGTTTATCTGACCCTACATTATTCTTGAGCATATTAAAGGATATAAAAAGTAATATAAAAGACGGAAGAATTTAGAAGTGAGGAGGGGCAATACCTACCGCCAAAAATTAATGCCTACCCCCTAAAAAAATTATCTATCGCAAATATCTATACCTACTGATCAAAATGCCAATATATTTTGGAGACTTTACTTGTCTCCTATCCACCCCGACCATGTAGACACTGTGTAAAGTCATAGGCTAAAACATAGAACTA
Organism: Gordionus sp. m RMFG-2023; assembly: GCF_954871325.1. Classification (NCBI taxonomy): domain Eukaryota; kingdom Metazoa; phylum Nematomorpha; class Gordioida; order Chordodea; family Parachordodidae; genus Gordionus; species Gordionus sp. m RMFG-2023. Next base: position 2,598,356 of record NC_088775.1, read on the forward strand.
TCTGCACCAGTGGAGGTAGGATGTTGGACTAATATACACGTAGATTAGAAATGGTAACCACAGATTGCTTTAATTATACTAAGAAAAAGAGCGGAAATAACCTAAGGTTCGAGGAATGATCGGTGATGATGAGGGGTAGCCTAGATTGAGGACATTATGTTTCTGGTTATGATGAGATGAACCCCCATTTGGTTATAATTAGTTTTTTACATAATGGACAGTTATATTAGGTAGGTGTGGTGCTGATCTGGTAGGCTTATAAGAAATGTGTTGGTATACAAAATGATCTATTTATTTGTAGGGTTTTACTATAGTTATTATTTAAATTTTCTTAGAACTTTCAAAAATTATAAAATGCATGTATTTATTATTTACTTTGTATTTTGAAAACATGTGATTGATATTAACATTTAATATTTGTGTGGTAACTAGAAATTTTATGATGAGGGGGTCCAAACCTATAAAAGCCTGGGGACATTGCCTCCTGACCACCTGTTAATCAGCCTTTGACCCTTTTTCCCGTCCTTTGTTGGGGCTTTTCTTAAATAGCATACTTCCTTTTATCTTTCTCTATATATTAAATTCTAAATGAAAATATAATCTTAAAGTAAAACTAAGATTTGAAATATAAAAAAATTGACTTAAAGTAAAACTAAAATGAAAATATAATCTTAAAGTAAAACTAAGATTTGAATAACAAATAATAATTTACACATTCTCCTTCTTCTAAAAGAAGCCTTCCCATAATTTCAATTAAGCTGTCATAGTTAGTTTGTTGTCCAAGTGGTTTATCGTTTTGACCATCAAGTTGTTTCATAAGTCATAGTAATCGATGGCTTGTCCCAATCGTTGGTTTTTAAATCGATTTTGCACGTTGGTTTGTTTAAATCGTAAGCTTGTGATTTTTATCGTAAGTTGTCCTTATAAATCGTGAATTTGTCATATAGCTTGCTTGTAATGCTCAGTCGTTATTATTATCAATTTTCAAAATTGTTATTATCATCAGTAAGTTACGAATAAAGAGAAATAATAGTTTATCAAGTTGGATATTAAAATAAATGAAGAATGATAAATCAATAAGATTGTTATATAATAATTTTTCATTTTTAGCGTTTTAGTGTAAGCGTTTTAATATTTAATTTACTTTATGCATTTTAATATTTATTATATTTTTTTATTTTAAGTTATGTAGTCTTTTAAATAAGCAGGTTTTTGTTTAATTCGCAGTGGTCTAGAAATCGGTGTTATATCATTTTTATCAGTAATTTTTATATTTTTGTCCACACTTCTCTCCTAAAAAGAATCCTTAGAGTCATAAAATAAGTGTGTTAAAACAGTTTCTAATTCTTAATTGATCTAAATGTCTTCTCAAAATATCTTTATCTGTCTTAATTTGGAACATCATGTCACCATCTTTGTATGTGATTATGCCTTTACACCATTTGTCATCACCTTGTACTTTGTACCAAACAAAATCTCCTACGTTAAAGGTTCTATTTCGTGGTAAAGTAAAGTTTATTTTGTTCTCCTTCTTCTTCAACGGTTTTAACAAGTCCAATTTAACTCTAATATCTTGATTGAACCTTCAAAAAAAAAAATTTAAATCTTGAAAACACATCATGGTACAAAAAAATGGGGAAGGAAAGAGCTCGCTTGACATGCGGGAGATAACTCTTATAATGTTAAATGTGTAATAAGGTTAATATATAATGTTACAATAATGGTTTAATTATTAAAATAATACCCAATACTTATATTAAGATTAACAAGGAATTGTATAAAAAATAATATATATATGGGGATAGTAGGAACTACAATTGGGAATAGGGAATTATTGTCATTATTTCTTTATAATGGAATATAAAAACCAATTACAATTGGGAAGGGGGAATTATTGTCATTATTTCCCTTAGGAATATAATAAACAATTACAATTGGGAAGAGGGAATTATTGTCATTATTTCCTTTTTTTTTGGAATATAATAAACAATTACAATTGGGAAGAGGGAGTCATTATTTCCTTTTTTGGGAATATAATAATTACAATTGGGAAATCGCCGAGGTGGCCTAATGGGTAAGATGTAAGATTGGAAACACGAGTATGAACAAAGACGCAGGTTCAATCCTGGTAAGGAACAAAAACTTTCAAGTTTTTCTTCGATGACTGATGTGTAAAGACATATGGTATGATGAATTTCGGAGCTTAGAGATGACACCCCGGTCACCGACAGGCCTGGACAGCCGGGTGCTAAGGATACCTGTCCAATAAACAAAATGACAGAAGTTAATGGAAATATGAATATGAAAGTTAGGGCGTTCCCTCCATGCGACGCGCAGGGTGTAGACCTTCATCCTGTGAAAAATAAAGTAAAGGTCAAAGCAAAGAAGACAAGACTGGCAAGTTTGAATATTGGGACGCTTAAAGGTAAGACGAGAGAATTGGCATCAATGTTGAACAAGAGAAAAGTTGATATAGAGAGACGAGATGGAAAGGTCAGAAGACTTTAATAATTGGAGATGGGTATAAATTGTACTATAATTGAATTCTTAGCAATAGGAACGGTGTCGGTATTATCCTCAGTCAAGAACTAACCTCCTCAGTCGTAGAAGTTAATAAGATCTCTGATAGACTAATGAAGATAAAACTCTGCATTGGTCAATCAATACTACACATCCTATCAGTATATGCTCCTCAAACGGGTTGCAAGGAAGAAGAAAAAGATGACTTTAGAGCTATCCTTGATGAAGCAGTAATGGAAATCCCTAAGGAAGACTCGACCTTGCCTTAACCAACATCTACTATAGGAAAAAAGACAGTCATTTAATAACATACGAAAGTGGTACAAGGAAAACACAGATAGATTACATGCTAATCTCTCGCAGAAGATTAAAAGATGTAATAGACTGCAAAGTAATCCCAGGAGAAGATATCGCCGCGCAACACAAGCTACTAATCATGGATTTACAAATCTCAAATAAATCCACTCAGAATAAGATAAAACTGGAACCATGCATCAAATGGGGCAAATTAAAAACAATGACAGATGCCTTTGCAATCAATGCAAACATTGAAACAATAAATTCCTCACAAGTCAGTGAAAAAATCTGGACAGACCTTTCATCCAGATTAATAGACACTGCAAAATTGACACTAGGCTTGACAAGAGGTGGCAACAAATCATACAAAGAACGATGGTGGTGGAATGAAGAGGTACAAACCACTATACAGGAGAAAAAAGCCCTTTATAAAATATGGTACAAATCCAAAAATGCAGATGACAAGAAGAGATTAGCTACAAAGGCGGTGGCTAGGGCCAAATCTAAGGCATACGATGACATGTACGAAGATCTACATACCAAAGAAGGGCAAAATAAAATATACAGATTAGCCAAACAGCGAGAAAAGAACTCTAGGGATATAAACGGAGCTCCGAAAGTAATCAAAAATAAAGATGGGAAATTGATAATAAAGGAAAAAGAAATAATGAATAGATGGAAAGAATATTTTTAGGAGCTTCTCAACTTTAACCCCCACATACTGTATCTCGACGAACACTCCCCTTGTCAAAACCTTGTACAACCTATAACAGAACAAGAAATAATCACATGCCTCAAGCATATGAAAAACAACAAAGCTAGGGACCCAGACGATATTCCAATAGAAAGCCTTAAAGCACTAGGAGATGATGGAATACATCTCCTCACAAATCTGTACAATAAAATACTTGGAAATGAAGAGGTTCCCCAAAAATGGAGGCAGAGCTATCTAGTTCCTATCTTCAAAAATAAAGGGGATCCACACAATTAAAATTACAGGGGCATAAAACTAATGTCACACTGTCTGAAACTATACGAAAAAATAATAGAAAAAAGATTAAGAGATATAATCGAAATAGGAGAGACACAGTTTGGCTTTATGCCTGGAAGATCAACAACCGATGCTATCCATGCAATTAGGCAAATGAGTGAAAAGTACAGGGAAAAGAACAAAAAGCTACACATGGTCTTTCTCGATCTAGAAAAGGCCTTCGATAGAATCCCAAAAAAACTTATCTGGTGGGTGCTACGTCACAAAAAAGTTCCCGAAAAATATATAAGAATAATTCAGGATATGTATATGGGACATACAACAATGGTCCGTAGCACAACAGGTACTTCAACAGGCTTCACAATAGCCGAAGGAGTTCATCAAGGGTCGGCTCTCAGCCCACTTCTCTTCGTTACAGTAATAGATGTATTAGCACAGTCTATACCTTAAACAGTCCCGTGGAATATGATATTTGCAGATGATATTGTGATACTTTCCGAATCCAAGGATAAAATGAAAGAAAGGTTAGTGAGTTGGATAAATATCCTAGAAACGCATGGATTAAAAGTAAATAGAGAAAAGACGGAGTATATGGTGATAGGAGGAGATGAAACAGAGAGTATTGATATAAATGAATGGCAGATATCCGCAATTGAAAGCTGCAAATATTTGGGCTCCACACAATAGAAAAAGAGATAAAGAGTAAGATTAATCAAGGGTGGTTAAAGTGGAGATCTTTATCTGGAGTGCTATTTGACAAAAGAATCCCACACAAATTAAAGGGTAAAATTTACAGTTCCATAGTACAACCAACTATTCTATATAGTTCGGAAACATGGCCAACCAAAGAATCAGACGAGAGAAGTCTACAAACTATGGAGATGAGAATGCTGAGGATGATTTCTGGGGTAACAAGAAAGGATAAAGTGAGCAGTACAAGAATACTAAGTAGTTTAAAGGTAGTGCCCATTAAAACTAAGTTAATGGTAAACAGACTTAGGTGGTATGGGCACACAATGAGAAGGCCTATAAACTACATAGGAAATAAAGTTGAGAGTTTGGAAGTGATGGGCAAACGTAAAAGAGGAAGGCCAAAACTTCAATGGATCCATAAAGTTAGAGCCAATATAAAGAAGTATAAAATAGATAAAAGAGATTGTATGAATAACATAAAGTGGAGAGAGATGTTGAAGGAGCTTACCACCAGAAAAGGTGAAAGCTAAAGATAAAAAAAAAACGAAAAAATTCTACCCATTTCTCCTTTGCTTTTAGATCATCTAACTAAGTATTTTGGCGTATCAGAAAAAATAGAGAGAATTACAATCTCCTCAAAAGACATCAATGTCTTCGGTTATTTTTAATATATTTATTAAATTATAATTGATGATTTCTGTTCCAAAGTCATAATATTTATACATTTGTAAATAGAGTTATTAAAATCAAATTTTGATTGTAAATATTCTAAAATTGTCTTAATAAAAATATCTGCTTCGTATAAAAATGTATTAATTAGAGTATTATTTGAGCATCTTAATATAATATTTTTAGCAATAGCTCCATAAAATATATTATCAATTTTTAACTGTAGAGACTAACAGAGCTGTAGCTTGATTTTGTGAATCTTTTTTAATAAAGAATATTCTGATTGCAACTGAATATTAACTGCATGAAGTATATTTCCTACATGTAAAACGAATCCCAAATATGCTACTGCCATTACTCGAAAAATTTTTTCAAAAATTTAGGACAGCTTTTAAAATCTATATTTAAGAAATATTTTTTTTAAGGGTTTGTAAAATATAAAATTCTATCGATGGCAGGTATTAATGATAACCACCTGATAGGTATATATCGCAACAACTCACATCATTCCAAGTCAGGCCACTTCATCAACTCTTTTAATTCATTAAATCTTTTAGTTGATAAACTAAATTCGTTAAAACATTTCATAACAATTATTTCGACATCCACATATAGTACATTCACTGCCTTCATGTTTTATATGGCATATACAGCAAATTGGTATTAATTCATATTGTGCTGCCCCAATTCGGTAACTTTGGTTTTTGCCAAAATTTACAGAGGCATTATCAGCGCAGAAAGCTGACATGTAGATCATTGATAACCCTGAATCAGCTTTATTTATTATGTGGCTACCTACATTGTTGAATTTTTCACTATCCGAGGAAAAAATAACAGTTTTATTGAAATGTTCTTATTCTTGTTGAAATAGCAAAGGATCGAGGGAAATGTTTTAATATTTCCCTTATTAGATGTATCTGTTAGAATTAGATACTAAAACATATGTGATAGTCTTGCTCATTTTAGTTCTGCCTAAAGTAAGGTTTGCACTTATTCGGAGTCGTTAAATATCATGAGAAAAAGATTCGACCCTGTTATTATATAGCTCTGTGAATGTTGAACTACATAATAGATGTATACGATTTCCGTAAATGTAGTTGCATCTGTATTATTTATTATTTTTGAGAATAATTTTGTATTGCAATCGATGTGGATATACTCCCCTGTACTAACATATATGAATGAAAGAATTTTTATTGGTTAATAATAAAACAGGATATAAATAAATTTACAAACTAGACATGTTTTTCGAATAAATAATTAATATATTAAAAATATAAAAATAATCAATTAATGTCTCTCAAAATTATTATTTATATATTAAAAACGTTAAAATACTATTAAAAAGAATTGCGGGAGAAATTAAAAAATTATGGTAGATTTTTGCGGGAGATTTCCAATTGCGGTAGTTTTGCGGGAGAGTGATGTCTGCGTGTAAACTAAAAAAATTGCGGGAGTCTCCCGCTGATGGGGGGAGAACTGAATCGCACCAAAAAATAAAGCGGAATAAAGGTCCATTTTCACTATCAGAGCTCTCTTAATTTTAATGTTTAAATATCAAAGACTAAGAATTGGGGCTATAATCCATACGTTTGTATAACACCAACGTTGGACGTTAAACATGTCAAAGCTGAGGGAGTAACGGATTGGGATTAATACACTTTTTTTATACCAAATCAATTTTCTGTCCACTTATCGATAGCTTATTAAGGCGCCGGGATTGTTTTTTGGTTAAATTTGATCCTTTTGATATAACTATTAAACGAGGTGATGTTAGAAGAAAAGGCGTTGACCTTTTATCTTAAAAGAGTTGATGCGTTGGCAGGATCCGTTTTAAGCCCGTTAATAGTAGGTCATCAAGATCTCACTCGATCTGACTAATTCAACATATTAACATTATCGGATGATTCTACTTTGGATGGATCATGCCAAAAATTTTGATAACAGTTATCGAATATGAACTCTTAGCATTTGCAAGCTTTAAATGTTTCCACACTCGAGCTAAATGTCATTTTCAGCTCTGAGGTAATCATCGAGATTAAGTTGAGTATTAGTAAATTGGCCGAATCTTTGAAAATAGCCCTTTAGTTGACTATTGCTATTCATCTTCATCTTATGAAGATTTTTAAATGGCGGGGAATTGAACCTCGTGTTGATGATAACGTTGTTATATTTATTTTGATGAAATTTATCACCCTTTTAAGATTATTGTAATGATTGAAAAAGTTATGACAGCGTTTTATAGTCATTAAATCCTCCTCCCCCCAAAGCCTTAGTCGAAGCCCCTAAAAAGCCAGCAGCGATTCTTATCAACAATATCATCGTGCATGGCCTAGTATCTTCTTCCTCGATGCTAACAACTTAGGTCTTTCAAGCTAGTTCAAGTTGATCGGAAAGTGGGATGATATGGATTAACTTTTTATAAAAGAAGAGACTCATACTCTAATTTAGATACCCCAGTCAACGTTGACACGATAACCCCTCAACCACTGAGGATAGACTAACAGATAGACCTAACCTGCACTCTTTACTAGTGGTCGGTAATGAGCTGTTTTTAGTCAACAAGCCCGTCCACTCATTGTTTGAATTTTACAACCAACCTGTGCGACACCCACGTTTTTTTTAAATTTACCCGCCCGCCAATTTATCTAGAAAATTTTTTAAATCGTACAGCCAGCCTAATGTTCAAAAATATTTAAAGCTGATAAGTTTTAAAAATAATTTTCAACCTACCCGTCCCAATATTTAAAATATTTTTGAAAACCCTCTCCGCATACCGGATGGGTGGGAATTGTCTGGCAAAAATCTGATAAATGCGGACCACTTTTATTACTTACTCTTTATAAAAAGTTTCGAAGTTCAATGGGTTCTGATAGAGAAAATGCACCCTAAGCCCCCCTTTTCCTGCACGGTTAGTGATACAACCCCCGACACCATGAAAGAACTGAAACTAAACATGGATAAGGTTAATAAGGAGTTGGGTTTCTCACAACTGGTACAAATACCTATATTTTTTAGTAATATGAGAAACTCCAAATCATGCTATGAAGATATGATAGGTCCTAATTTAAAAATATTTCGGTCTGGGCGCGGTCTTAGATTAATTTTTTATTAAAAAAATAATTTACATAGAAAATTATATTTTAATTTTGTACTCTAGAAAGGAATTATCTATGCTATATAATTCAATTATAAACTTACAGCGATATTTTTAGAATTCACAATTTGCTAATCAATACAATGTCAAAAATTGTTAAATTTCAATGAATTATTGTACTTACTTTATTTTTAGATTTTTTTTTATAAACAACTTTAATAAGTTAGTCCTACAAATTTCATATAAAAATTTTAAATAATAACTACAATATTTTTTTTAAATATAAATTCAAATTTTAACGACCAGATTGAAAATTTTTAACTAAGATATGAATAGTTAAATAAATTATTTTGTTTTTCATTCTTTTTTAGTTAATTCTTCATATACTTTTGTTGGTTATTAATCTAAACTTAATTTTATATCATAAAAGAAAGATTTTATTATTTTTATGTTAGTAAATCAAATTTAAGACCATTATAAAAAAGGTTTGTTTACAAAATTATAAAAAATTTGTAAAATTGATGAAGTCTATATAAAATAATAAAGATATATAATATAATTAATGTTCAACAAGATTATATATTATAAAAATAAAATGTTTACAAATGCAATATATAAATTTTTTGTATGATAACATTTTTATTTATTAATGAGGTTGGAGAGGGAGTAAAAATTGTTTAAATTCTATCTTATTCAAAAATTACTTGGTTGTCTAGTCACGATTCCTAGAAATCTTAAAATTATTCTGGTTTACTAAACTGACCATTTTGTTTTTAACCATCCTGTGCTATCGTCATTTTCAATAAAATATTCATAATTAAAAATATATAACTATAGTTAACGTATATTATTGTATAGATTTATGTGAAGCATCTTTTAGTATTATTATTATTCTACCCTCACCATCTTTCTATATTCATTTTAATAGTGAAAAAATGTAAAATAGATTTTATATAATGATAATAAAAGTAAACATTGCTCAATTTTTATCAGCGAACAAATATAGACTAAAAACCAATTTTTCTTTGTTCGATCTCTATCATAGTAATTCATCAATGGCAGAACTCCCGTAACACCAGCATAAGATTTACGTGATGATATAGTTTAAGGCCATTAAATTAAATAAATTGTTTGATCATCACCAAAATTATCACTCAATTTATAACAAAAAGTAGATTAATTTACTCTAAGTGCATAGTATCTCATCCACTGAAAATCATTATATACTCATTTTTTTCTTATATAATTTTTATTGTTTTTTTTATAAAAATTTATTATAAGAAATAAAGCAAGAACTTCAATGTAACACATTAATTATTATATGCTTTAGATAAAAATATTATATTAAAATGTTATAGCTAGCTATAGTGATTCTCAGTATAACTTTCTTAGAAAGACCATCTGTTTATTTAAGTCAACTTAAGAGGTTTTAGGTCTAGAATATAGTTACTACAATTACAATCGTTAAAATTTATTTTATTTTTTAAAAATCACTCTAGTAAGCTACCACAAGAATGAAAGTATATCATATTTGTATACAGTATATAAATGAATTATTAAGTTCAAAAAAATTAAATTTATTTAAATTTATCCTAGTATTTTTTACTTTTCCTGACATCTTTTGGGAAAATTTCTAGGCGTAAGGTTTATAAATATTAATTAATTGAATAACCTTTGGGTCCTATCATCTTTATGAGCATACGTATTAAAATACTACTCTTTTTATCATAGACATAAATACATGATATCTGTTTGATAGCACCATTAAATGAAGTAGCGATTGATTATATAGAGTTGAATTCTCTATATATAGGGTTTTATCTTAAATATTAAATTATATGTTTTTTTTAAATTTAAATGCCCACGAATGGGTTTAGGCTATAATTGAGAAAGTAAAATTTATCTTCTTCTACCTATCAGCAGTTTTTTATACTGTAAGGTGTTCATGAGGAAATTAAAAACTTATTGGGAATGGCAAATTTTTTAAAAGTAATACCTTCACCAAAATTTTTTAATTTTTTAATTTTACATATTTTTATATATTCGTTTTTTTTAAATAATGAAATCATTAATTGCTTTCTAGAATTTTTTAGAAATATATTAAATTTAGAATTTGTAAATTTTAACTGTAGAAAATGAGAGGTCGATTAATAATTATCTTCATTTTTGGCATCACGTTTGATGAACCACTCAATCACTCCTAAAGATAATCTTTTAAATTTGGCCTTGATTGCTTGGATATCTTTAGCTTCTTACAAAATACTGATTGTACTAGTGGTTATGACTGATTGGAAGCCTTACCAAGTCTTAACATAGGTAACCTAATCAGATGAACAAGAGTTTCCATAAGCCACCAAATTGGATGTATCATTCTTCAACCACATGCATGTGTATAAAATGTTAAATATAGTTCGATTCCAATATGGCATATGGTGTTAATTGATAAAGGCAGACATGAAAGGCACAGAGCGATTAATTAAGTTTTTACTCATACTCCTAGGAAGCCCGAATACCAAACCTTCTGGAGCCTGCTAATTTATTATCAGATAACCTAAGGCCAGATGGTATAACTTCTGTTCTCTTCTTCTGCTAATATACACGAGATTAAAAAAATAACATTATAAATCAAAATTATATTTTTAATACCAATCGTTATCTCTTCACTTGGACATTGTCAAGCGGAACTTTAAATTTTTCAAAAAATATAGGTCGAAAAATAAAAGCTCTTACATTATAAAACAAAAAATTTTGTTTTTAAAACAAATTCAAATTACTATTTAAAAAATAATTATTATTCGTGTTTCTTAAGAACTTGTAAACCCAATTCCGTTTTATAAAATGGTGCTTATTTTTAATATATTATTATATATTGTTAATAAAAGTAATAATTGTAATTATAAATAAGAAGATGCAATGTTTATCTTAGCTGAAATCTTTATTTATTTAAAAATCGCCGAAATTCATGCTGTATACTTCCTGTGAGTAATCATTTCTGAATTGTTTCAAGTTATAAGTGTCTTAAATATAGGTGTAGACTGGCAATTTTTCTTTAACATCTCGCTTATACTAATTAATCTCAAAATAGAAGTTTATCTAAAGGAAAAAAAATTTAAATATGTATTTTACATTTTATTTTGAGTGCTAAAATGAGTCGAATTGGGAATTTATGTAGGAATAATACATACCACGAGATTTTAAATTATTATATTTATATATAAATCAAAATTTATAAAGAATGTAAGAAGAAAAATCGGACAAATATTATAGGTAATATATTAACATATATAGCAACAAATATTTTACTCAATATATTAAGAAATCCTAAAAGGCATTTATCTAGCCACCCCAATTAAATTTTATATGTAATTTGATGTTTTTTTTGTCTGAGCACATTTAGTTGGTATGAATTCTAAATCTACTTTCAAAATTATTTAAACAAGAATTTCAAAATACTCAAAAACTTTATTCAACTCAAAGATTTTTTTAGGAAAATTTTAAATATAGACATAAAATCTTTATTTAATTCTGATTTATTCATAAATTGCTGAATAAAAAATTATGCCAATATTTAATTGTATTTTTTCCACGTTTACCTTATCGTAATTTTTTATAATTTTAAAAAGATACACAATGTGTGATTATAAATTATCAAAGATTACGAAAATACCCCAGAATTAACAGTGCTTTAACATCGCCATAAATTAATATTTTTAAATCCAGTATTATTTATATAATTATTAGGTAAATTAAAATCCATTTCAAGTCAAAAATCTTAAAAATGTCAATTGTGAGGCTATTTTATATATTTCTCGCTCTTAATTAAATTTTTTTTTGATTTAACTTAAAAAAAATAAATAAAATATAAGCCGAGCCGAAATATTTTTAGGCCTAAAATAATAATAATTTTTTTTACTTTATTTTTAATAAAAGGAAATGGGAACAAAACAACTAGTATAAAACATTTAATTTTGCATGTTATTCATTTAAACAACGATTTTTATAATTAATTATGACGCATCTAAAACTTCAAGAATCAAGCCTTTTTTTTCACTTTTATTGACTGCAAATTTTATTTTCCTTGATAATTTTTATCTGGATTGAATTCTTAAATTGAGAGCATTTGGATAAGAGCTAAGGATAAATTGATTAAATTTTCACTTATTTTCGGTATAGGAAGAGATGACATAGTAATATGCTTGTATAGTAGGAAAAGATAAAATTGAATAAAATGTACATAATCAGCGTCTACATGAGCGGGAGGGGTAGGAACAGTTTGTATCTTATTTTTTTGAGTGGGTAAGGGGTAAACTGCATTAAAGGGGGTGATAAATTTTTTGGTTTTATTATAGTATTATTATAATACAATTCATCGACCAAATCTATATATTGCAAACAATCATGCACATTGTTTTCCAAATAAACTATCCTTTTAAATGTAATTTAAAAGGTTTAGATATTTTAGCAAGTTTATAATGCCATAATAATTAATTCATTGTAAATATGGAGGTTTTAATTGAATTTATTATATAAAAAATAAATTCTTTATATTCACAAAATATAGTTAGTTGTTAGTAGAGATAGATTAATTTAAGTTATCTTTTATAAATTCTTTGAAAAGAGTATCAATAAATAAATAGGTGAAAATAACGAGAAGGAGGGTAGGCAAAAGTTTTTGAAGGTGGTTTGCATCCATTGAAAATCCTGTCATGTAGACGCTGTACATAATAGAGGGATCATAAAGACAACATTCAGGTTAAAGCAAATATAAAGGGTCTCTCTTTTGTGCAGATCCTTTCCAAGATAGGTTGTATTATTTTTAAAATGAGGCTGCCAAAAAAGCTTTGTTAATTTTTGGAAGCTATCAATGTTCTGGGTTAGTATCAAATAGATCAAATTGTTTGGCATAAAATCTTGTCTCTTTTTTTAAATTTTTTATTCCATTTTAGATACCTCAAATTAGCTTTATGCCATTATATTATATGGTTTCTAATTAAATATTTTATTTATAATTTTCATAATTTAATCTTGTTTAATCTCTTTTTGGGTTGAGACAGATTATCAGGCAAGCCCGCGTGATTATTGGCCATTTCTAAGCAATTTATTTTTAAATAAATAATAATTGGACCGGTGTAGTATTGCAAAATCAATACCATCTAAAATCAATACGGTACTGATTCTACAATATTGTAAAATCAATACCGCATTGATAATTTATGACCAAACCTAAACTTTTATGAATAAAATCTGAAATATAATTTACAAATCTTTGAATGGACATTTATAGATGAATCGACAATTATAGATTAGCACATCACAAAATTTTAATTTTTCTACAGGACGGAGTTGTATAAACAATATAATTTTAACCATAAGAAGAAAATTAAAATAATGAGTAAATAAATAAAAATTATATAGGATATCAAAAACTGTAAAATAAATAAATTTTCTGAAAAATTTCCTTAAAAGAATAGAAAATCATTTTTATAATCATTAAAATATATTTAAAACTTAAATCTATTGTAAATAAATTTTTTACAAATCTAAAATGGCCGCCAATATTTTTGAAGCGATGAAAAAATATATAATAATAGATTTTATTTTACAATTTTAATGACCGTAAATCTATTTTAAACGATAAAAAAATATATAATGAGTAAATATTTTACAATTTTAATGGCTAACAATATATTTGAAGCGATGAAAACATCTCTTAAAAATCAATACGGTATTGATTCTATAATGATAATATCAATACGGTATTGACACTACAATGAGTATTGGTTTCACAATCTTACACCTGCAACTTAAATAAAACATTTTTAGGACATTGGAATTTCGCAATTTCCTTAACAAATAACTTCGAATTAAGGCCATTTATATATATCCCCCTATAATAAATCTTCTTGTATCAGATGGTACGATAAAAACTTCAAGAATCAAGTGTTTTTTTTCACTCTTTTGCAACATTTATTTTCCTTGATAAATTTAAATTTGGGACAAATTTTTAAATTGAGATTATAGAGTTAAGAACTAATATTCAAAAATAACTAGGATGAATTGATTAATTTTGACTTATTTTCGGTATAGAAAGAGATGATATAGTAATATGCAGGTATAGTAGGAAAAGATAGCAATGATCATATAAATATAAATAATATACATAGGAGCACCATAAAGACAACTAGTTGGAATAGAAAAATAATCTAGATTTTCTTATAAGATTTACATTACACATATACCCATTAAAATGTTAAATATTTTCGTACTCAAAATTGAAGATAAATATTTATAAACTTTGATAGTTATGGTTCTCATCATAAATTATTTAGAGATACTAATTTTATAAAATGAAAATTATAGATGAAGAAACCTTACTCTTAAGCTTGATCAAGAATAGCATTACATTATATTAACAAAAATAATTTTTCAACAAAAGTAGAGAAAAACTAAAGAAATGAGTCAATAATAAATCTTTATGATAAGGAGAAGATGAAGATTTAGAAAATCGTTTATTTTTAAATAATACCTTTCTAGCAAAAAAGAAATTTTAAGTATAAAAAAGATATCAAATGTTTAGTTATATAAACACTGAATATTAACATACAATCTAATTCAATTTAATACTTATAAGAGATGAGAAATGGAAATTTTATTAATAATGGTATTAATCTATCTAAAAAAATTTATTATTATTAAAAATATTATTTTACTTAATGTTGTTAAATGACAAAAGGTTTGGATATCTATTAGCGTAATCTTAAGGCTTAGTTCTGGTTACAATATTCATTTAGCAAGTTTTAAATATCAGCTAAAATGGAGCCACATAACAATACTTTTATGTCCATATTTTTCTTAAGAAATATTGTAATAAGTTGCAAATGTAAAGGATATTTATATCTTAATAGGTAAATAAATTAGGATTACATCATTACTTAGAAGCCTTGATAACAATATTATTTTTATCCTTATATTTTTGTTTTTAATAAAAGAGAAAATGATTAGACCTGGTATATATTCAATACATTCAATATTTAAAACTTTGTGTTAAATATCTATTATTCGATAAAAATATTTTATACAAAATTTGGAAATGCTTATAACTACCTAAGATTTAGCGTTTTTCATTTATTTTATCTCTTGCATAAATTTTTATTTGGGCGAAAAAATATGTGGAAGCGTTTATATAAGTAAGGATTTTATATAAATTTTCATAATTTAATCTTGTTTAATGTCTTTTTTCTGTTGAGACAGATTATCAGGCCAGCCCACGTGATTAATTTAATATGGGCTCCAAACCTAGAGGGCTTCACCCCTCTTAACTCTATTTTGCGACACCCACTCTACTATTTATTTTGCTATAATTTAGAAACCCTTATTACTTGGTGCTTAATCATAATTTTATAAACCAGTACAAGGGAGCAGTAAAATAGAAACAATAAGTGAAAATATTTCTATGGGTAGATAATTTTACAGAGTTCCAAATTTAATATAAAATTTTAAAAATTATCATATTCTATCCGAATTCAAAATTTTGGTTACGTCATTGATAACAACATTGATTCAAAGATCTCCCTTAATATAATATTATTTTCTTAATGATTCTATCAATTTTTAATATATTATTTATCTTAAATCAATATATATTTATCACAAATAAGATTTTTGGATGAATTGTAGATTTGATGAGGCCAACGGTTTTATAACTGAGGGAGAGGGGGAGGATGATGTAAATGGTTTTAACCCCCTATTTCTGAAGGGATTATCATATATTCACATGTTAATATTATATGTAGGGGAGACTGGGGTTAGTCGAAACAATTTTTACAAAATTGGCTATAGCACTTGTTTTATAGTTAATATAAAAAATAATATATAATTGGATACCTAAAACTCTACTCTATAAAGGTGCCTTAAAAAAAATCTTAAGATTATAATTATTCTTTTAAATTTTAGTTTTTGTAAAAGTGAAAATTTTAATCAACAAGCCCCATAAGCTGGGGTGAGGCAAACCACTTCAAGGGGCTTCCTAAACCTCCTAAAACATTGGTTTTTTTAGGCCATAATAAATTGAAATGCATTTTTATTTATTTATAATGATATGTATAGAATAATTTTATTGTTTTATTGTTCAAAATTTAATAATACTTATAAATTGAAGCTAGTTATATATAAAAATTGAAACTTAATTTTGGCTTTATTTAATAAACATTTTGCACATAAAAAAATATGAATTTTAAGAAGAGATTAAAATTTCTTAGCATAAATCCTAAATACCAATCATAATCAGCCATGAAATTGCCTTTTCAAGATTTTGAATTTTTTTTCATTATTAATTGCCATAATTGACGTGTATAGTTTAACAAACCCCGCCAGATTAAATTGACAAATCATGATTGAAACAATATCTAGATTTGATAAATACTCATAAAACTTACCCAAATTATAGAAAAATGTTTAAACTTTGTAATAAAATTTAATTTACATATTAATGATTATATTATTTAATAAAAATTAAAATTCTGTCATGTAAAAAATCTTTTGAAATCAGCAAAATTTTATTTCTTAAATAAAAATTTTAGTAATTAATTATTTCAAAATATCTGGCCATAGATTTATACTAATGAAAATTATATTAGGATAAAATTTTAACCTTCTGGTATATTTAAATTTAAAATGAGATTAAGTGGTTTGCCAAGCCCAGGGGTTTACCTAACCCTAGTCTCTCCTATTTACTATTAGAAAAAGAAGTGTAGGTAAATAATTTAAATATTATAAATTTCACATTCATTAAAATTAATGAAAAATTTATTATCACATTAAATATCTTAATAGGCTTATATCTTAAATTTTATTAAATTAAAGTATCAATAATAAACGAATTTTATGAAAAAACCATAAGATATGTTTAGTTTATTTTATTTTTTTTGCAAAATAATACCAAATTAAATTTATTAACTTTAACTTGATAAGAGAATTTGACTAAAATATTTAAAATTTTATATTTTGATTTATATCGCATCATAAATAAGCAAAGGATTAACGAAAGTTTTATAATATAGGACAATTTATAGGGTACGTTTTTCTCATAGTAAAATCTGCCCAGTTTTATTTATTTTAAATTGGAATCAAAAGGAATAACTAGATTTTCTAAAAATTGACCATAAACACAGACCCATTTAAAATGTTAAATTTTTTCGTACTCAAAATTGAAGATATTTTTTTTTTGAATTTTATATTTAATAGAAAGAAAAAGGAAGATATCACCGAGTAACCGAGTAAAATAACATTAATTTTATCTTTTTTCATCTCTACCAAGGTATTATATTTGATTTTTTTCTATCTAAGTTTTCAAAGGAATTTTGGCCATTTCTAAGCATTTTATTTTTAAATAAATAATGATTGGCTCAGTGTAGTATTGCAAAATCAATACCATCTAAAATCAATACGGTACTGATTCTACAATATTGTAAAATCAATACCGCATTAATTTATGACCAAACCTAAACTTTTACGAATAAAATCTGAAATATAATTTACAAATATTTGAATAGACATTTATAGATGAATCAACAAAATGAGTATTTGTTTCACAATCCTTCACCTGCAACTTAAATAAAACATTTTTATGACATTGGAATTTCGCTATTTCTTTAACAAATAACTTCGAATTAAGGCCATTTATATATTCCCCTATAATAAATCTTCTGTTATCAGATGGTTCGAACTTAAAAAAAGTAAATAAAATATGGGCCGGGCCGAATAATTTGTTTTAAATATTAATATTTTTTTAATTTTATATTTCTTTTATTACTATAAATCATATTTATTTATTACCAAAAAATCGGAAACAATATTACTTTAAATTAAATATTAAATTAAATACAATATATTATATTAATCAGTTAGAATATCATATAATAGAACATTTAAGATATTAGTAATTTATGTAATACTAAATATAAAAATAAAATCATAAATTCAATATTAATTAATGAATAAAATTTAGATCCATTGTAAAGATTCTTCAAAAATGTTTGAATCTT
Source organism: Gordionus sp. m RMFG-2023 (assembly GCF_954871325.1). Lineage (NCBI taxonomy): Eukaryota > Metazoa > Nematomorpha > Gordioida > Chordodea > Parachordodidae > Gordionus > Gordionus sp. m RMFG-2023. The sequence goes on from NC_088775.1 coordinate 2,616,666, forward strand.
AAATTTGTATATTTATTATAATACCATATAAGAAATGGATAATACTTGTAATCGCTTTTATTTTATATTAGAACCAATGTATAATTCATACAATAAAATTATTTTATACATATCAGCGGCATATAAAAAGGGATGCGGACTCTATGGATGGGTAAAGTGAGGGGGAAAGAGTGGAATTAATTCCTCCATTTGAAATTTATTCGCCTCAATTTGATAGAATGTTAATTTATTTATATTAGATCTATATTATAGAAATAAACTAGCTGAAAATAAACAATATTACTACATACATTTATAATTATCACGGTTTTTATGTTAAAAAAGAATAAATATTTTTATCAGAAACCTTGAAATAGTATAATCTTTAATTTCCCTTTACGGGCCTAAAAATAATAACAAACAACTGTCCCCAGTTTTCTGACATAAATTAATTATTATTATTTTACTTAACATCCTTTACCAAACTATTTTGTTATCATATTTTTGTAGTATTACATAATTTACAACATATTCTATATACCATTTAATTAAATAGCCTCAAATTTACAATAATTAAAATAATTTACCAAATCTTAAATTGGTGGAAGAATTATCAAAACAACTTTCCCAATTGAAGTATTTTGGCTCTTAAATTCCTGCCTGTCCCTGCTTCCTCGGCTAGTAGTGAAAGAGTGCTTTCAGCGGCTGGGCCTTTGAATATAGGAGAACTTGTTTAAAACCTGACAAAGTTTATATTTTCAATTTAAATAACACTGCCAACACTACAATCACTGCCAACACTATAACCACTGCCAACACAACAACCACTGCCAACACTACAACCACTGCCAACACTACAACCATTGCCAACACTACAACCACTGCCAACACTACAACCACTGCCAATACCACAACCTGACATAAAAATGATTTTATCATCCAAAATATTCAGTCCTCTTTCATAATTTTGCATCAATGAATTCTATACAATTCCAATATATCAAAATTTAATTGTAGATTAATGATACAAAAAATTTAATTCTTTTATATTATTCCCAACAAAACACTCTACATTATCAATTCTATCATTCTTACCATCTTTACAATTTACCCTTATTTATACCAAAAACTGTTGACTAATATAAAATTGTCATCCAAACATTTTATTTAAATGTACAAAACACAATCAATATCCTTTGTATCATCATGTTGCCACCCAACCTTATAAAATTAAATCCAGCAATATGTTAACAATTTAATAAGTGGATCTCAGCAAGATATCCAATTTCAAAATAAACAAATTGCAAGCTTAGAAAAATCATAAAAGCTACGCCTGATTAATCTAACAATAAAACTACAACTATTGCCAACACTACAACCACTGCCAACACTATAACCACTGCAAACACCACAACCACTGCCAACACTACAACCACTGCCAACACTACAACCACTGCCAATACCACAACCTGACATAAAAATGATTTTATCATCCAAAATATTCAGTCCTCTTTCATAATTTTGCATCAATGAATTCTATACAATTCCAATATATCAAAATTTAATTGTAGATTAATGATACAAAAAATTTAAGTAAATACTTTTTCCTTTAATATTTCCTTTACTTTTAGATTACCAATCATCCTCAATTATTATACATCAATTAATAACCAACAAGTTCTTTTATATTATTCCCAACAAACACTCTACATTATCAATTCTATCAATCTTACCAATCTTTACAATTTACCCTTATTTATACCAAAAACAGTTGACTAATATAAAATTGTCATCCAAACATTTTATTTAAATGCACAAAACACAATCAATATTCACACTTGAAAAGGATAAGACTTTTAATCTCTTATCTAATTATACTATTGATTCAAATCCTTTAAAGCAAGCTAATATTGCTATAAAAGCAGAAAGAGAAACTGAATATTTTACAAAAAATAAAATAATTGCCAACAGAAAATAATAACTCATTAAACTTCCTTAATATACCAACCCACAAGAAATCCATATTTGAAGATAAAAATAATATCCAACATTTTCACTCTTAAACTGATAAAAAATTTTTAATTCATGAGCTTACTAGACCTCAGCACAGCTTCTACCAAATCTAACTGCCCTTTATGTAATAAACTCGTTAAAGTAACCAAATTGGGGCTATTGCCATCTCATCGAAACCAGAAGATAAAATGTCCTCAATCTGGGTTTCCCATCTTATCACCAGCTATCCCTCGAACCCTAAATGCCTTTTCTGCCCTTGCCCTTGCACAACCTATAGTTACCATTCCCACGTTGACTGATGTGCCTACTAGCCCAATAGTCCCCACCTCAACCGCCGAAAATGCTCTCACTTTCAATCCAATCGACTCCACAGATGTAGAAATATTTCTAGTCACACCAAAACCATTTGTGATTTCACGTATACCTAAGGGAGCAAGACTTCAAGTTGCCAAACACCTCTCAAAGAACTTGACTTCCTTGATAAATAATTATTCTTCCATAAAACACTGGCTAGACACCCTGTCATTTGCCTTTACTACCTTGCAAGTTCCTGATCCTGCCAGTAAAAAATCTCTGACACAGCAAATCAAGGATGCTACTATCTACCCCTTACCCATCAATCACTTTTCCACATCATTTAAAGGTGATGACACTGATAAAAATAAAAATCACAAAAATGACCTACTCACCAAGGCCAAGCTTATATCTAAAAAGCTGGATAACCTGAATGTTAAATCCGCCATACGACTGGCAACATCTGACAATAAGCTAGCTCCCTACGATCAAACAACTTATCAAGCTCTTCTCCTAAAACACCACCCACACGATCTTAAGGACGAAATACCGTCTTACCCCGAAGCTCTAATTGCAACCACTTTTACCTCAAGCGAGGTTAGAAAGGCTATTCTCTCCTTCAAACGCGATTCTTCACCGGGGGTTGATGGGTTTCGCCCAATATTCCTACAGGATCTAACCGCACCTTACATCACACAACAATGCGACGTTTTGGAAAAAATTACTCAACTCATCAACCGTATGCTTGCTGGAGGCTTACCACCCGCCATTATTCCACTCCTTTATGGAGCTAAACTCATCGCCCTCCACAAACCTAATAAAGATATTCGCCCTATCGCTATTGGAACCACTTGGCGCCGATTAACCGCAAAGCTAGTAGTGAGCAGAATATTGTTCACAGTATCTAATCACCTGTGCCCTAATCAATTAGGAGTCAACGTAAAAGGGGGATGCGAGGTATCCTTACACATGACCAGAATGTATCTACAAACAGACCACAGTGATATCCTAATTAAGATAGATTTTTCAAACGCTTTTAACTCTCTAAAACGTACAGCGTTTCTTAATCCCATCCTTACCCTTTACCCAGAATACTCGCAATTCATCTTCGATTGTTATGCTAGTCCATCGCATCATTAATTTGGAGATAGATTGATTCCTTCTAGTAGTGGAATACAACAAGGTGACCCTCTAGGCTCCTTCTTATTCAGTCTGGGCATTAATAGCCTAATACAAAGCATAAATGACCAATGTAAACTAAACCTTCATAACTGGTATATCGACGATGGTATACTAGGCGGCTCACCCAGCGAAGTTATGAAGGCGGTCGAAATAATAAAATCCAGCGAGAGCAGTTTGGGACTGCGAATCAATCAAGACAAGAGCGAATATTGTCCTCTTAGAATCATCGACCTTAACTATGATCCTATGTTCAATCATACACCATTGAACTTCTTAACACATCTCGGATCTCCAGTGGGTAAAGACGAGTCCTTTGTCAAGTTCTTCGCCGACACTCTACTAGAGATATCCCTTATGCGCGATACACTATCTCGCCTCCCAGCCCACCAAGCGTTCTTTCTATTAAAGAAATACCTCCTAATCCCAAAAATTCTATATACACTCTGATCGTCAAGTATCTTCCAATACGACGTCAACCTCGCTGCACACGAGCTAAAGATTAAACACCTTACAGAGGATATACTCAATCTCAAATTCGGAGACCTATCTTGGCTACAAGCTACCTTGCCAACCAAATCCGGCGGCATTAGCATACGATCGCCTTCCTTACTCTCTGTTAGTGCGTTCATATCCTCTCGCCTGTCCTGCGAGCCCATCATACACGCACTCACAAAACATCCTGACCCTTTACTTCCCCAGGCAATTGATCTATGGAAATCTCTTTCATTAGTCGATCCTCCCTCATCGACACTGCAGAAGAACTGGGATAAGCTTCTAGTTGGCAACTCCGTTGCATACCTTAAATCGAGGAGCCAACCCGAGGACCATTCTCTACTCTTCTCCATTTCCGCAGACAGCGGGTATGAATTTCTCGAAGCTTTTCCATCGCGAAACCTTGACCAGCTCCTAAGCAATGATGAGCTACGTCACGCCATCGGTCTAAGACTTAATTGTGATATGGTAATACCCTATCACTGCATCCTTTGTCAAACGCCGGTCAACTCCAAAGGCCGTCACTCTTTACACTGCAAGCGCTGTAGAGGCAGATTCATTAGACATTCAAAATGCAATGATACTATTGCCAGGGTTCTAAAATCTGCCGGTATCCCATCAACCCTAGAACCCACTGGACTCTACAATTCTGATGGTAAGCGTCCCGATGGCTCTACCATGATCCCTTGGAAGAGGGGGGAATTTCTAACCTGGGATTTCTCATGCATCGATCCCCTTGCCCCTTCCAATATAAATAGAGATGCTCTAGTAGACGCCGAGACGAATAAACTCGCTAAATATTCGCCATCGCTTCCGGCCAATTACACATTCCTACCACTAATCGCCACGACTCTAACATCGTTCGGCTCTCACGCCCTTGCCTTCTTTAAAGAGCTGGGAAAACGGATCTCTACTAGGACCGAAGATCCCAACGAGGGTTACTACCTACGCCAAAGATTAGCCATCAATATAATAAAATCCAATTACCTCAGCTTCATATTCTCAATGACTGATACCCCCTAATTACTTACAATTTATATCTAAATTTTATTCATTAATTAATATTGAATTTATGATTTTATTTTTATATTTAGTATTACATAAATTACTAATATCTTAAATGTTCTATTATATGATATTCTAACTGATTAATATAATATATTGTATTTAATTTAATTTTATATTTTGTTTTTAATAAAAAAAGAAAAGAAGGACACAACAAGTATAAAACATTTAATTTTGGATGTCATTTATTTTAAGCAATAATTTTCAAAATTAATTATGATATTTTTAAAACTTCAAGCATCAAGCGTTTTTTTTCACTTAATTGCAACAATTATTTTCCTTGATAAATTTAAATTTGGGACAAATTCTTAAATTGAGAGTATAGAGTTAAGAACTATTATTCAAAAATAACTAGGATGAATTGATTAATTTTGACTTATTTTCGGTACAGAAAAAGATGATATAGTAATATGCAGGTATAGTAGGAAAAGATATCAATGATCATATAAATATAAATAATATACATAGGCGCACCATAAAGACAACATCAAATCTGCTCAGTTTTATATAATTTATTTTTAATAGTTGGAATAGAAAAAATAATCTAGATTTTCTTATAAGATTTACAAATGTTAAATATTTTCGTACTCATAATTGAAGATTAATATTTATAAACTCCGATAGTTATGGATCTCATCATAAATCTTTTAGAGATACTAATTTTATAAAATGAAAATTAGAGATGAAGAAACCTTACTCTTAAGCTTGATCAAGAATAGCATTACATTATATTAACAAAAATAATTTTTCAACAAAAGTAGAGAAAAACTAAAGCAATGAGTTAATAATAAATCTTTATGGTAAGGAGATGATGAAGATTCATAATGGACTTGTTATGAAATATCTACCATAATCTAGTTTGTTTAGTAAAGGACAACAACATGACTACAAAGCTGATAACAGGTAAAATGAAGGTAGCTATTTCAATAAAAATAGCAACACAGTCTTTCAGGAAATCGTTTATTTAAATAATTCCTTTCTAGCAAAAAGGAAATTTTAAGTATAAAAAAGATATCAAAATTAAGTTTAACCCTGAATATTAACATACAATCTAATTCAGTTTAATACTTATGAGAGATGAGAAATGGAAATGATTAATAAAAAATATTATTTTACTTAATATTGTTAAATGGCACGATTTGAGGCGATTATTTAACAATGGCTAACTCAATATGTTACCCAGAAAAATATTATATAATCCTGAATATTTTGCTAATAGATCAAAATGGTTTGGATATCTATGTAATCTTAAAGCTTAGTTCCGGTTACAATATTCATTTGACAAGTTTTAAATATCAGCTAAAATGGAGCCATATAATAATACTTCTATGTCCATATTTTTCTTAAGAAATTGTAATAAGTTGCAAATGTCAAAGAAATTTATATTTTAATAGGTTAATAAATTATGATTATATCATTACTTAGTAACCTTGAATAATAACAATATTATATTTATCCTTATATTTTTGTTTATAAAAGAGAAAATGACTGGATATGCAATACATTCAATAATTATAACTTTGTGTTAAAAATTTATTATTCGTTAACAATATTTTATACAAAATTATGAAATACCTGTAACTTCCTAATATTTAGCGTTTGTCACTTATTTTATTGCAACTCCTGCATAAATTTTGATTTGGGCGAAATTATATGTGGAAGCGTCTATATAAGTAAGGAAAGTATTTCCCTTAAAATTTTTCTTAAATATGCAATCTATACTTTGTTAAAAAAAAAATACTAATAATATGACTTGTTAAAAAAAATTTACTATTATATTTATTACGGTAAAATATATTATTTTTTCTACGTTAAAAAAATTAAACCTATCTTTACTAGGTTAAAATAAAATAACCATGAGGAAAGCAAATTTAAAAGGGATGTGAGACCAGACCCTGAACCCTCCTGAACCCCGGTATTTTGGTATAAATTAAACCCAGATAAGGACCCTTCTTAAAAGTGAGGGTTCAAGGGTTGTGGGTGTCAAAAAAAAAATTAAAATTTTTAAAAATATTATTAGGATAATTAAATAAAAATAAAATAATGACTTAATTTTTACGGCAAATTTTGGCTTAAAACAATGTAACTTTTTAATCCAATATATATATAACGAAAGATTTTTTCTAAAAAATGTACTCATTTATATAATTCTCACGAGATAATGCTTCTTCTATTAAAGGCAAGATTTCTTTAAATAATATAAAATATTTTTTATAAACTTTAGACTTAGCGAGATTTTCATTTAGTTTCAAATTTTTACTTATTGCTCTCTAGCTTCGATAGTATCATTAAATCACTTGCATCTATCACTGTTGTAGATTGGTGTATTTAATCGTTTAGACTGCTAGATTGATTACACAAGATTAATCTATAAACAGAGGTTCACATCATAGGATGTAAATTATATTTATACAATTAATATTTAAATATTTGGGCATTTATTCCATTTGGCTTTTACATTTTAGAAAAATATTCCACATATAATTTTATCTGTAAACTTTTAATATTCATTATTTTACAAGATTCGGAAGGAAAGAAGATGAATCAATAGAAAGAAAAACTTCTATACATTATATTGCTTAATCATTTTTTCATTATTTAAAAAAACTTCTATACATTATATTGCTTAATCTTTTTTTCATTAATTAATCATATGCCGATATAAATTAAATGGAATTGATTATTTTATTAAAATCGCTTTGGTACATCATTTATAATTATTGCTTTTGATATTATTATATGTTATAATTATTGTTTAGTTAACTTTATACGTAAAACTTTTTTACGTCAATTTACTTGGTATTTGTATGGGTTATATTATTAATGGCTATTATGGGATAATTCAGGGGTAATTTATATTTATGTAAGATACTACATAAAAGTATAATAATCGATTAAAATTTCAAAAGGATAAATATAATTTTAATAAAATTTTAGTGATTTTTATCTTATTTTGTCAGATACAAATTTACCTATTATACTCTTCTCTAGAATCCTGATATTAATTTATATTTATGTTTTTAAGTGAAATTATTTAACGTTATATTATTTATTTGTTTACTTTGTCAAGTCAAAGATTTGCTTGTAATCTAAATCTATTGGAGAAGAAATTTTATAAATTATTATCATATAAGGATGCAGATGACGGAAAGGGCGTATTTGGTAAGCAATTAATCGTTCCAAATATATGTATGGCTTAAGTATGTTTATTGAGTCTTAAGTGAATTCTTATATTTAATATTAATATACAAGATAATGAGACTGGGTTAGGTAAACCCCGGGTCTTGGCAAGCCATTTAATCTCATTTTAGAGTTAAATACACAAGAAGGTTAATCCTAATAGAGCTTTTATTAGTTTACATCTTTAGACAAAAAATATTTTAAAATAATTAATTATTAAAAATTTTATATAAGTTTGATAAAATTTTCAAAAGATTTTTACATGACAGAATTTTAATTTTGATTAAATAAATTTTATATCATAGTTAAAACACTCTTCTAAAATTTGGGAAAGTTTTATAAGTATTTATTATGTCAAGATATTATTTCAATCATGATTTGTCAATTTAGAGGTAAAGTGACTTTCTAAACATAAGTCAACTAAGCAGTTTTAAAAATCATTGAAAGGCGATTACAATACTGTTTATGATTGCTATTTAGGATTTTTGCTAAGAAATCATAATCTCTCTTTAAGATCCTATTTTTTTTATATCTAATAAATTAACCAAAATTAGGTTTCAATTTTTGTATATAATTAGTTTCAATTTATATGTATTATGATATTTTTAACAAAAAACAATAAAATTATTCTATGCGTATTAATAAATACTGCATTTCAATAAAACCAAGGGATTTAGGAAGCACCTTGAATTGAATTTGTGTCACCCCGCTATTGGGGCTTGTTATTTTCATTTAAAAAAAAATAAAATTAAAAAAAAATAATTACATTCTTAAACTTTTTATAAGGCATTTATAGAGTATAGAGTGATGAATTATTTTTTATATTATCTAAAAGAAACCAGAAGCTATAGCCAATTTTCAAAAAATCGGATCAACTAACCCCAGTCTACCCTAATCTAAATATATTGGATAAGAAATTTTATAAATTGTTATCAAATGTGGACGCAGATGACTGAAAGGAAAAGTACGTATTTGGTAGAAAATTACCTTATATATGTATGGCGGCTTTGTAAGTATGTTTATTGAGTTTTAAGGAAAATATTTTTTTATTTGTAAAGGATATACATGCTTTAAGAAAATTAAGATTATCAGAAGGTATGGTAAAGAATAACTGACGTCACTTCGTATTGTGACACTTCATTATTTCCAAAATCGTGCTGTAAGTAGTAATCACCAATGCTTGGGTCACGTATCGGTGGATCACCACAAATTCTTCCATAATTATTTAGTAACATATTAGGAGTCCTTAAATCAATTCATGCAAATATTGATGTACTATAAACCTTATTCCCTATTTTTTTTAAATTTGATTATGGAAATTTATTGGGTGTAGAAGATAGTAGAAGAACCTTTAAACTTAAAATTTAGTAATTTAAATTGTAAATTTACATTCTTATTTACAAATATGAGTTGTCATGGCTTTTTCCTGTTTTTTGAGCATAAATATTCACAATTTTATTCAAGATTGATATTGGCACCATTTATTTACAATACCATGTTATTTCCGTCTTAAATTTGAAAACTAAAAATTATGTAAAACGACCCCAATCATACCTAATACTTAAAACTAAAATTTAATTTGAAATCTTCCCATGTATACTTCATATGTTAATATAATATATTTTTATACAATGACATTTTTATTTAAAAACTTATATATATATATATGGGGATTCGGAATATCTTGATTTTAAATCCTTTACCGATGGCGATTTTAAAAAAATTTAAAATCCGCTTGAACCGGAAATGTATTCTAAACATGTGTTGAGTACCCAAGTGAATTTCAAACAATTTTGCCATGAACTTTAGAACTACTCATAATTTTTATATGAAATATGGCTGAAATTTATAGGGTAAATACTCTACACATGCTAGAAAGCATTTCCGGTTAAATTGGTTTTTAAATTTTTTTAAATCGCCCTCGGTAAAGGATTAAATATCAAGGAATTCCGAATCCCCATACGACTTATATACGTTTGTCAAAATATTTTAATTATTTAAATATTTTATTGGTTATCATCATATTGGTTTATTAAATCTAAAAAAAAAAAATCATAAGCTTTTTGGTAAGATTATGGTTATGGTTTGTGTGTGAGCCATTACCAATGGTTATACTTTATTTATTTATGTGTCATATGATTGGTTATCTTTTATTTATTTATGTGTCATATGATTGGTTGAAATTTTATTTATTTATATTTCATATGATTGGTTGAAATTTTATTTATTTATCCTTTTTCAATAATGATATTTTTTATTATAGAAAAATAATTAGCCCTCTTTTTTTTTATAAAATGATAAATGAAAATGAGATGTGGCACGATTTTAAACAAATGGAAGTTGGTTAAAAAAAAATCTTTAATGGATTATAAAAATGCCGTGCAGATGTGTAATTTAAATATCTTTTCCCATTTTCACTTTGAATAAATAAATAATTTTATTTAACAAATGTTTCTTTCTCGATGGTCACGTCACATATATCATTACTTATGAGTAGTGTTGTTAAAAGACTCGTTTTGAGCCTATTTATATAAACGGCACTCAATATTTATTCAGAAAAATACTACGAAAGCCTGAAGATTTTCATAGAAGGAACATAGGTGTGTAGACATATATTAACGAAATTTCGAGGCTGAGGCAATATTTTTCTGGCTAAAATATTGAGTTAGCAGTTAATCGATTCAAACCGAGACGTTAAACAACACTACTTGTGAGCATTCTTTATTCTTTTATATCTAATTAGATATTATCTAAGCATACAATTAAATACCCCAACATTTTATTTTAAATATTTATTTTTCAAATTCGATATATAAAAAATGAATGACAAAATATGTATTCTAAATATTTAATATTCCATAAATTGAACCCCTCCCAGATTTAACATATTTTGTTTTTATATCACTCCAAAGATGTGCTCTGTGGACAGGGTATTTATACTTCTATATACCTGGTCCACAAAAAAATATTTTAAACATTTATTCTCACCATTAAAAAAAAAATTAAAATTATAAAAAAAAATTTTTGAAAAAAAATATGTCTACAAATTAAGAACCAATGGGTTTCGATAATGAAAATAATATCATTCTGCCAAACAATAAAATAAAATTCAACCAATCATATGATACATAAACAAAAAAGATAACCAATGGTATTTTTGGCCTTTTTACCAGTTTTTTTGATATTTTTTATACTTGTTTTGAGCAATTGTTGACAATTTTAAGTGAAAGTACCATATGCATCATATCAAATAAATTTTAAACAAATTAATTTTATTTCAAAGGATTAATGATTTGAAGGAAGTTATTATTTAAATCGTAAAAAAAAAAGGAAAGGTGAAAGTGTTCTTAAAAAATAGTTTATTTTATATTTTAAAATAGAGTTTATAATCTTAAATCACTGTTTAGTATATATTTTATCGTCAGTTTTTTTTTCCAGCAATGTGTAATTTTTACAACTTTGGATCATTGAGGGCTTTTTTTTTAAATTTATAAATCCGATTTTAACGGAAATGTATGTGCCGTCATGTTTGGAATACCTACCCTATGAATATGAGACAATTTTTTTTTTCATAAACTTTTATACTTAATATAAATTTAATATTCCATACATTTTGTATATAAACTTATAAAAATGACTCAAAGGTTATGGACAAAATTGTGTACAATTCCTAAGATAGATAGTGGGGCTAGGATATTATGGGGGGTAGGAAGTAAAAAATATATTTTGGGGGGAAGGGAATCAATCTCATGCGCGCTGACTTTCAATTTTCTTCTCTTTGACGTAGATGCTGCCTAGGAGTAAATATTCAATTTATATGAATTTGCCGTCCTACGCTACTTTCGCAGCTGGCCATTATTTTAACTAAGAGAGACCGGGTACATAAATCCCGAGCGGAAATAGATTATACGCTTCTAGAATGGTAGGTAATAAAAAAAATACTTAAGAGGGAGAAGAATAAATTTTAGCTTGTTCTTCATAATTTTCTTTTACAAGGACGCCAATGAATTTGACTTAAAATAAATCAACAGGTAGCCACATAATGCAGGAACCTGGTTACTAAACCTGTATAGTACGGTCTAGCTCGTCTTCTAAAGTATCATTCATTATGCTTTACAAAAAAAAATGTTAGCCATTTTTATTGTTTGTGTATGACTATATAATATAATATACATTTATTATATGGTAAAACTTTAATAAATAATAATTTGAAGAGGGAACTTATGGAGTTTAACAGGCAAATGGAAGATTTAAAAATTAAGATGGAGATAGGTACCTTGAACAAAATCACCAATGATTTATGATCTTTTTGTTAAAATAATAAATTTATATTTATTACTTCTCAACATTTCCTAAAAAAAATAAAATAAAATATATTTTCATAATTTCTTAAGTTTATGGTACATCCTAAAAAAATTGAAATCTGCAATAATTTTTATCACCGAAAAGATTTAAGAAAAAAAAATATTCTACTTTTAAACTTCTTAGCCAAACCAACTTACCAAATGTATACGAAAATGGTTTGAAACCGTCGTTTAAGTGTCAAATTTAAAAATTTTGCAGTGAATTAAATTTTTTTTTTAAACTTTGTCATTTACGATCATTTTTCTCAATGTGAAACAACTCACTTCTATCCCAGATACACTTTATCACCATGAGTTATGGGGGAAGAGGTGTTTATCCATTTCTCGTAAAACCCCATTCCAGTAATGAATAAAAAAGCCTTTGCTGAGTCTTTTATGTAATACGCCCAAGATATTAAAGATGGCCTATTTTCATTGAATCTCATCGCAAAACTAAAACATACAATATTAAATATAAATAAATCTTTCCAATTCTAATTTAAAACTTTTCTTCAGTGTGTTCTTCATGTTTCTTGATTTGCTATATTTTTTTTCCTTTAAAATTTTTGATAAATTATAACAATTTTGATAAATTTTAACAATTTTATTTCTTCCTATAAAAAAAAATATAGAGAAATAACAATAATACGCGGCGAAAACATATAATTATAATTGTGATGATCTGAGTTAGTTGAGTTATTGTGTAGAAACTTTTTAAAACTTGCCGTATTTAGTCATGATAAATCAGTATCTATAGAATCCATGTACTTTTGGGGACCCTTAAGACTTTTAACCTTGGTGCCTTTATGAGAGGGACCTATGAACTTCTCAAAAACTTCAGCGCTGTAATCTGATCTAGGCCAAGCATATTTGTTGACCTTGGAATACCTAGTCCAGTAGTCAAATTTGATATCGTAATCGTATTTGTAATCAAAGTCGTAGTATAACTCGTAATAGTACTTGAGATAGACTTTGAGGAAAATATCGTAAACTTTGGAGATATCCTATATTTATGAGAAAATAAATAATATTCATATTATAATTTCATGAAGTGGTGTCATTAAAAATCTCGTCGACAAAATAATATTTCTGAGCCTCAAGATTTCTCGATGACAGAAATTTTAGATCTCTTTTGACCAAAATGTAAGATAAAAAATTTATATGCAGAATAATTTGTTAAGAGGTTTTATACTTGTTCTTCTTCGGTGATAAGCCCACTTCTAATATCGTCTTCATCGATGATATCGAGATATGTCAAGGAAACCTTCAGCTCTTGAGCCGTATAAGGGATTATCATATGGCGGTTGAAATAAGATTGGTTCCACGGGTTACGGGCTTGTAGTAATCGTTTTCCTTATTAAAAAAAATATATATTTAATGAAGAAAAATTGAATAGTAATAGAATACAGTAGATATAAGAATTAAGCATAACTCATATAATTTTTTATAAAGATAGTTTTGTTACTTTTTAAATACCACAGGAAAATTACGGGTAACCCTATAACCGCGCAAAATGCTCCTCCCAACGCTAATACGTACGCGATATTGTGGTAATCGTTCATGCACATACCTTCATAATTTATTAATTTTTTAAAATTTTAAAAAATAAACATTAAGTCACAAAAAAAATAAATACAAGAAAAAAAGGAAAAAATATCGTTCAATTAGACAATAATGGAAATATTCCCAAAATTATGAGAAATTTTTTCCACAAAGGCCTTTTGGCGTTTTATTGGTGGCACGTTTTTCCAATTTGATAGAAGAAAAACAATAATTCTAAGGCAGCTATCAGAGCCAAATTTCTTTACTATAATTTATTTTTTTTTACTTTATTAGAATACAATGGTAGTGTAGTACTAATTTTTATCTGTAATCAACCTATTGGCTGAGCTCTCGGGGGTTTAAGTTTAGAAACCCCCTAAAGATTTAGGTTTGGGTTAATATTATAATAATTTTAAAAAAAAGAGTGGTTTAATAGCTGCACACTTACTCAAATACTATTATAACAAATATTTTTAAAAAAGGAAGGCGTTCTTAAATCTCTTATCAAAATTGCTGGACACAGCTAGGGAAGGCACTGGATATATTTTCTTCAGAACAAGCATTCGTCAAACTTGACATAAAATAAATATACCTCCATTCAATATTTTAAATCGTTAATTTTACGATTCAAAGCTCTTTTTAGAAGTTTATCCAAATTATTTCAACTCTATCCAGTTATCCCAACCATATAAAGATTTAGCATAAACAAAAACTTTTCTATCAACACAAAGAATACAGCGGGGATCCACTTCATCTGCCTTCATTCAATTTAACCATAATTCATTCAGAATATGAAAAGTGTAATTGTAATCGACCTAAATGTATGGTAATTTAAATGTTGCCATATGGGAGTCTCATGTAAAATAGTTAATTTAGATATCGCTATTTCAAATTTAATTTTTACGTTACAATTCTAATTTATGTAATGATTCGTAGCCATCTCCAGTATTAAATGATTATTTTAAATTCTATTGCTATATAAGACCTGCAGGCCCGGTCCTAAACCCTGCCCGAACCCGATTTTACAAAAAAATATCGGGTCGGGCCGGGCCGGTTATTTTAAAACCAAATATTATGAAATCACCTATTATTATTTATAAAAAAAATGAAATAAATATAATCAGGCCCGTCCCGAAGTTTTTATTAAAAAAGCTGAGCCTGGCCTAAGAATATAAAACTAAGGCCGTACCGTGCAAATTGTACTTCTACGGGTATCTGATATATATATATATATATATGTTATTTTATATATAGTTTGCATGTTATTTGATTACCTTAGATATTATTAAATTAATAAAGGACCAACATAACAAATACAATGAAAGAAAGAAGATAAAAATTAGGAAAAGATACCCAAAAAAAGGTAAAAAAATAACATTGTTGGAAACAAGTGATGGCTAGCTAAGATTAAGAAAATGTGATTGTGGTATAGATAAAAATTTTGCACTTTTATAGAATATTTTTTTAGGATAAAAATTTGAATGCCATCAAAAATAAAAAGGGTTAAAGATTTGAAACAAGTAAAAGTTTATAAAAAATATAAATCGCTAAACGGTCCTTCGACTATTATAATGTATCAGGCTTGGCAAGGTCAAATGATCGGTCCAATTCAGTTAAATAACCGGTCAGATGACCGAGGAGTATTTGACCTGAACCGATACTCAAAAAAAATCTGAAGAAAGGAGGAAAAATTGTATAAATACATGTGATCACAATGCTTCTTATTTTTTGGGGGGTCTCCAATATCAAGAGGAGAGCATCTCATTAACAATGAATTTAATGAAGTATGCGATATAATACAAGAAATAGCCATTTTACGAGGTGGTGATGGCCATAATATTTTTTGTGATATATAATTAATTTCAGAAAATATAAAAACGGCATGTTTAAATAGTTAGTTATGCGGAAAGAAGTAATTTTTCCATATAAGAAACAATCAATTACGACGACCCTAAAGTTAGTGGAATAAACTTTTCCAACCATTCCCAATAAAAAACCAACAATTTCCTAGATCTAATTTTTTTTCCTTAGAAAAAAAATAGGTCGATTTGGTTTAATATTCTTACGAAAACGGAAATCGATTGAAAATCTAAGACATCATTGAATATCAATCAGAACGAGGCTCTGCTACTGAGAGCTGAACGTTAGTTATTGAATGACAATGAATTTAAAAAATTAATACTATAGATTCATTTTTTTAAACTAATATATTCAAAATAAAGTTAATTTTGACTTAAAAAAAAATTAATTGAATTTGACCATATTTGACCTGTTAAATATCGGTCAATTGGCTGAAACAACCCTGTAATATATTATTATAAATTATTTTAATATATTTAAATTAATTTACATAATATTTTTATAATTATTATTTTAATTTATTTTGAGTATTATTCAAAATTTTATTTTAAATTATAATTTTTGACAGGGATCTAAACCTAACCTGAACCGTTAAAAAATTTCTAACTGAACCTGAACCGAACCGCTAAAATGCCCTGAACTGGTTCAAGCCTCATGATTTTATCCATAAAATAATATGTAAGTTATTATTAGTATATTGAAAAATTTCAATTATATTCGAAATATTTTAAAGATTAACATCAATCACATTTGATTGATAAGTGTCGGTCATAATTTTTATAAATTTTAGTATATTGTCATTTTGCGACAATTTTTAAATATTTTAAGCTTATGAATTATAATGCTTAGAGAAAAATTAAATCCAAAATATTATTATAAATGACACATCAAATCTGATATCATATTGGCAGTGTCGGCTATCCAAGTTAATTTGGAAAGATGTTTTTCAACAATTAAATTTATACTATCTCCTTATAGATGTAATTTGAGTGAGACGAATTTTGAAAATATATTAATTGTGCGGTAAAAAAAATAAAATATTGTTCATATTAAAATTAATTATTGATTTTTATTTTTATAAATTTATAATGTGCAATTAATAAAACTGAAGGTTTTATATACATGTGTTTTTTAAATTGATGATAAAATAAAAAAAATATTTTCCCTTTACATAATTCGGATGTGGGTTTGAATACAAAAGTGTTCAAACCGGTTTTAAAGGCTCGAACCGAACCGATATTTTAATTTTTTACAAACCGAACTTGAACCTTGAACCGTTATTTTTATCCGATTCTCCTGTTTTTTGATAAATATAATTATTTTTATTTACCATCGAAGGGTCGTATCTCGACTTTATCTATAGTCACGCTTAAAGGGGTATCCCAATATTCGTAAGGGGCGGAGCGGAACTCGGCTGGTAAGATAGTAACTAATCCCCGCTTTACGTTAGTAAGATAGTCGTCTACGTGATTAAGATATAAGTACATATTAAAGTGCGGCCTTTTGTGATCTGGAGAAAAATTGCTGTATATTTTTTTTGAAAATTAAAATGAAGAAAATACGCGAAGTAGACTTAGAATAGTTTTACATTATTTTATTATACTAGAGTGAATAAGAGTTGGTAAAGTGGGGGGAGGGGGGGTGGATCCAAAATATTATTTAATTAACCTATTATCCCTTATAATTACTGTTAATATGTGAATTTCGAATAAACTTTATAAATTTAAATTAAATGACCTTTTCGTAAATTTTCATGTACTTTTTATAAATTAAGGACGAACTTATCGAAATTCTTTTTTTTATATAACCTTTTAAAAAAATTTATTATTTCAATATGTAAAAAAATGTAAAAAAATAGAGCACTAAATGTTAAAGAAATGATGATTAATAAAAAATAAAATAAAAATTTAATTATTTTTTGTATTTTTTTGTTAAGCCTTCCATTAAAATTATAAATTACCCTCACGGTCAGGGTTGCCAGGTCAAAATTTTTAAATTGTGGGAGAAATTTGGTATTATGCGGGAGAAATATGAAAATTGCGGTAGAAATATAAAAATTGCTAAAATAAATTTTTTTGAGGGCTTATAATTAGTTTATACAAATACAAAGTCGGTAACTATTTTTCAAAATGAAATAACATCTTGATTTATTAAAATATATTAATTTATATTTAAAAAAAAAAACTAACGATCTTTTTTAAATAGAAAGGAATGTAAACAAGATAAAAATTTTATTTAAAAAAAACGATTTTAATTTACTATTAAAAATATATTTTATACGAATGTCCCGCAAAACGACCGCAATTGGAAATCTACCGTGTGTGTGTATAACATTATAGGGATAGGCGCTTAATTATCAAGTATCACGTTTAAATACATAATAAGGTAATACATAGAGTTTAACACGATACTTTCTATTCCAGAACCAAAAACTTATTTAATAAAAATTAAAATATCATGAATATTTACTTGTTAAATGTTATGAAGAGATCGGCAAAGTTATGGAATTCTTGCTTCAGTCGGGCATGAATCTATGAAAAATAAAACCCCAAAAAATGATTAATTTTAAACATGAGGGCTTCTGTTCGAAAGTTTTTCTGGAGAGGTTTACAAAAAAAATTTAGATTGATACAATTTTTTTTTTCCAGAGCTGATTGGTTGATTTATCTGTCGTATAATCGATAATTTATTAAAATATGACATTAGTGCTAACTAGCTAACTATTGATTCGTTTTTTAAATTACCACAAAGAAGTGTGTATATATACATTAAAGTACGCCATTGAAAGTAATTAAAAGGAAATGTGAAAAGGTTTTAGATGTAATAACACCAAATTAGAATCTACTAATATAACTCAATGACAAGTAATTGCCCACTGACTTTATGTATGTACACTTGTACAGCTGATTTCAAGTATGTATACACTTTTAATAAACGAATAATCGATATAGATCAATATAGATCAATATAAATCAATATTGATGTTTTTGGATATACTTGTCCAATATGGATGAGTAATGACTAAAAATAGGCTAATTTGGTTTAATCGTTAGGGCACGTGATGAACATCAGTTAGCGCAAATTAGCGATGAAGAATACAATTAGTATTCTTCAACCGCTAATTAACGCTAATTATGGCTAGAAAAAAAATAATCAGCTAAAAATAGGCTAAATAGAGCAACAATTATTCAACAGTTTTTTCGCTTATAACTGGTTTTATTTATTGATCAGAAAAAATTGATTGATGAATTAGCTATTCATGCCTTACACATATTCTTTATTTGCTTATTATAATTTTCCTTCCTAAACACATAATGTCAATCTTGTAGTAATTTATTATTATTTTGCCAATAATGTTTTTTGATGTGTATTAAATTGTTGTTTTTTGTAAAATGATTATTTTTATCATTATTATATATTTTGAGATTAATTTGTCTAATAAAGGCTGATTTTGATTTTACATTACAAAATAAAAGAAAGAAAAACTCGTTTACTATATCAATACACTACACAATGGCGCAGTCTACAAAAAGTCTAACGGATTCAAACCTGTGTTACAAAGATTGGTACAACTTATTTCAAGAATTTAAAAACACGCAACCAATCATCACAAGAAAAATCTCTGTTATTAACAACAATAGGGTGTGATCAGGGTTGCCAGGACAAAATTTTCAAATTGCGGGAGAAATTTGGTAATATGCGGAAGAAATATGAAAATTGTAGTAGAAATATAAAAATTGCTAAAATAAATTTTTTGTTGGCCATAATTTAACGCCTATTATTTTTAATAATTAAATTATATAAATACAACTCGGTAACTATTTTTCAAAATAAAATAACATCTTGATTTATTAAAATATAATAATTTAAAATAAAAAAAACAAACGATCTTTTTTAAATATAAAAGAATGTAAACAAGATAAAATTTTATTAAAAAAAACGATTTTAATTTTACAATTAAAAATATATTTTATGCGAATGTCCCGCAAAACGATCGCAAATGGAAATCTACCGTGTGTGTGTATAACATTATAGGATTAGGTGCTTAATTATCAGTTATCAAGTTTAAATACATAATAAGGTACTCCAAAAATAAGAAATAATACAGATGCAACTACAGTTGCTGCAATTGTAATCACTTATCTTGTAGTACAGCATTCACAGAGATACCTAAATCCAGGAGGTCAATTCTTGACGATTTGAAAGATGAGCATATATATATTCTAACAGATGCATCTAATAAGGGAAATATTTTAATACCTTGATCCTCCGCTATTTCAACAAAATTAAGGTCGTTTCAATAAAACTATTAAATTTTTCCCTCAAATAGTGACATAGCTAACCATAATGATAAATATAGCAGATTCGAGATTATCAAGAAATTACATGTCAGCTTTCTGATCTGATAATGCCTCAGTGAATTTGGTAAAAACAGAATATATTTATAGAATTGAGTCAGCACAATTTTGGTTGCGATATGTTCCTAATACCCGTCATAGATAGAATTTTAAAATTTTATAAACCTTTAAAAATATATATATTAAATAAAGATTATAAAACTATCCTAACATTTTGAAAATTTTTTTCAAAAATGAATGGCAGAGGTATATTTAGGAATGATTTCACATATAGGAAATCTGCTACATGCTGTTAATGTGTAGTTGCAATCAGAAGAATCTTAACAAAGATTCACAAAATTATGCTTCAGATGTGTTCATCTTTACATTTAAAAATTGACAATAAATTTTATGATGCCATGCTAAAACTTAATTATATTATATTTGATTAAATAATAGAATTAAATGTTTACCGTCGATATTGAGATATTTATAAAATTCCTGGCATGACATATTATATATTTGTTTAACCATTAGCTCGGCCTCTAATGTTGTTAAATCAATCCGATTTCTCTCCTTTTTCCAGGCAATCCTCATCAGTCTAAAAATTCGCTCAGATGAGGCATTAGAATAAGGTAAGGAGAAGGCATACTCGCATTTTTTTTCCAAGCATGGGTATTTATCGTTAATACGAAAAAATTCTACACATTTCTCCTAAGCTTTTAGACCATCAAACTTTAAGTATTTTGGCGAATCATAAAAAATAGAGAGAATTACAATCTCCTCAAACAAGACATCAATGTCTTACGGTTATTTTAATATTTATTAAATTATAAAAACCATCAATTGATGGCTTCTGCTCCAAGGTCATAATATATATACATTGTAAATAGAGTTATTAAAATCAAATTTTAATTGTAAATATTCTAAAATTGTCTTAATAAAAATATCTGCTTCATTTAAAAATGTATTAATTATAGTATTATTTGAACATTTTAATATAATATTTTTAGCAATAGCGCCACAAAATTTATTATTAATTTTTAACTGTAGAGATTAACAGGGCTGTTGTGAATATTTTTTAATAAAGAATATTCTGATTGCAACTGAATCTTAACTGCATGAAGTAGATTTCCTACGTGTGAAACTTATCCCAAATAAGATTCTGCATTTCATCTCAAAAATTTTTTCAAAATTTTAGGACAGCTTTTAAAATTTTTATTTAAGAAATATTTTTTTAAGGGTTCTTAAAATTTTAATTCTACATTGGCAGGTATTAATGATAACCACCTGATAGGTGTTGTAGCAGTTAGAAAAAAGAAGAAATAAATTTAATATATTAATTTTCCTTGGGAAAAGAAGTGAGAATGGGGAATCACGGGATGCCAGCTGGGGAAGAACAAAGAGTATATATTGGAAGACTTGGACTGATTTTGAAGATTTTGCAATGTATATTTATTGGTTATTTGTTTATATATTTTTGTATTAGTTTATTTTATCATTGTGAATAAAGAATTTGAAAAGACTTTTGGATATTTGTGACTCAATTTAAGTGTATATTAAGCTAAAGGGAAGGGTTGAGAGTAAGGGGCGTTTTTACAGTTAGTGCAGGGGCCTGTTTACAGTTACGTAAATGGGATGGTTATTGGTTATTTGTTTACTTTTATAATAGTTGTTATATTATCATTGTGAATAAGGAATTTGAAAGGACTTTTGGGATATTTTTGACTCAATTTAAGTGTAGATTAAGTTAAAGAGAAGGGTTGAGAGTAAGGGGCGTCTTTACAATAGGTACATATCGCAACAAATCACGCCATTCCAATTCAGAACACTTCACCAACTCTTTTAATTTAATAACTCTTTTAATAGATGAACTAAATTCGTTAAAACATTTCATCACTATTATTTCGACATCCACAGATAGTAAATTCATTGCCTTCTTGAAGAATATGTAGTATATGGCATATACAGCCAATTGGTATTAATTCATTATTGTGCTGCCTCAATTTGGTAACTTTGCTTTTGGCCAAAATTTACAGAGAAATTATCAGCGCTGAAAGCTGACATGCAAATCATTGATAACCTGAATCAGCTATATTCACCATTATGTGGTTAGCTACATTGTTGAATTTTTCACTATCCGGAGAAATTTTTTTTAACAGTTTTAATAAAATGTTCTTATTCTTGTTGAAATAGCGAAGGATCGATGGAAATGTTTTAATATTTTCCTTATTAGACGCATCTGTTAGAATTGCATATGGATGCCCATCTTTCAAATCGTCTAGAATAGGTACTAAAACACTTGTGCTCATTTTTGTTTCGCCACAAGTAAGGTTTGCACTTATATTGGAGTCGTTATATCACGAGAAAAAGATTCGACCCACATTGTGATGATATAACTCTGTGAATGTTGAACTACATGATAGATGTATACGATTTTCGCAAAGGTAGTTGCATCTGTATTATTTATTATTTTTGAAAATATTTTTGTATTGCAATCGATGTTGATATACTCCCCTGTACTGACTTATATAAATAAAATGATTTTGATTTATTATTGGATAAAAATAAAATAGAATAGAAATAAATTTACAAACTAGACATGTTTTTTGAATAAATATTAAAATTTTATTTTAAAAAAATAAAAATAATCAATTAATGTCTCTCAAAATTATTATTTATATATTAAAAACGTTAAAATACTAAAAAAAAACAAAAAAATTAAAAAATTGCGGTAGATTTTTGCGGGAGATTTTCAATTGCGGTAGTTTTGCGGGAAAGAGATGTCTGCGTGTAAACTAAAAAATTGCCGGAGTCTCCCGCTGATGGGGAAAGATATGGCAACCCTGGGTGTGATACGTACAAAATACTGGTAAATTTATGTGCACCTGATAGTCCGGGAAACAAAGAGGTATTAGAAATACACAATATTTTAAGCATTTTCATCCTAAACCTTATTTAATAGTAGAGAGATATAATTTTTATCAATATAATCAAACAAAATGATGAAAAACTAATAGATTATATACAAAATCTAAGAGCAACGACTTGTGATTTTGGGGAATATTTAAATACTGCATTAAGAGATAAATTTATATTCGGAATAAAAAATCCAAAAATTTTACAAAGATTACTATCCGAAGACGAGATAGACATAAATAAAGCTATTCAGATAGCTACTGTAGTAGAAACAGCAATAAAAAATACAAAATGACGAAACTAAAATCGATCATTTAGAAGAGGAACATAATGATAATTTAAATAAAATTAAAATAGTGAATTTTATTAATAATAAAACAAACGAATATAATCCAGAATTTTTGGTGGATGTCAAAATAAACAACAGCGTAAGAATGGAATTTGATGCTGGAGCTGGAGTCAGTATATTTAACGAAATAGATTGGAAAAATATACTTAATTATCCTGAATTAACAAATTGCATACTAAAACTTAAAAGTTATACAGGAACCAATATACCACTAGTAGGTCAAACTGTAGTAAAAGTACAATATAAAGGGCGAACATTATAACTACCTCTCATAATTACAAAAGGATATACCAAAAATCTAATTGGAAAATTGGATAATTAAATTTTCCAAAATGACTGAATTACCTGAAAGGACCATATAAGATTAATATACAAAATGAATTTCCTCAATTATTTATGTAAGAATTAGGTTGCTTACAAAAATATATATGAAAAACAAGAAACCAATTTTCTGTAAATTACGTCCCGTACCATACGCATTAAAAGATAGTTGAAGAAGATTTAAGTAGATTGCAAAAAATAGGAGTACTAAAGAAAATTAATCATTCACTTTATGCATCACCCATAGTAATTGTTCAAAAGAAAGATAAAACATTAAGAATTGCGGGGATTTTAAAAGATCTATAAATCAAAATATTAATATTGATTCATATCCAATACCAAGAATCCAAGATTTATTAGCCAATTTGGGAAAAGGAGAGGAAATTTCAATTTTGGATATCTCAGATGCCTATTTTCAAATTATAGTGGAGGAGGAGTCTCAAAAATATCTTGTAATCAATACGCATAGAGGATTATTTATATATACAAGACTATCCAGCAATATTTCAACGAGCCATCGAGAATTTATTAAAAGGTTTTGAAGGAGTAGCTTGTTATTTAGATGATATTATAATAACCGGGAAACACTAAACAAATTTAAAAAAGGTACTAAAATGTCTAGATGAAAATAGAATCAAGCTAAAAATAGCAAAATGTAAATATTTCAAACAAAATGTCGAATACTTAGGACACAATATTTCAAAAAACGGAATTACAACTACCGAAAAAAATACTGAGGTAAAAATGCACCAAAACCAACAAATTTGAAACAATTACAGTCATTTCTAAAGTCAGCAACATACTATTCAAAATTTATTTCGAATTTTGCAGCCAAAGCCAAACCATTATACAAATTATTAGAAAAGCAGTTGTTTGAAAATGGACTAATGTATGCAAAGATGCGTATAAAAAAATAAAGCAAAAAATAAGTAGTACTCCAATATTACAACATTATGATCCAAAATTACCCATTATATTAGCAACAGATGCATCATCTATAGGAATTGGGGCAGTAATATCACATATAGAAGGGCGTAAGGAGAGATCAATCGCATTCGCCTCAAGAACACTAAATGCAGCTGAAAAAAATTATAGCTAAATTGATATTCGGGGTTACAAAATTCAAAGAATTTATATATGGGAAAAAATTTTAATTACAAACAGATCACAAGTCATTAATGGTTTTATTTCATCCAATAAGAGATTTACCCACAACATGATCTGCCCGAATACAAAGGTGGGGTTTATTATTAGCCGGTTATCAATATGAGATAGAAGTCAAAAGTAGTACACAAATAGCAAATGCTGACATGCTCTCTAGAAATTCCCTAAAGGGAACTTTCAATATCAAAAGAAGAAGCGCTAGATCAAATACAAGTGGGAGAAACACCTTTAAATGCAAGCTAATTTGAAAGATAAACAATGCGAGATGATATACTTTCTAAAGTATACAGATATACAATAGATGGATACTCCAATAAACTATGATGCATGTTTAAAGGAGTATAGCCAAAGGGGAGAGGAATTACAACTGAGAGAGGTTGTTTATTGTGGAGAACAAAAATGATAATACCACAACAATCCGAAACAACGTGTTGAACATGATACATCAAGGACATATCGGAAAGGTAAAAATGAAGATGAGAGCACGACAATACGCGTGGTGGCCTAATAAAAACCAAGATATAGAAACCTGGGTCGAAAAATATAGAGAATGCTAGGTACAACATGATATGCCTCAAAAGACAGCAATTCAAAATTAGCCAAAACCACCAAAAGCATGGCACCGAGTACATATTGATTATGCTGGACCATTTTAAAATCATTATTGGTTGGTAGTGATAGATGCTAGCAGTCGCTGGCCAGAAATGCCCATGACTAGCACTACAACCGAAAGCACGATAAAAATATTAAGAAATATTTTTGCAAGATTCGGATCTCCCAAAATAATCGTTTCTGATAACGGACCCCAATTCAGCAACAAATATTTCAATGATTTTTATGAAAAAAACAGGTTTCAATTAGTGCACGGAAGTTCTTACCATCCTCAGACAAACATGGCCGAACGTTTAGTTCGAGCTTTTAAATAGAGTATGAATAGAAGAAACGAGAGGGATTTAGAAACCAGCCTAGCTATTTTTCTCCACAATTACAGAAATACACCATGAACAGAAACTGAACAGTGTCCCGCTGAAATACTACTAAAATTTAAACCTAGAGGATTGTTAGAACAAATTTTCGAACAGGGAAAAAAGGAGAAGTTTGAATACCACAATCAAAAATTTCAGATAAATGAAAAAGCTTGGTCGTGCCCTTACAATAATAAAGAAAAAAAATGGGAAGAAGCCATTATTGAAGGCATACTCGGATTACAATGTTATCAAATAAGTATAGCGGTTAATTCGATTATACGTTATACGGACCAATTAAGGAAAAGAACCGAAAATGCATTAATTGAAGAATACGAATTTGAAGAGAGTACTGAAGTAGAAGAGAAAACCGAAGAGATAGTAAACAAAGAGATAGTAAACAAAGAGATAGTAAACAAAGAAATAGTAAACAAAGAGATAGTAAACAAAGAGATAGTAAACAAAGAGACAGTAAACAAAAAAATAACGTGAAATGAATTCAAAGGAGAGGGAGGAAGAAACAAGTCAAGATCGATATCCCAAAAGGACACGATCGAAACCAGATCGACTGGGGATAAATCATGTGTATTAAATTGGTGTTTGTTTTTTGTTATTTTTTGTAAAATGATTATTTTTATCATTATTATATATTTTGAGATTAATTTATCTAATAAAGGCTGATTTTGATTTTACATTACAAAATAAAAGAATAAGAAAAACTTGTTTACTATATCAAACATTTTTCTTTTAATAATCTACCAAACGGGTCGAAGCAGTTACTAAAACGTCTTAATTACATGATAATTTAATTATCGACATAAATATCGGAGCTAATGCTTCCTTATCTTTATAGTTTCCATCTGTACATAATTCGGTCACTTTTTTGGCTGGCGAAATTAGTTTAAGAATTAATAGGTAAAGGCTAAAACTTCTGTATTCTACGTTCTGACATGATGCTAATTTTAGGCATTTTTTTATTATTTGCCAAATATTCTTTAAACCATCTACCAAACAGAATAAACCTATAAAAAATGCTATAATAAATCCCTACTTAAGGGTTTGGTGTAAGGTTTCAAGATTTTTCTAAAAAACTTGGCTAACTTCACACGTAACGCGTGCCGTCTTATAAGGAGTGTAGGTACTGGTCAGGTAGAAATAGTAGCGTACTCCAGTTATATAGTTTAATATATATATATTTTCCATTCAAGCTAAATGCCCAATTTTTTTTTCTCTAAAATTTTCCAGAATAATGATTTAGAGTCGCTTTTTTAAATCGTAAGGTTGTGGCCAAAATTTTGTTGCTTATAAATTTTTTTATTTATCCTGATTACTTAAATCTTTTAAAGTTAGACAGTAATTAAGCATAATAATATTGCATATTTTAGAAATCAGTACTTCCGATTGTTCAGCCAACTTTTACGGAAATGATATGTAAATACAACCTCGGAAAAATCAATTATAAATAATATCTTTTATAGGAAATTTAAACTCCCCCCCACCCTTACTCTGTGGAAAAATCCTGGCCACGCTACTGAATATTATCGCGTATACAATACCTATTTATTAAAGGGAGCATTACGTATTACTCCCTGGGGTATTTGCTTCATGTACTCATGTATCAAGGATTTCGTCTGCAATTCAGTATACGTGATTTGCATTGCATCTATCCAATTTTTTCTTCTTTTATTTTACGGAAATAATTTTTCACGAAATTAAGCTTCTGTTCAAATCAAATGAATGAATGAATGTGGTTTAAACACCATCACCCCCCCCCCCCCAACCCCGCCATCTCCCCACCCCTCCATTCTACGAGTGCCCATGGTAGTAAAAGATAAAAGGGAAAACAACAAATACATATTTGTATAACGAATATATCATCGAAGTTTCATCAGTCAAACCTTATCTTCCAGATCTCTGGTCATCAACATCTTTTGATATCCTGTCAAGTTAACGAACGCCTGCAAATCATCGTAATACATACGTACCGACACCAGGCAATAAATGTGTTCTTCTTGAATATAGTTTTTTATTTTTTCCCCCAAAAAAATTAAAAGGAAAATTAGTCTACGTCTTACCTTAAATTCGTAGTGGCGCGATTCGATTTAACAGCTGATGGATTTATTAATATCAATTTTATCAATAATTCAATTACAATAATCTAAGAAATATAAAAAACTGTCAGCTGTTAAATCGCGATCGCAATCGCGTTACTATGAATTGAAGGTTAGGAATAAATGCATTTGTTTGCGATATCGTGATTACATTCCTTTTAGTGATCCGCATCGAGTCTAATTTTTAAAACCGGGCCCGAACCCGAAATTTTTTTTTGAAAAAATTTACCTGCCCGGACCGGCCTGAATTTATTTAAATCTAGAAAATTAATTTTTTTAAATTACTCAAAATAAACGATATAATGTTATATGTGGTCTAGTTTCTATGAATAGAATCAAATATTTTTATTTTGCAAATTTAAGAACCCGACCCGGCCCGAATTCTGTTAAAAAATATTAGGCCCGACCCAGCACAAACCCGTTTATTTTCAAAAAAATAGACCCTGTGCGGTTCGTAGCCCGTTTGGGCCCTACCGGGTTGGGGTAGATTCCTTTGCCACTTGCTATGCGTCAGAGGTGCAGGCCACGGATGAGGCCTTTCTATATTAACCCACAAATAATAATTAATCCTCATAAGTTTTGGGTAAAATAATGATCTACATCAACGGCAGAGAAATTGATCGACAAATTTTTTTTTTAAACCAGACAAGAATTCCAAATTTTTGTTTTGTTCCTTATAAAAATGTTTCTGCTGAAAATTAAATATATTAATAAATGCAAAAAGACAAGAAATTTTACGACTTTGAGAGGGTTAATTTGAAATTGAAAGGCATTTTTCTATGGTATTAAATTAATAATCAAAAATAATTTTTTTTTGTTGAAAATGGAGATTGGGAAATTCATTTTTGAAAAATTTGATATCAGTATCTAGTATCCTACATCCGTAATATTGATCGATACTGGGCCGATATCTGGTGTAGTTAATATATGGCCGATGGGTGCACTAATGCTATTTACCCTAACAAGGTTTTAATGTTTCCTTGGAAAAGAAAATTGAAGTGGAGTTAAACATACAAACTTTTGAAATTTTTTAATGCAAAAATAAGAGCATATCGATTTGCTGCACGCTACCCGTTTAACGCGAAACAAAACCGCTTCAAATTATGTGTACCTTTAAGAGAGTGCAATAAAATTCTTCACGGCAATGGAAAAATAACCAAAAGTAACACCACCTATATAACTCACCCCCCTTCCCACTCTTAAATTTTTTTTTACTTCATACCTCGAGGAAGGATATATAGGAGGTTCGAATTTTTTTTTTCTTTGCACCTATTTTTTTTTAAAATCTTCCCTTTTCTTCCTTAGCGGATTTTTTAAATAACGATAATACCTAACACTTACTAGCTATCCCGCATTTGTCCCCTATAGAACGGTCATGACCATCTTTGCATTTGCAAACACCGCTAGACGAATCACAAGTACTCCGCACGTTGAACGCCTCACACTGTTCGTTGTTTGAACAAGATTCGTTAAAGCGCCTGCCTAATAAATAATAAAAAAAATATTTAATCGCAAATCTTTTATTTTTTTATTAGGAAATTTTATTAAAATTTTTTGAAGAAATTTGGTTAAAATAATTTTTAAGCATATTCTGTTTTGTTTTTAACCCCCTTTTTTACATTAAAAATTTGTTTCTTTAATTTTTGTTTTATATGTTTTTTAATCTGTTTTTTATCCCCCAACCTCCCCCCCCCCCCATCCCCTCAAATATTACTAAAAAAAACAAATTAATTAAAATTGTAAGAGGTTCTAGTTCCCGTCAGAAATAAATTACAAAATAATGCCCCAATCTAACCGAGTTAATATGTCTATCCAAGGCAGGCCTAGACATTGATTGACCGCGCGGGAGGATAATTCAGTTAATTTTTTAATTTTTTTTTTTAATCTTTAATATTACAATATTTTTAAATCACAAAGTCGCGCGCCGCGCTCCGTTATCACGAATTTATTTTTCTAGCATACCCATTTCCAATTTATTTTTTTACGGTTTCTTGGAAAAGAAACAAAGAAAAGATAAGAAAGAGAGAAAATAAAAGAAAAGAAAAGACCTTCGGAACATATAGTTTGATCGAAAAAGGTTCCAGTAGGACATTGACATCTGGATCTACACTGTTTGTGTACGCATTCGCTATGATTCAAGCATCTATTCCCAATGAGTCTTTCTAAGAGCATATATATATTTTTTCAATAATCTTTTACGAAAGAAATAGAAGGAGTTAATAATAAAATGATAAATTATAACCTTTCACGCAATCCTGATTGACAATAATGTAAGGACTAGAACATTCGCATTGACTTTGATTGACGTTACAATAGCTAAGATTGCCCAATTTTTGTTTGCACGTTATATTCTCGTTGCATGGTTGATCTGAACGTTTAGTTCATATTTCATTTATATTAAAAAGAAAGCAAACCAAATCGAAACTATTATTTGAATTTTATATTTTTTTAAAGGTTGACAAAACTCGAATTTAGTGAGCATTTGAAGGCAAAATATCTGAAGATTTTTTATTTTGAGCGATTTGCGAAACCTAAAAAAAATAGAAATTTGGCACAGCAATCACGTTCATATTATACTCAACTTATTTAAAACATTCCTACCTTACTCTGAAAAGTGATAAGTAAAGTATAAGCGTAAAATGGTAAAATATTGAAAAATTATCCGTTTTAAATGATTAGAAATAAATGTAATATTTAAAAAAAATATTTTGTGTTTACCATCCAAGACACATACGCCATTTTTAAGTTTCGAGGCCATCTTACATTGACAGGTGTCTTGAAAACAATTATTTGACGCGCATTCTTTATCGTGTTTACATGCACCTCCGGATTTTATATCTTATCAAAAAAATTATATATTTTTTTTAAAAAATCGACAGGGTAATGTATCGGGGATTTACGAAATTCCTTGAAAGAAAGAAAGAAAGAAAGAAAGAAAAAAAGATGATGTATATCTGCAATTAATTTTTGAATGTCTATTAAAAGGGATCGCAAATATAGAAAATAAAGTAGCATTAATGCAAACTGTTTTTAATAATGATTAATTCATATTCCAAGCTGTTTATTCACCAATTTCATTTTAACAATTATGAATCATAGTGTAATATTATTAACAAATTAATACTATTGAGGATAGAAATTATTAATCGTAGACTTTATTATTTTCTAATTCGGCAATTAAAAAATGCCAATATAAAAAAGTTTATACATAAAAGTTGTTTTGAGAAGATCCTTAATTAATCTCCGCATCTATAAGCACGCCATGATCCATCGCAAGGCAAACGTGAATGATGGTTAAACAAATAACATGTTTTAGAAATGGAAGTATAAGAGGTTTAAAGGAAGAACTTACAAATTTGAGTGAATGTGGTCGAATGAGATCTGTAACTAACATGCTAGAACGTATCAGCTGTATATGATAAAAGAAGCTTAGCTCGTTCAAATATAAAGGCTAATCTTTATGTAAAGAGTAGTGTTGACAGCTGATCTAAGCCGGTTTAGCCCTAAACTTAGCCAAATTAAGCCGAAAAATCGCAGAATCAAACAGGCCATTAAGCCATATGATTCGGCTGGCTCGAGCCGGCTCAGGAGTTTGTTCAAGCCGACTTTTGCTGAAATTTATTGGTTTATCAAAGAGGTAAATGATTGGTGAATAATAAGATACTATGAAGAATGGTTTCTAAGTTTATTATATCCTGCCTAGCCACTTCAGATAGAATTATTTCTTATCATGATTTTGGAATGAATTCAAGGTCATGAATTTTAGAGAAAATAAATTTCTCGCCTTTTCTGAACTAGATAAGTGTTACCGAGTAAAGAAGAAACTTAGATTTCCAAAAAACATATTTTTTCTTGTATTTGATATACTGCATTTAGCTTTGAGGCACAAAGGATACCCAGAATCACAGAGGGAACCGCTAAAATTTTGTCCTGTTCTGACGACGCATTTCTTTTGGGGATCTAATATCGTTTCTTTGTGCCATTTCCTTGTTTAAACAATTTAAATAATAATATATATATTATAAAATATGTCAATCATAATATTCTGACCTAAACGAATATCATTTAAAAGAAAATATTTTGAAGTGCGATGAATAGAAATCAGCTGGTGACTCACCATTTTGATTTTTCCCCTGTAAGTTTTTCTAATTCTATCATCTTACCGAGGAAAACCAAAGTGGCGTGTCAAGTGCGGTTTCGCATTGATACATGTATAAATAAATAAATTTTCTAGGTTGTATTGACTTGTCATTAATCCCTCCCTATAATTATAAACTAACAAATTGATCATGAATTAAAAAAAACACTAAAAAAGGAGTGAACAAGTGTAACATATGTCGCAAGAGGAGCATACCCCATATGCTGTGTATTTTTGTATTCCCTGCCGCTAAATTTGTATAAATATAATTCGCCGCTAATAGGCGCTAACTGTGAATTTAGGGTTATACTTACAAATAATAGAAATAAGACCAAGAAATGAGTTAAAAATTTCCGAGAGATTATACTATTGTTTCGTAAACACAAATTTAGATAATTACAACATAATCAAAAACCAAATTTTTAAAACTTATTTAATGTTAGGAGATACATTTTGAGAACTTTTTAATCATGCTAAACCTTCCCAAATAATTCTAGGACGGTTTAAGTGTTGATAAGGAATAAAGAAATATTCCATTAATATTTATCTTCCTTTAGCTTACATTGGATGTTGATAATACTGGTGGGTGCAAGTGGTATTTATTAAACAACGCGTTACAAATTTTCCCTTCAAGTCCTTAACGACAACAGAATTGTTCTCCAGATATCGTTGGAAGCCTACCCACAGGTTTGCACCATTCACACTTGATATGTAACTCTAAATAAGAGGATACATTTAATAAAAGGAAATGATTCAAGTAAAAAGTAATTATTGAAACCCATTTAACTTCAATAAAACAAATTTATATATAAATACTATACAATGTTAAAATTATTAGGATTGCATTTACTATCTTTTAAGCCGTTAAAGACAATTTTTGGCAAGTAAATATTGAAACCCATTTATCTTTGTTGTGATATGAATATGTTCAATTTATATTTAAAATATTTATATTTTTACTGTTCTGAGGCGATATTTTTGTTATAATATAAAAAACATAAAATTTACTTTCATGTTAACAAGAAAAACAAAATTACTTATATATATATAAAGATCAATAATATTGATAATATATCGATTTTAACTTTACATTAATTTACTACCATATAATAAAATCACTATCGAATATTCTGGTTCTATAAGCTAATCCCTATAATCTTCAATAGAAGATATATATATATATATACTATACAAGGTTAAAATTCTTAAGGTGCATAATAACTATAATTGGGTAATTACTATGTTTTTAGCAAATTGGCTAATCCGAGTTTTTAGCCGAAAACCATCAATTTGGAATAGGGTTTTGTTTTTAAAAATATAGCTGCTCAAATTTGAAAGAAACTAATAATGACAACGCCAAAGTATGGTATTTTAATATCAGAAAACAATAGAATTTAATATAATATATATTATAAGCCCACCTTGCAAGTAGAGTTTAAGGAAGGGGGGTTGTTAAGTTTTAAGCCGATTTTTAAAAACGGCTAACTCAATGATTTAGCCAGAAAAATATTGCCCAAGTCTCGAGATTTCGCTAATCGATGTCTAGACCTTTGTGCCATCTGTGAGCCAAATATTCAGGCTTGCGTATTATTATTCTAGATAAAATATTTAGTTAGCCGTTTTTAAAAATCGACTCAAATCGAGCCGTTTAACAACACTAGTTTAAGGGCATTAATAATTTTTCAAAAGAAAATCGGAGCTTGGGTTTAAATAACAAAATCTGAAAGACCATAAGAAGTAATTTTTAATTTTATTTAAACTAAAAATTCGGGGTTGGCTTGATATAAAAAAATAAGTAAGATTTCGGACTACTGGATTGAGCTCAGGTCTATTACAATAAGCACCAAAAAAAATTGACCACGAACCTGTAACTTGAGTCAAATTAGGCGACGATTTAATAATACGTTATAATATCGAAAAATAGCTAGACTAATATTTATCGATCATTCTCAACTGTTCTGTGATTATTGGTTAATACCGATTTAACGACTCTTTCAGGTTCGGATAGAATCCACATTTTTTTAAAATTCATTTCTTCAAAAATAGGCCATACATGGGTTAGAGTTAGTTATACTCAATGGTATATAATAATATCTAGACTGACGATGCATTCATTAAAAGCTTACATCAATGAAAAACAGCTGGGGACGCCATTTTGGTTATCCATATCATTATTAAACATTTTAAAAGAGAGACCAACTTATTCCTATTATATCTGATGCAAACTTTATTAAAGAATTGCCGATAATTAGGAAGCAGGTAGGATAAAGGTTACCTAAATGGCGGGTCCAGCTGATTTGCGTTTAACAACGCTTTCAAATGCCATTATTATGAATGCATAGTCAATCTAAATTTTATTATATGTCATTGGATATACCATATTCGACGTTTTTTGTCATAATGGAATATGATTAAATAACACATCCATTTAGTAAAATGACAGATATCTTTAAAAGATTAAATATCCAATTTAAAACAACAACAGGATCTTAGCAAAATATATATATATTTATATAATTTAAACCTCCCAAATTAAAGATAATTTGATAATAATTTAGCCAGTAAAATTATAAATCCTTATACCGCGCAAGCGCAAAGAATCTAATACCATCATTTAAAATATTATAATTTTTTTTCTTCAGTAATTTTTAAAAATGGTCACAATTGAATTTTAAAAATTTCCCGTTAAGAAATAGTTATTTAATGTTAATTACATTGATTTCAGTGTCGTCAAATCTGTACAACTCGCCCTGGCGATGATCGCAATATACTATAGCATTTTGGAAACTCATCTTCTCAAGTCCTATATGATAACAGATTTTATCGTTTTCGTATTTGTAAGGTGGGAGGCAGGAGTCGGAACAGTCAGTGTATGTTTGTACTCCTAGATGAAAGAGAATATAAGAATTTAAGGGTCCTCTAAAAAGTAAAATCAGTATTTGAAATTTTCTTTGGGAATAGAAAGATCTTCAACAATTTCTAATTGTTTTCGAGAATGCTCAATTTTTTTAAAAAAGTAAATCTTTTATGTGATTTTTATGCTTAAAATAAATGTATGATAAAAATAAATTTCCAACTTTATGATCTTCAAAGTTTATTCGCTCAAAATTTATGGCGGAAAAATTCTTCTAAAGATCTTTAAAAACTATTTTTTTTTTTTCAAACTCTGAAAATAAGCCGAAACAATATAGCTATAAACGCGGTATGTCCACGCATTGCGTTATTTAACGCAGCGTTATTAAAAATGTTAAGCAAATAAATAATTACAATTTATAAATATGGAGCGTAATGATAAGATAAAATTCGAAAAACATATGGTTGGATATATTATTACAATAATTGTTAACGCTATGAAAAATCAGTTGTGATTTCGATAGCTTTAAATAAATCAATTAAGAAAATAAAATAAAATAAAATAAGCCCAATTTTTTTTTATAGCTTTAGAAGGCACTCTTTTTAATAACCTTTCCTTAAGAATAACAAGTAGAAGATAAGAATAAATCTTGAGAATATAAATGAATTTTTGGATAGAATCATGTGCTAAATCTTCCAATCTCATCCGGGAAGGGAAAAATAAATTTTAATTAAGGCATAAGTTTAAAAAAAAATAGATATAGGATTTTAATCCTTAACTTTTGAGACCACAAAAAATATAATTTCATGATATTTATTTATAAATGCAAATGAATGGTCCAAAATGTCAAAAAGATTTCATAAAAAAATAAAATGTTAAATAACATGATATTTCTAGAATTGTAATTAAAAACAATAATTATGTTTTTTATTTTTTTTAAAAAAAAAATAACACATGGAGGTTAAGGGCTTGATACCATTTGAAGCTTTTGTCGGTCAAAATCTAGATATAAGAAAAATTGTATTGAATACTGCGTCACCCATATTGAAGATATATTAATTTAAATATGTATATCAAATCAATGCAACTCATTTATTGACATGCCATTTTTGGTTTCCTTATGTAAATTTATATGCTTACTTTTTTATCAAACTAAAAATTATAGGGAGCATTCAATGACATATAATACCAATTGGAAAAATCAAGTTATATCAATAAGAAATCAGCTGGTGACACCATATTGGTTTTTCTTGTAAAATTTTTTTTTTTATAAAACTCTTGTATGGAATTCTAAAATGACGCTTCGAAATGCATTTTAACAACCGACTCGTGAGTCTAAATAAATATCATTATGTCATTGAATATAATGGTTATTTAGAAATCTCTGGTTAAATTGTAATGAGCTCTCAGAATCTGATTGTTCAATTTAGTAGCTCAAGCCAAGCTCAATCCCGTTACTAATCATGATAGGCACCTGGAGAAATGTTTAAAAAAAACTTGAGCCGGACCAATGACATATATAATACCTAGACTGACGATTCATTCATTAAAAGTGTACATCATTGCAAATCAGCTGGAGATGCCATCTTGGTTACACTAATCATTATTAAAATTTTAAACGAGAGCCTAATTTATTCCTATATCTGATGCAAACTGTATTAAAGAATTACCGGATCATCGAGATAATAAGGAAGCAAGTTACCAATTTAATAGTAGTTTTTAACATGAGAATAATTACTATATGTGTTACCAAAATGGCGGGCCCAGCTGATTTGCTTTTAACGACGCTTAAAGATGCATTTTAATGAATGAATCGTCAGTCTAGGTATTATATATGTCATTGAGCCGGACACATATCTTTGGATTATAAAAATATAATAAAAAATTTAAATATAAATTATATTGCTCTCTCTCTCTCTCTTACAAACGACGTCATCTATGCTATACAACCCATATATTATTTTTCTTACTTAAAAATTAAAACATAAATAATGTATTAACCATATGTCAGACTAACTGGGGTTATGGAAAAACTATTTGCGATTAGGAATATCTTAATTTTAAATCATTTACTGAGATTAAATTTTTAATTCCGATAAATTTTATTTAACCAAAAAATGTATTACAGCATGTGTAAGAGTACCCCCCCCCCCCCCTTTATTGATAATTTCAAACAAATCTACAGCAACATTATGATGTAATTTTGTGTTAATGGCGGTGTTGTGTTGTTTTCTATTTATTAATTCAATTTTTCCTAAGGTTGTATTTCCATTTTATTTTGAAGTTAAATTGTTACTTTTTATAATTTATATTATTTTTTATTGTTCAAATAATTTAAGTTAAATTAATATTAACCATTTTTTTGACCTAAATTAACGCTCAAGGAATAATATATGAAATGTTGATATAAATAGAGCGAATTTATAGATACAAAGTAATTAGTTGATTCTTAAAATGTAATTTTTTTATATTATAAAATTCTTAATATGAAATTTTATATATTATTATAATAAAATGATCTTTTAATTATATTACTCAAATATAGCCAAATACAACACTTTGAATTTATATGATAAATCTTTATAAAAATTAATAAGTTTGTTGTAATGTCTAAATTTACTTTGAAATAAAATCGAGAAAAAAGAAGTAATATTCAAATCGATTGTTAAAGAAATGAAACGAATTATTAGATAATTTGAGTAAAGACGATGTAAATGAATAGGATAGAAAGTATATATAATCGAGGATATTTTACTTGTTAATTATTATTATGAAATTGCGAACATAATTTTTAATTTTAATTTATATTAATTTTATTTTTCTTTTATTTTGATTACGTTTTCACTTTATATTTAAGTATTTAATAAAGATTTAGCATCATATTTTAGTTCTACCGTTTCATTAGTTGACATTCATTTGAAGTTTAGAACGTGGATACTATACACTTTTTGGAATAATTTCCCGGCAAATCAGATTATTATAATATGAAAATCGTTCTCAAAGAATGATTTAATATTGAAAGATTACGAATCCCCATGGGACACGTCCTAATCGGAGCATTTTTTAAAACATTTGCTTTAAATTAGGTAGTTAAAATTTATATAAAAAAAATTTTGATCAGAAAAAAAGTAGAGGCCATCGGAACTTAATAGGATTTAATTGATTTGGTGGAGCTTTGAATTTCATTTTCTTATCAATTTTCAAATATTTTTGTTTAATTAAACATGATAAGGCTCCAATCATGCCAGTCTTAGACATTTCATATGGTTGCTTAAAATGTTATAAAATCTAATTCTAAAAGACTTATATTATTTCCCTCAGAATAAAAGCTGTAACGCTTGGACTTATAGCTAAGGATTTATACAGATATTTATCTTAAAATTAAAGACAATTTTGAAAATAAAAATTTGATTTTTTTATTGAATTTCTCAGAAGGAATACTAAATCGCTCAGAAATTTTTTTCTGTTGAATTAAGGAACCCCTATTACTAAGATATCTGAACAAAATTATTTTTGTCCTAGATTAGGGTTCGATAGATACCGAACATACATAATAATGATGATATCTCTTTTAAATTATATAATATGTTTCCCAATAATTAATCTCAAATTTTATCAAAAAAGTTTATCTCTTTTTTTTCCATT
This sequence comes from Gordionus sp. m RMFG-2023, assembly GCF_954871325.1. Classification (NCBI taxonomy): domain Eukaryota; kingdom Metazoa; phylum Nematomorpha; class Gordioida; order Chordodea; family Parachordodidae; genus Gordionus; species Gordionus sp. m RMFG-2023. Next base: position 2,655,419 of record NC_088775.1, read on the forward strand.
TTAACGTGCTCTCCCTATTTTTATAGAGAAATATCGATTATGGTTCTGATTATACCACCTCGAAATTTCGATAAGACTAATTCGTACCCCCTGTATAGAAACCTATATGGGCCTTTTTCAGGATGGCGATAAATATTTGGCCCAATCTGCAGCTAGTCGTCTTGTTAAACGGCCCGATTTAGTTGATTTTAAAAAACGGCTTGATTAAAATCTTAGCAAAAATTAAATAATGTAAGTCTCGAGATTTGTAAATAGTGGTTCAAACCTTTCTGCCACCTGTAAGCAAAATCCCCGTGATAATATTTTGACTAAAATCTTAAACCATCCATTTCCAGAAATCGGCCCAGCCGTTTAACAACATTAGCCTCTAGTAATTTAATATGTTTTTACGTTAATATTAAACTTTTAGTTATTTAAACAATAAATAGTACAAAAAATATATCCTCCAAACTTGTTATAATTGACTTTGAAAAATAAGGAATTAATATAATATATAACAACTTAACAACATGAAAATAGTTATTATTTTTTTATAATCTGTTTAACACCTCGAACCATAATCATATGTGGATGATTCTATCCATATATGGCAAATAACAAAAAGAGTGAACACAGGTCACATATATATATTCAATACCTATGCTATGGGTAATTGGTTAGGAATTCAGAATAGTTGGCTTTTAAATATATTGAGTCCATTTTTAAATCCTGAAGCTGGATTTCGTGATACTAAACTTAGATCTCAAAATCATGCTAACAAAAGTAAAATAAAAATTTGATATATATATGTTGGCTAATTTATTTATATTAATTAAGATACATATTTTGCACCATATTTTATAATGGGAGGTCATAAATTTGAAAGAACCTATCCTGAGACATTTTTATTTGGCGATTTAACAGATTTGAAATATCTTGGTCCACCTATGCTTGTAAATATAACTTCTTTTCAATATTATTATTGTATAATTATTAGTTTCCTTATAAAGCACCTATGTGGTTTGAACCTGTCAGAACATTGACGAGTCTTGTACATATCAGGAAAGACACATTAAAATTTATAAGGTTAGTTATATATATTTTATTTATCATTTAAATATATATAAACTATAAAATAGAATGAAAACAAATGAACTAGATCATAACACAGATATTTGTAATGATTCTCCAAAATATTGTATAGAATTTATATTTGATGCTGATGTTAAGATAGCAATAACCATTTACTACTTTGCAAGAGAAAATTTTGCCTCAGGGAAACTTATGTAAGTATTCTACCACTGACTTTTAGAATTAGTTTTTTTTAAATATTTATTTTTGAGATACATGTGAATGGGTGGAGGTCCAGAATTTTCATTATGAAAAGGGGAATAAATATTTTAATCTCAAAAGAAATGTGGTCTAGTCCTATCACCTCCAATTAAGTAATACCAATACGTAGACCAATTTTCTTTTCAATACTCTTAGTATTAAGCTGTTTTTTTAGTGACAGTCTTGTCCAGACTAAATTTGGGATTGGTTTAAAATAAAATATTTTCATTATTTTATTACATTTCTTTTCTGGCGTAATTTTTATTTTATTCATTTCTTTCATGAAACCCAGAAGCTTATTAAATAATATATATTCCCTATTAATCAGGGATACGGATCTCACAAAATTTTCATAGGGTTTATTATAGGTCTAGATTTGTAATTTTTTATATAATGTGGTTTGCCCAGACCGACCAAAACCTAGATCTTATTTTGATCCAGGTTCTGTCCATAGAAATTACTAGCAAACTACCCCATAACTTAAATGATTAGAAATTATTAGTTTATTTTGTAAACCGAAAGAGATATCCTTATAAATACATTTGGAATGAAACACACAAAAAAACATTAATTTTTTTGTAAGAATCTTCAAAAATGTTTTGATTTCATATTGAAAATAGATTTTTGCTTTTAAAAATGACTAAAATCCATAAAAATATGCCTTGGGTTTGGGATTGGTTAGAGAAAAGAGTCCATAGCATCCATATAAATAATTTTATCATGATAATAAATAGACATAAGACAGATAAGACAATACAACGTTTATCAATGTATGAAACTGTTGTCTATATATAATATATAAAAATTAAGTATGCCCTGCCCATTAAGACCTCATTTATGGTGAGCGCGTACCGCGTTATTGCTTAAGCCGCACGGCGCGTAATTCATTTTTAAGCCATAGCGTACCTATGAATTTAATATTATCCATTTATTTTATATATCACTCAATCGCTTGAGCGTCATCGCGGTATTTAACGCTTACCATAATTAAGACTTAATGTCCCTTGCTTCAATTCCAAATACCTCTTAGAAAAATGGATATTAACCTTTTTAATTTTTTTTTATTAGAGTCATGTCCTAAATCTTTTTTTTTTAAAAAAAATTCGGAAATTTTTAAAATTTCCTGGAATTATATTTAGGACAGATATTTTGATTTGAACGCAGCCCTGATTATAAAATAAAATTAAAGATAATATAATGGAGTGAAAATAGATACGAAGTATAAATGGATGAAAAGGGATCCTTGAGTTACCTTCGGGATTATGACCACCTTCACTAGTGATTGGTACCGATAGTTCATAATTAATTTTAGAAGTGCTGGAACGGAACAGAACCAAAAAAAAAAGATGGCCTTGTTACGAATCCCGGTTATAAAGTCATTCTTTTTTTAAAAAAAGAAGTTTTTAATCCTTTGATTTTTGATTTATCGGGACATATCAGTACGGGGTAGAATGCCACCCACTACATGGGGAATCGCTAGAGGGGTCGGATCGGTTCATCCTCAGAAACACCTCGTGATCTAATAAAAAAAGGTATCGGTGAATATACCCGTATTTGTTGTTAAATGTGAGGTTAATTAATGTAATCCAAAATTTAATACGATAATTATATTTCTTTAAAATTTATTTCTCCACTAAAAAACACGAAAGAAATCAATAATATAGTCGAAAAGTGATCCACGAGGTATATAATTTGTGGTGGTTTTATTCTAGAAGATTCCTAATGCTTATCTTGTATAAGTGATTGCGAGGTCTATTCATGAAATGGGCAACTCAGTATTTTATAGAGAAAAAAAAATATTACGCAAGTTCTAGAAATTTTTTTTTCTCATAGTGGGTACGAAGGCTAGAAACATCTATCAGCGTAACGAGACTTTTGGCATTATTTTTTTTTTCTGGCTAAAAAAAATATTGAGTTGGCACTTTTTGAAGCTCGGTTCAAAATTGAGTTTGATTTCTCATCATTAGTTCTCTCGATTATAATGATGCTCAATGTACAAAGGTGCGAAGAATAGGAAACTTGGTCAAAATAAATAATTAAGTTCACGTATGACATTTTTTTTGTGTTACATTTTTAAAAATTTATTGAAATATAAAAGTAATAAATAAAATGATTGGCATGAAAAAAAAAGTGGATATAAAACAATATATATATATAATAATAGTGATTTATTTAAACCTAACCCAAAAAAGTTATACGCTAGATGACAAAACTATGAAGTCCCCCACGTATAATTACGAATCCGGTTCGGGCCAGATTTTCTGCCAAACATCCCACGTTGTGGACCCAGCTATCCTTCTCGAAAGCCAGCACAAACACCGTAAACACCGTCATTGCCATCGTCACGCCTCTCAGGCCAATCCGGGAACCGCTTCTGGCAAATATGATAACTCATCCAGGTCTACCCACACCTCATCATCCCTATTGTCTCCGCTCAATTTTAAAGGTCTACAAAACTTGAACAAATTCAACAATCTTTTTCGTAGGACAAACACGAACAATTCACTGAACACTGATTCTACCGGGGTTAATATGAGCCACAATACTCCTGAGGTAAATACGCTTGATTTTATGATTATAAATAAGATTCTACATTCCCGTAATAAGGTTAATAATATCGATATCTCTGGACAACCCATGACGGATGTCAAATCAAGTTTGAGTGGCACTATGCCTGGTAAAAGCTCTACTGCCGTTACTATTAATCCTACCAAAAGGCGTTACTCTTACAACATGGGCACCGTTTTCCCTAACCAAAAAGCCCTATATAAGACCACGACTTTTTTGTCCCCTCAAAATGTCGTCGTTCCATTTCACAAGACAGGATCCTGCTCTTATGCTTCCAACACCGTGACTTCAAATAAAAGCACCGCGCCGAATGATAAAGGTGCAGAAAAAAATTGTTATATATGTATATAAATTATGATGGAATTATTTGACGTGGTTTACCCTTTTGATGGCAGGTGTCAGTTTGTATACCCAGAGTTTGACATTCGATATTTGAGATGCCATAATGGATAAGAAAAAGGAAGACATTTTTTTTGAGCGATTTGTGTAAAAAAAAATATTTTCATGATTTCATTTGAACAAAATTTGTAAAATTTTAAGTTAGTTTCCTAAAAATATTTTTATAATTGCTCAAAATCTTGTGCAGAACGAGAAAGAAAAATCTTCAGATCCTTCAAGAAGTCTTCCTTGAAACTCTGATTTTTTTTTTACAGAGAATTTAATAATATTTATTTCTAAATAATAATCCATATGGAAATTATTTGTTATATTTTTTTTTTATTCTCTAAATATTTCGATAACTGTAATTTTATTTTTATCTTTGAAAATAAGAAAAAAGAAAAGGAAAGAAAAAGAAAAGGAAAGAAAAAAAAAATATTCTCCACATGTCACTCATTTTTTTAAAAAAATTTTTTCATCGTATTCAGGCGGTACGTTTCAAGAAACCATCGAAACTTGCGACAACGACACTTACATCAAGATGTCCAAGCTGATGGAAAGGGATTTGCCGCCATCAATAAGCGCCAATTTGAACGTGAAAGATGCTAAATCAAAGGATAAAAATGCTCAGGGTAACGACGATAAGCCAAATTCCGTCAAATATCCGGTGGTTATTTGTTGTGTGACTAGAGAACCCGGTAAGTCTGCAAATTTTTTTATAAATACGGAAAGGGGAATGAAAGAAAGGAAAATAAAAATGCATATTAAATGAAAACGGAAATGAGAATTTCATTTTACAAAAATAAAAGATATGAACCGTCAAATCCACGTGACTTTAGCTACCATAGAAACGAGTCGAGACCGAACTACGGGCGGTTACGTTCTCAAACCTCTCAAACAGAAACTCATATCGGACGGCTTGTGCTTCCTGATCCAAGAAATTTACGGGATCGAAAACAAAATGGCCAACGATGACGTCACGGAATCGCCCGGGAAAAAAGAGGTTCACTAGGGAAGAAAAAACAGATTGGCGTTATTGAATATGAATATTAAATGTCTTGGCTAAACCTTTCCCCGTTGACCATCGGAAAAATAAATTCGATTTCTTTAATCGTTCGAAAAATATTAATAGGTTAATTTTGAGAAAGTGTAACCACGTGATGTATATTATATTACCCTTATACAAATGTATCTGTGAATATAAGTATTTTACTTTGCACCCTATTTTATTAAAATTATAAATATACAAAAAATTGAACAACATCACCAAAAGAAAATGATACTTTATGAAATCGGTTTGCATTCGAAAACCGGAAGTATAAACAAAATTATCGAAAGTGCGTGAGTAATTCTTTAAAAAAAAATAGCCCCCCCCCCTCTCCATCCGCCCTCTGTTTCTCGTTCTCTCCGTGTAAGGAAAATATAAGTGAGTTTAATGAGTAAATTTAAATAATAACTTTTGCAAAATTTTCTCTTGAATTTTAAGCACACTTAGGCCGCGTCCATTGGTTCCACCTATTTTCGAATACTTATTTTCGGTTTAGCCCAAGCTTAAACCCATTTTTGAACCAAGGACACCCTTATTTTGGTTAGTTTTAAGTGCGGTACGTTAAATAAATACTATTGGCTATTTATATATTTTTTCTTGTCCGCAAAGACGCCTTAACGTTAACGTAAATCAAAATGGCCCCCTTTTATTGTTTTTAGGCTTTTTAGAGTGAAGCTATATAGCCGGTCAAAACAGACTAAGTGTCTAGAAAATTTCATGAACCAGGGACACGACCTTAATAATAAAATAATCTCCGTTATTATTCTTAGACATCTACTCCCATTACTACCTCCCATGTACCCGAAGAATCCCTTAACCCGGTTTCAAATCCGTTATCCGAGGCAGTATTAAGCGACATGACTCAAATACCCGGTCTGGCCTATAATCCGGTTAATTTCTTTTATTAAATTTTAATTATTTTTTTTTTGAATTTTTAATATAACATATTTTTATTATCAACTAAAGGCAGATGAGCCTTCGTTTTCTTATTCGAAAAATTCAAAACCGGTATTCGATCAACTTTCTAAACCGTTATTCGATCAGCTTTCTAAACCGTTATCCGATTCTGATAATACTCGACTGGTAGAACCTAAAATTTAATAGATACTAGCAGTAAGACATTTATAATTTGGAGTCAAACTTCGTTATATCTTATTTTTGGCAAATTTCTTCAAAACTAGTGTTAAACAGCTCGTTTTGAGCCGATTTTAAAAACGGCTAACTCAATATTTTAGCCAGAAAAATATTGCCTAAGCCTCAAGATTTTTGTTGTAGAAGGAACAAAGATTTTGACATCTATTAGCGAAATTTTGAGTCTTGGGCAATATTTTTCTGGCTAAAATATCGAGTTAGCCGTTTTTAAAAATCGGCTCAAGAATTATTTAAAACGTTCTATCTGCTATTTCTCAAATTTGATGGCGTTCAAATTTTACCATTTTTTTATGAGAGTTTTTAGTGTCAGTAAGAAATGTCTGCAATAATTTCGATTCTAAAGAAGAGGCCCACATATTAGAGATCGACAGGGCTTTTTTTTCTTCAGCGCAACCCGTGAATATTTTATCCTGATTTGATCCAGCCCGCGAAATTTGTCCGGTTCCTCCTATAAAAAAAAATGTTCGCGAACATTTATGCACTTTTCCCGGGATGTTTTTCCCAGGCTTTGGTCTGGACGGACACGATAAGATTTCTGACACCCCCCCCCCCCCCACCTCGCATTTTTACAAATTTTTACCACATTGGTATTAAAACCAATTTTTTCTTCAAAATCGCATTGGTTGATGTTAAATATTACATTTTTACCTACTTTATAACAGATTAAAAACCCATCAGTTAACTCCTCGAATCCGAATTTAAAAGAGGTGTCCGCCCCTTTTCCGCTGACTCGACTGGACGACAAACTTTCGCACCCGTTATCCGTTTCAAAATCGATATCTGATTTGAATTCGGAGTACAAATCGGTCCCTAGTTTAATACCGGTATCTTCACCTGTTGCTATAACGATATTGGATAGTGATCGTTGCCAACCAGTATCAGACTCAAAATGTGAAACGGCACCCGGTCCGGTCTCTTGCTCCTCTTCCGAAGATGACTCTTGTCAAGTAGACCAATCGGATTGCGTGGTTTGCTTGTCGAGGGCACGTGATACCCTACTTTTGCCTTGCCGTCATCTTTGTTTGTGCCACGCATGCGCGACAGTGCTAAGGTTTTTTTTATAAAATAAATAAATGCTTTTAAGTTTTATTACTCTTTTATAAGCATTTTTTTTGGCATGTTAGCTTAACCGATTTTTAATTTAGCTCAAAGGAAAGAGGGATTTTGATTTCCTGCCCCAAAATAACGTCAGTTTGAATATTATAATGTTCTATTTACTTCTTTTTTTTTGCCAAATGCATTATTTCCTGTACTTCCATAGCAACTGTAAAAATGTCAAAATATAATTTGAAAATAATCCTTTTATTTTAAGTGTACCTATAAAGATTTTGTAAGGAAAAAAAAATGCCCTCATAATTTTTTTTAAAAGATGGGCATGGGACACTTATTGCGATTTGTGAGCGGCCTATCTTATCGCGAATTTTTATTCTATTCCCCAATTTGAAATAATGATAAAATTTCGCATTAGCTAATGAGACACGTACCTTTCTGAATTTTAGCGCCAATTTAAAATGTCCTATTTTTTCAATAATCACGATTTATTAGGTGTATGTATATATATATACATATTTTTTTTGCTCACTTTCAACTTCTCGGTTCAATGGCTATTTCCAGGTTTACCCAGGCTGGCCAGTTTTCCCCTCCGATTTTTCTTTTCCATTTTTGACGGTCCTGAGCATCAATACTTGTAAGATTCGTTTTTCTCATACCCGCCTCTATTACATTTATCCACGTAATTTTGATCCTTCCTTTAGGTCTTGAACCTCCTACTTCCATAAAAATGCTTCTCTTTACCCAGTCATCGTTTGTCTTACTTTACATATGCCCAAAGCCATCTTAGTTTTATTTCTTCGCATTACCACTTCCAATCATTTTTATACTTAATCTTGCTGGCAATTCCTTGATAGTTTTTCTCTCTCTCAGAGATACCCCAATACAATATTATTTTAATTTCTTTGAATTAAGCAAACAAAAAAAATATATATATATGTTCCCAGATTATTATAACGGTCCCAAATCACGAAAAGATATTTTTCGTCACTTAAATTAGCTTTACTAATTCATCGTAAGTGAGTGATTTGATAGAATATTATAGCATATTTTGCTTACCCTCCCGATTTCGAGCGTACTTCGCAGGGTTCGCGAACCTATTTTATTGAACCCGAACCGGGGCAAAAAATGATAAAACGGGTTCAAATCCCATCTTTCAAATGTATTTTCTTGTATTCCGCTAAAACAGGTTTCAAGACGGTAATTGTCCGGTCTGTAGAATCCCGTTTAAAGCGCTCTTGAGATGCGAGGTCATGAGAAAAATAACCGCCGCAAAAATGGCTGACCTTAAAGAGATTCGAAAAAATTCAGCTCGCGACAAAATTCGCTCGGATAAAATAGATGGCCGATATCTGGGATTAGCCGATAAAAATAACGACGGGAAATCGGATATCGAACCGGTTTACCAAAGTCTCAGGCCGGGAGGAAGCAAGACAAAACTAAACGAAAAAGTTCAATCGAATATAAAAAACCGGCCAGGTAGTCCTAATGAATTTGTCGGCGGCAAAAATCCGACTACTAGTAATTCTATCGATATCGCGTACGCTACTCCCGAAGAACGCGAATCAGGTGTTGGCCGAATCGGGAAAATTGGGTTCAAGAAAAAACCATTTCCGGAAATACGGTTTCAAACCGGCGGACACCGTAACGCTGGCAAATTAGAATTGAATCGCATATACTCGGATATAAAAGAAACGAGGTTTAATAACCGCGACGGCATCGAATTAAACTCTAAAGAACACGAGAACACCATTTGCTCGGGTGAGCCCCCCCTTTATACCACCACCAACTTTCAGACGCCCCTTAATCCCGCCACGGGGGATGAACGCGACGCCAAGCCAAAACACAGACCCCGAACCACGTTATCCCACAAAGTTGGCCGGGGTAATTTGCCCCGTGGCTTCGAGACCGTGCCCCTTATAGAAGCCCTGAACGGGCCTTCGGCTTGTCAGCGTCTGGTAGACGACAATTTTCGAGGTCGCAGAGGGCGAAAATGTGACAAGGACCCTAATGGTTCCCCGTTTTCTCGTGCTGGGAAAGGTGGGGATGAAGCTACAAACGAGAACGAGTGTAACGCATATTTTTATATTTTCTAATCGATACGTCCATTTTTTTTTTAGTCGAATACCGAAATGCCTAATTGATGAAAATTCATTATCATTTTGGGGGATCGGCTTCCTCGTAGAAATGCTCTTCAAAATTAAAATAAAATCTTCAAAGATTATATCATCCTCTGAGGATTTTTCTAAGCTAGTGTTGAAAATACCTTTAAAATTGGTTACGATTTTTTAAAAAACGCCCAAGTAAGGTTTTAGCCCCGAGAAAATAATATAATGTAGGGCATCGAGATTTGACGAATAGGTGTTCCAAACCCTTTCTGCCACTTATGTGAGCAAATTCTTCTAGGCTTGCATTATATTATGTTGGCTAAAATGTAAATCGGGCTTATTAACATAATCAATTTTCTAAGATACATTTTTTTGTAACGATAACTATTAAGAAGTATCGGCTAACCTGGTAATTTATTGAGCAAATTCTTCTAGGATTGCATTATATTATGTTGGCTAAAATGTAAATCGGGCTTATTAACATTACTAGTTTTAAAACGGGATTTTTTTTGATCTAAGTTTTTGGGAAAAATGAAACAATTTTCTAAGATACATTTTTGTAACGATAACTATTAAGAAGTATCGGCTAACCTGGTAATTTATTGAGCAAATTCTTCTAGACTTGCATTATATTATGTTGGCTAAAATGTAAATCGGGCTTATTAACATTACTAGTTTTAAAACGGGATTTTTTTTGATCAAAGTTTTTGGGAAAAATGAAACAATTTTCTAAGATACATTTTTTTGCAACGATAACTATTAAGAAGTATCGGCTAACCTGGTAATTTACCGTATTTTATTGTACGTGTTTGTTCTTTTTCTAAGTTAAAGTAATATTTCGTTTTTTTGCTTCTTTTTCTCTTCCTAGTGGATAGATAAAATTCCCTATAACAGGACAGCTGTATTAAAAAAAATAGGAATTGGAATATTTATAATTACATATTTTTTTTTGTGCGAAAAGATTACTCTATAAAAATGAATCTTCACGAACCCTATTACGACTACCCCGATAGGGTTCGCGGTCCCCTTTACGTTTTTCCCGCCAAATCGACTTCGGAGGATAAAATCGGCGCCGAAAAATCTACCGAAGTGTTTTACGATACGGTCGAAGAGGTATTTACTACTACTACTACTACATTACTTCTATATATATATATTATGGAACCTGGCATCGGACCTCGATTTTGGCCCGACCAATCAGTTCCGAGTAATATATTTACAAATAAAGGCAGAAGCCCGAATTTTTTATTTTTAAATTGGGGACATTTGAGCGAGTATGAAATTTTCAGCGAAATGGCAAATTATAAGCTCCCGAGGAAAATAATTTTTTCTAAAAAAAAGAATTTTATTCGACGTTTTCCCGAGAACTCTCTGACCTGTAATGCTGTTAAGCGGCTCGATTTCACCAAATTTTAAAATAAGATTTTTAGCTAAATTAATACTATGTCAGCTTCGAGAATTCGTTAAACAGATGGGACAACCTTTTGGCGCCCTTCAAATTTGTTTGTAAGGAGGATCTTCTAGAAATGAATAGTTTCCAATACTGGTGTTAACGTCTTCCCTTTTTAGGATGATTTCGTAGAAGATTTTTGTAACCACGGGACAGACAACCTTTCTGACACCCTTTAAATTTGATTGTAAAGAGGATCTTCTAGAAATGAATGGTGTTCCATACCGATGTTAGCTTCTTCTCTTTTTAGGAAGATGCAGAGAAGGTTTTTGCGCTATTAATCATCTTAAAACTGTCCAACAAGGTAGGGGCCTACGATTTTCACTGATTCCTTGGAAACAAAATCTCCAGGCTCTTCTGTTTGGCCTTGTTAAAAAGACCGATTCTCGCCGATTTATCGAAAACGGCGCGATTAAAGATTTTACGCCAAAGAAAAAAAAAATTAATATTCATGTAAGTCTACGAGAATTTTTTTTTTTTTTATCGTGGATGGACAGAAAATGTTTGGAATTCCTATTTGCCAAAATCTCGAAACTTTTACATAGTTTTATTTTTAGCAACACGATCCTAATCGGGCTATTTAACAACCACTAACTTCCGGTAACATTTTTTTAGGCTTCAATGTTGACTGCTGCTTAAGAGGTATCATGTCCACCCCTAATTGGGCTTTTTTACACAATTTTCTCGGTTCGCGAACGAACTATCATTTCAAATTTTTAATATTTTTAACGGGTTAGTTAGAAACTCGGGTGAAATACAGCGGACGATAGCCACATTTTTTAGGGGATTCTCGCTCCGGCTGAAATATATATTACTTAAAAAAAAAATGCGTGCTTGTGGTGGATAGTGAGAGGAATTTATCCAAGAATGGAAACTTAATTTATTTTTTTTTTCTTTATCCTTTCTCGAGATTCAACAAAGGCCTAGCGCTAGTTCCCCTAGGCTCGATGAAAAGGCGGACAAAGATCGTAACGTATCACGTGGCTTCTCGATACGCGACATTCAACGCCAAAATACTTTGATCGATGACGTCAATTCGTTTGTAAATAGTATGGCGATAAATGGCCGCTATTCTCTCGAGTGAGTACAATTTTTTTTTTTTTAAATTTTAGATTATGTTAATGCCAATCATTTATTTATTTTTCTCGGGTGTTCTGAGAATACATATAAACCATTTATTTTATTTTTTTTTACGAGTTTATGTGGTTTTATATAACTTTTCATATACAACACAAAATATAGCGTAAAAAATGTAGAGAATAAGGATAGTAAAGAGTAATTCTAGCGAAGATCTGTTCAGAGAAGAACTGCCATCTGAAACTTTGATGGTTCGCCTTAAGGATAGCTATAACCACTCTCTTGTCTTAGGAATAGAAAAATCGAAGCTGCCTATTTTTTTTTTGAAAAATCGGATTGACACCTTCCTGACGCCAACCAATATATTGGAATACCATTTATTTTATAAAACTTATATTAATTATATTCCTAAATTATCATCAGGATTTGGATGCAAGGTAAAATTAATTAACTAAGAAAACAAATGAATCCTATTTGTAAAAAATTTAATAAACTCTATCAGCTGTTCAAACGCGTAGAATGGTGTCCAAAATCCAAATCGCATGTACTCTTTCCTTTCTTTTTTTTTTGTTGAAAGTTCTCTAAAAAGCTGAACCCTTAAGAAACCTTAGGAATTTATGTAAATTAGACTGGACCAAAACAACCCCAACTCGTATATATTTACTTTCGTCTCCATTCGAAACCGATAGAACTGACCGAACCCCATTATATTCGAAAAGTGCGACATTGAACTGTAAAATATAATTTACGGTTTCGAAAAGAAAAGAAAAATAGCCAGTTAATTTAAAAAAATAAATTGATTTATCGACAAAAGTCCCACAACTTCCAACCAAAATAAATTCGCTACTCGCAAAAGTTTAACCCCCAACTCGAATCGTCTCCGAATTTCGAGGTTCGACCAAAATCGCGATTTCCCAAACCGCGAATCGAATATCGACAAAACATTTTTGATCGTTAAACCTCCCGAAACGCCGCCAAAGTCGGTTCAAAATAACAATATTCGCAAGTACCATTCGCTGACTTACCCGCTTTGCTCGTATCTCCCTCTAACGAACGTCGAATCGGGCTCGGGGATTAATTTTTTCCCGAAGCGATATTCTCGAAGCTCGAAACAAGCCTTCCAAAATTTTTCCAGAAATTCCATGAATATTCTTCCTGGCCTCCACCATTACAAGATGGCCAGGGGTCGCAGTTTGGGAGTCATTTATGACCCCAAAACACCCCGAAAAGATGGCGACGGAAATGATCTAGGTAGGTACAAGCTTGGATCTGTTCATTTTTTTAAAAAAAATAATAAGTATCGTTAGTAAAATTTCTTTCTTTCTTTTCTTTCTTTTCTTTTCTTTCTAAATAAAAGAAGAGTTAAAGAAAGTAAGATAAAGCGCTTATATATTGTTTATAGTTAAAGCTGAGAAATGTTACTAATTATTGGTTTAAACTGCTTTGTATTCATTTATTCGTTCATTTTTCGTAATTAGACGCGCGTTGTCAAGCTGCGGGAAACGAGCAATTCTACGATTTTACTTCCCCTTCTTGCACCTCTACTTCCTGCGAATCCTCAAGGGAAAATGTTTCTTTCTCCGATTGACACATACATACACTTTGATTTTTTTTTAAAAAAAGGGTTAATACCTACCCCCCTTTATTATAGATAATTATTTAGATGAACATAAAGATAATGTCCATATTTAAAAAAAAACACTAAAGTTCTCGAAGCATTTAAAAGGAAAAAATTTAATAACCCAAAAAAACGCATTTTATATCTACAGTTGCGCTTCTCCCACCACTACCTTTCTCGTTAAGATGCGGGAAAGTGTTGGGGGGGGGGGTGTTTAAAGTTGTCAAAAATTGGTCGTTTATCAATCACGTGATTAAGGCAGCAGCCAATAAAATTCAGCACCCCATCTGCTTAAAAAAAATAAATGCACGATTGCCGTCTATAATTTCGTTTTTTTTTAAAAAAAATTCGCGTATATTTATATATTATTATAAATCATGAAAATTATTATATACGATAATTTATATTTTTTTAAAAAAAAAAAAATTGTGCATAAAAATTTACTATGCAGTGTATACTACGTATCCGCCATTTTTTTTAAAAATCTACATTTTTAAAAATTTCAAATTTCCCTTTTTTTTGGCCAATCGGAGAATATCATATAGCTTTGTAAATACTTAAAACTATTATTTATACATTTTTAGAAAATCACTAAAGAATCAGCCAACCTATATGCGGGGAGTGGAAGGGGGTTGGCTAAATATTCTTTTTTTAACGCTTCTATAAATCACTCTTTAAAGTTGGGTCTTTTTTTTATTATAGCACGTAATTTTTTTTTTATCAAAAATTATTATTTGTGATATTCGGATCTATACTTATAAGATAATAATTCAACGAAATACTTTCAAACAATAAAGTTCCTCTTGTTTGTTTTTTTTAACTCCTGAAGGAAAAAAAAACAACAAATACATATTTTATCGACTATCAATTCAAAATCCGCTAGCCCTTATTTCGAGCTTAACGATACGTGAGTCCTTATTCAAAACGGATCGAATAGCGTTAGTATTAGTTTTTCGATTCCTTTAAAACCGATCAAATAAAATAGTAAATTATTTGAACAAATCAAAATTTTGAGAAAAAATAAAAGGCATCTTTGAGGGAAAAAGAAGTGACAATCAATTTTTTTTATAAAAACCTAACATAACCAAAGCTAGTTACTTTCTAGTGTTTTAAATGTAACTGTAGCTCATATTCGATTATTTTTTTGATGTTGAAAGTAACTGTAATAACGAGAAGTAACCAAGAAATAAAGATTGTTATATATATATTTTTTTTTGCAGTAGGAGAAAGAGGAAAAGATTATCTTACGTTCGTTTTACAGTAAAATAATTTTACAATAATGATATTTTTTTTCAAAAGGTTATAAAGCTGCGTCGGCTAAATACAAATAGATAGTTTATAGCTAACCCGATTAGGATGAGAATTCAATAAATTTCTGTTCTATCTATGATTATAACTGAGGCCACAGAACATAGTAAACAAATATCTTTATATATATGTCGTATGGGGATTCGGAATCTTCTCAATTTTAAATCATTTACTAAGGGCGATTTTTGGATTTTAAAAATCTGATTTTACAGGAATTGTATTGCAGCATGTGTAGAGGATTTACCCTAAAAATTTCAGCCAATTTCGGCTATAGACATTTTAGTATTTTTTTTTAATTTATACGAAAAATCCATATAAAAATTACTATAAATTAGAAGTGGTTTCTAAAGTTCGTGGCAAAATTGTTTGAAATTTACGGTTTGGGTTACTCTAACACATGTTTAGAATACATTTCCGGTTTAATCGAACTTTAAAATTTTTTTAAATCGCTCTCGGTAAGAGATTTACAGAGTTGTTAAAAGATCCTTTTTAAATGGATCTAGATACAGATACATCGTCTAAAATAATATCTAGATACAGATACCACATTTTTATATCTACTAGATCCTTTAGCAACTCTGGAGATTTAAAATCAAGAGATTCCGAATCCCAATACGACATATATATAATGAACGAAATTTGTAATGTAAAATGCGTGATCCAAAATATAAATAAAAAATTTTTTAAAGGTTCATTTTATTTACAATGAGATTCGCCGCAGTCAAATAATTTTAGGAGGGGACATAATAAATTTACAATGTCACACAAAAAATATACATCAAAAGCTAATATAAGAACTAGGATGTGACGAGGGGATAAGTAATTAGGTTTTCCGACACGATAACCTGGCGTAGACGCGTTGTCGACATTGCAACCCGAAATATTGCAGCAGGAAGTGCAGGTCTTGTAGGTAACCCCGTACCCATTTAGCGCGCAACCGAATTTACATGTATCGGTGCAAGACCTAGATATCTTGGATATAACCCTATTTAGTTCTACCCTTTGAACCTTTATTTTATGGAAATTCTGTATAATATATAATGTGTATTATACAAAATATGCTGGATTAAACTTTATGGCTTTCAACATTAGAAAAAAAATACTAAATTTTTGCCTTAGAGATCGACTTAGTGTTGTTAAACTACCTATCTTTAGTCAACTATAAGACAGCGTGCCCATATTTTTATCCAGAAATATTCTAATCAATTTTCAAGTTGAGGCTTCCAATCTAAAAGCTCGGCTAAAACACAATAGAGATGGTCAAAATTATATAATTTAACAACACTAGGTCAACTAAAAGATTTGCCATTTGCAGAACCTTCAACTATAAAATTGTTGTATTAAAGAGTTAAATATCCCTTCATAAATAATTTTAAATAAGGGCACAATCACCTATTATACTAGTGTTGCAAAATCGTCCCATTTAAGCCGACTTCTTTAAAAAACAAAATGGCTAACTCGATATTTTTATGCAGAAAAATATTACGCAAGATGCCCGAAGATTTTTGGTCATAGATGGCACAAAGGTTTGGAACAGCTGTTAGTGAAATCTCGAGATCTAGGTGACAATATTTTTCTGGATAAAAATAATTGAGTCAGCCATTTTTTTTAAAAAAAGAGCTTGCTCATATGGAGCTATTTTGCTTTCCCTACATCACACTATTCCCTCTTGCCTAATATTATATGTTTTATATCTGAGACAATTTCAACCCACCAGGAGTGTCAATTTCTATTTATCATTGTTGTTACTTGACAAAATTTGCTTTTATCCGTGCAAGTGATCAAATTTCCGGAACTGGCATTAATAAAACAGGAATCATCGAGATCGGAATCCACTTTGAAAGTGGCATCGCATATATAACACTCTAACTTGCCGGGTTTGGCGGAGGAAAGGACCGTGTTTGTGGTGGTTAAACTCGTTATAACGGCTTGGCGTTTTTCGATGAATAAACGTAATGACGAAGCGTTAGAATAATTTTTCGGGGTAGCATTTACGTCGCTCTTGTTCTTCGGGATGTTTTGAATTTCTTCGACTGATTCCATTTTTTTTTATAACAGATAATGGTTGGAGCTATATATTGCTATTTGAGAATTAAAATATTCCATCTCCACTTTTTGTAATTTTATTATTTTCAATAAGATTGTTAAAAACCTTCTTGTATCGAATGTAGATAGAATTGTAATAATTATAAAAAAAAAATATCATTATAAAATGTTAATATAGAATAACCTAATTCTCACATGAAGAGATATGTTACATGTCAATCAAATTAATATCAGTATTGTCCGGTATATAAATCTAAAATGACCTCAAAGGGTGACATTTAAATTGTCCAAAGTTTTAGGATAAATATTTAGATTTTTTTTTTCAAATTACGCTTTCAAAAAATGCGTGTCCTATTTACCAACTTTAAACTAATTTATTCGCAGCGTTCTTTTTTTTGAATTCCGCATTCTCGAAAAATGTATTTTGACCTTACCCTACGAATTTGGATTCCATTTTGTGAGATATGACGCGTATCGCCTGAATACGCACATATGTTTGTAACCCTAATTAAAATTTAAGTATAGTTTAAGTGTATTATTTATTTTAAATAGAATGACCTTATCGTGACAATAATTCGGAAATGGCTAATTAATTAGGAATAATCTAGAGAACATTACATGAACTCGCCGACATAAACATCCTGGGCAAAAAAAACGCAAAGGTATACCCCGGACAATAAGACGCTGGTCAAAAAATAATCACGGACAAAATGATTCATAGACGGATTACATCTGATGTCTAACAGTTTAGTAAGCAAGTGTTAGATCTTTTCAAAATATCGCAGAAAGCAGCAATTTTTTTTTTATAGAAATTATTGAATTTTCGAAGAATATTTTATGTGCCTAAATAAATTGGGGTGTTCCATTTTTTGTATTTTATTTTAAATAATGTAAATATTATTAAAAAGTTATAATGATGAATTAATTGATTTGAAATTTATTGATTTATCACGTGATATTTGTTTAAATGGTGGATTAGCTAATGTGGTCTTTTTCTAGTTAGCATCCGTCACCAGGTCGGTGAGCGGGTATATCGCCTACCATAAAAATCCGCGTTCGAATCCAGCAAGGACAGGGCTTTATATCTGATGACTAGGTGGCTCCATGCTATTGGAGAATATCGGAAATGACCACGTGATTCCCGTTAATGTACATTAAAATAAAAAAATGGGGTCTTAATCTCATTTAAAATAAAAATTTGCCAGCTGTTTAACAAAATTTGGTCGTCGTTTAAACAAATTAATTTATGTTGATTAGCCACCATATCAATATAATGTTTTTTTTTTGAATTGATTAAACAATTTTGTTTTTTTTAAGATTAATGAAAAACGGGAGTGGTATCAATTTGTGTTTTTTATTTTATTTTTTCTTCTTCTCTAAATATTATTTTATTTGACATTTTTTTACTCAATATTTTCATCCAGAAAAATATTAATGCAAAGCCCTAAGATTTTTTTTTGCTAATAGATAGCACAAAGAGGCTCGAATATCTATTAACGAAATCACGAGGCATAGACAATATTTTCTCTGGCTAAAATATTGAGTTAGCCATTTTTAAAAATCGGCTCAGATCAGCTGTTTAACAACACTACATTTAATTTAAACAAAGAGACACAATGTTGAAACGCTAAAATGCTCAATTTATTAAGCGATTATCTTATTTTATATATATATTTTTTTTAACCTCTCATCTCGAATGCTAAGAATGCTAAGTAGATCAGAACGTTTTGACTCAGAAAAAATATCATTTTTTTTTTTTAGATTTTAATTTTATTTTTCTATTTTTTTATTTTGCAATTTTATTTAGATCCTATTAAGATCGATTTGTATATGTAATTTTATTGATTTCGCAAAATATATTTTATTTTAAAAAAATAAAAGAATAAAAATAAAACGGAAATTATAAAACTCAATTACAATAGCTTTTAATTTCCCAATAATCATTAAAAGTTTTATTTTTTCATTTTTTTAATAAAAAAATTACTTCTTTCTAAATATATATTCTTTTTTCTTCTTTCTAATCTAATCTATTCTATTCTTTATTTATATTTTTTTTTCTCTTCTTTTATTTCATTTGGAAATAAGCATCCCTATGTTCACCACGACACTTGGTAATTTAGGATATGAAGGCCTCATCTTTTAAAAATCGATAGGAAATAAGATTTCAGTGCCATCCGGCGATCTTAAAGAATGCTTATCATTCGCGCCAGATTACTGGCTTATAAACTTTTGTTTCCATAGTAATTTTTTTTAAAAAATTTTTAATAGGTTTTCAAAATAATTATATTTTAATTATAATTTTTATATATAACATCAGCTAGTGACATTTTATCACGGCTACACTTTATCATGTGACACTTTGTCATGTGACAGTTTATAATGTGACACTTTATCACTCAGTCATTTGATAATGCGACACTATAGTTTTGTATGTAAATTTTATAATTACATAGATACCTACTTATAAAAGTAAGGGATTTGAAACGTCGTTAAACTTTATCCGAAACGTCGAAGTCGGAGCTTAAAAACAAGTTCCATCTGGAGATTGAATATCAGAGAAATTGTATACTTATTTAAATTTAAAGTTTGTTTATTATGGCTTAGGTATAGATTCGATATTATTAATTAAGGAACGATAATTGTCATAGATAGCAGAAATAAGTGAGTCTGCATATCATAATGTCAGGATTTCCAACATATTCTAGAAGTTATGAGGGGTGGGGAAGGGGTGGGGCAGGCTCGATTCTAGCGTTCACTCATTTGGGAGGGAGGGGAAGATAAAAATTTTGGAGAGAACAGATAAGAAATTTTTTTTAAACACCATAGAAAACGAATATTTGAAAAATATACTGCATAAAAAAATATACAATGATCGTATTCTGTTCATAAAATAAAGATGGAACATGGGAAATTGACTTAAAGCTGGAAAGATAATAAGTATTTCACAAATGATACTAATCATCCCTTTCCAATTGGTTTTATAATATTATATTAAAATTAGAAAATTATTAGTGATTAACAGAGTTGTTAAAAAATAATTTTTAAATTGATCTAGATACAGATACATCGTCTAAAATGATATCTAGATACAGATATTTTAATCGAAAATCTATCTAGTTACAGATACAGATACCACATTTTTATATCTAGATAGAGGATCTAGATACTTGTATATAGATTTTTTCACAACTCTGGTGATTATATTCCCCTATTTACAATACTTCAATTAGTCGTGAAAATCTAATTTTTAACCGATTTTTATTTTACCCACAAATTAAACATAAAAGTCAGATCAGTTTTCTAAAACCACCAATGTATCAATATTTTAAAATAACCAAAAATAATGTAAAATAATAAAAAAAAACCATTATACACAAAATATAATTGAAATAATAAAAAAAAACCATTATAAAAATCACAAAATATAATTGAAATAATTTTTTGGAACAATTTTCGTTTTAAAAACAAAAAAAAATATATCAAATTATTTATATAACCAAAACTTTTCCAAAAATAATTTAAAATTTAATACCCATTTCAAAAAGGTTAAATTTTTGTGTGTGTGTATTATGTATTTTCAAATATAAAATTATGGTAAAATTTATATTTTATTCTTTAAACCAATTAGGGTCGGGTTCTGTATATTCACAATTATTTTGATCATCTTCATCATCGAAACGGTCTCCTCCCCAGCCAAATTGTTTATTCCCCATTAAATCTTTCAAATAAATATATATATGTTTGAAATATATAATAATTACATATGAGGAATAAAAATAATAATTTTTTCTCTGGAGATACATTATTTAGGCGCTCAAGCTTCTTCTGTGCCGCCTAGTGAGCGGGATTTTTTACGCGGAGCTGGAGATACAGCGACAAAAAAAATGAAATAGATTGGCTTCTTAATACACTCAGATGGTGTCCGTGTCTTAATGCTTGGGGAAAAGGTGATTAATGACATGCGGGGAGTTGGAGAAAATATATTATTTAAATCAAACCACATGTTTCAATATATTTTTTTCCTTTTAGCTTTCACCTTTTCTGGTGGTAAGCTCCTTCAATCTCTCTCAACTTTATTACTCATTCTATCTATTTTTATATCTCTGATCGATTTCATTTGGATCTCCCACCGAAGTATCGTTATCGAGGCCATTATATCTTGGTCTCACACTATGAATATCGATAGATATTCCACGTATTCCTCACACCAAAGCATCAATATCGACAGATATCCCACCCGGAGTACACTGGAGTCTTATCAAATCCATTGTAATAATCTCCCACCGGGGATCAATCCCGATTGATCTCCCACCGGATTATCGTTATCAAGTCCATTGTAGCTTGGTATACATTGTGCCTGAACGCCCCCCGAGGTCACCATTATCCTAGCGCTGGCCAAGAGATCGTTATCATCCTTGAATGACCCACGAGTTCAGCTGGCCATCTTATTTGGTTTCGAACAAATATCCTAGCGCACCCGGCTGTCCACTGCCGGTAACCGGGTGACATTTCTCAGCTCAGAAAATTATCGTATCATATGTCTGTACAAATCCGTCATCTAAGAAAAACCCGAAAATTTTTAGCTCCTTACCATGATTGAACCTGGGACCTTCGGTTTAATACATCATACACCACTAGGCCACCCCTTAATATTTAATATTTCAAAACCTTCGCCCTTTAGAAAGTTTTGAGAACACACAGAGAGCCAAAACAGGGACCTGATTTGTGGAAAACGTCGTAAAACCATGGCTATTCTCTGATTGGTTCCCCTTGCAGAAATTCGATTGGGTAAAATCGAGTTCAAAATTTTAAATGACTCAAATTTTGGGTTCTTTAAACCCTGAATAGAATTCAACTATAAATTGGTTGAATTTATTCCCTAAAAGTTAAGAAACAACGACAATGAATAATGCCTAAAACACACTTATTATACGCGTTAAAAATAAATGAATGATTTTATTATTCTCTCATCATAGGATTAGGATAACAAGTGAGGGAGGGTTTCTTTTAAGTATTAAAATATATTAAATATGGAATCATTTGGTTACCCCCCCCCCCCCCCCCTTTATATAAAATATCTACGTAAAAGCTTAAAATTTAATAATAATTTAAAATATATCTCTCATTCAATAGAAAAATGTCTTCGTTTTATGGGCATTTCCAAATTTTGGCGGTAATTAAAACCATTTTAACTCGAAAATTTAAAACAAAAAGTTAGTAAAATTGGGCCATTTTTAACTTTCTTTCTGCTTATGACTACTTACTAGGTTCTACTATCCTTTCTTTCTTTCTTTCTTTCTTTCTTTCTTTCTTTCTTTCTTTCTTTCTTTCTTTCTTTCTTTCTTTCTTTCTTTCTTTCTTTCTTTCTTTCTTTCTTTCTTTCTTTCTTTCTTTCTTTCTTTCTTTTTTTCTATCTTTCTTTTTTCTTTCTTTCTTTTTTCTCTCCATATTTTTTTTAATTATACATCGGAGAAAGAGAAATTGTTAAAAATATCAAATATATATTTTAATTGCTCCTTCTGCATAATAGAAGGAAAATTATAAAATTATATCCACTTTACAAAATAACCAATAAAAACAACCCAACCATATATTATGTAATTAGGGGTAAATATATTTAGTTTTTAAATATAAAAAATTTTGATTTAAAAGAATTCCTTCCTCCGCCCCGTTTATTTTGAGGTGTCTAATTATAAAAAAAAATTTATTTTGATGAAAAACCTTTACTATCTTCCAATGAATCCAAGCTGTCAGTAGAATCCAAACCAGATTTTAATCTCAAAGCAGATCCTATAAACAATATATTTATTTAAAAAATGGAAGAAAATAGGAAAAACGAAAATAATTTTTATAAATTTGCCTCGAGTATTTCCAATAATCAAACATAGAAGAAACCATAGAGCCAAGCTTAGGTATCCGTAAAATTTTATCATAATTTTCAAAATCAAAAAAAAAAATGGATTTTTTTAAATATTTTTTATTAAAGATAATTTTATATTTAAACAAAAAAAAAATAGTGAAAATATTCTATAGCAAAATAAACATATATTTGCGCTAAAAAAAATCTAAAAAATTAATTAAAAAATATAGAAAAAATAAATATCTTAAAAGCCGCCAACTGATCAAATATTTTTTTAAAAAAACCAATTATCCTAAATAATTAATAAAATAGCTTATGTTGTATTTCCATTATTACAAAATAACCTTCGTTTCTAACCCTACCTTCTTTGATATTTTCTTGAAAATTTTTATGATGGTTGAACATGACAAGCACACAACATTTTAGTCTAGATCGAGCATTCTTGTACCAAGAATTTATCGAGCTTCAAATATTAGTCGCATGCCCCTTAATCCTAATATAAATATATATAAGATAATATCATACTTTACGGCATCTATGAATAACTGCACCAGTTTTCTAGCACTGTCCCCTTAAGAGTTCGTGCTTACCCAAGGATCTTTCGCTCTAATAAAGTAATAAAAGAATATCCCCACCAATAAAGATCACCTGGGTCAGGTTAGTAATTTTTGATGTTTCTGTCAAACAATTTGCTAGAATGTCATTGCTCCAATTTAATTTGGTCATAGTCAGAAATCATAATTTTCCATTTGTAAATATTATTTTTAAAAATTAGGAATGTTCCTTGGCAATACAAAAAAAATTTTTTTTTAGTTATGTTTGGCATAAAGTCATATTTCAAATATTCTAATACAACAAAATCAGTAGAGTGGAAAAGACAATAATTTGGTGTAATATTTTTATAAAAAAAATCCCACTATTGTTTTTTTAGATTTGGTTTCGACAAGTTTGCATTCCTTAAGATGTATATAAAAAAACGCATTTTTGCAGGCGTAACATCTGCGCGTTTCGTCAAAGTCTTAAACTTATCATGATTTGGCGGCAAATTATGCCACGACAGCTATCCATATCATCCTATAAAGGGAGTATAAACACAGCATAGTGTACCCAGCTTTGCTATCAACTCAAAGAAATGCCAAATTTGCCCCCGGCCACTTTAAAACTTAAAGAGATACTTAATTTATTATATGATATGAATGAGAATTTTTATCATCGCATTCAAAGAATGGTTACTCGTAGATGGTGGGTGGTAATCCCGCTCAAAACGGTAACATAGTCTCTTTTCAGCGAATATTCTAGAATAAAATTTGATAGGATTTTAAGGATTTTCTTTGTTCTTCTCAATGGAATCTGTTACCGATGTATATAAAATACATACTTAAAAAAAACACTCTAAACCTTCAACAATTATGACAACGATTTTGGAATCAATATAGAATTACAATTTTTTTCCGCACCCTAACCCATAGTAAGGTTAAGGTCGCACTGTACTAAAGAAGAGATTTGGTGGCTAGGAGCAACTGTATATTTGTAAAAATGTGCTAGAAAAAATATATCCCCGAAAAATTTAATGGAATATTTGTCAGCAACTTTTGATTGTAAAGTTTGAGAAGAACGCATTCCTGAAATTATAGAGTTTTCTAAATTACAAAATTCATTTCTTTTCATTCCCCCGTGGAACAAAAAAAAAGGATGAAAGTCAAAATTTTATTCTAAATTTAGTTAGATTAAACCTTAATTTTCTTGAAAAAAAAACAACCGACTCAAAAACAAATTTTGAAAAAAAAAAACAAAGAAAATAAATTCCATGAGTGACCCATCTTTAGATTTATTACGTAAAGATTTTTCGAAAAGGCGCCAAGATTTTTTTGTTTGAGACCTTGAATAAATGGTCATAACAACCCATCCATATATATATATGCATGAAACATTGGTGGAACTGTATCATCTGTTTGTGCCGATCTTGGAAGATGATCGCCATTTTTTTCAATGGCGGTTGCGGTGTGTATCCGTTATTTACTAACCTTGATAATTTAAATAGAAAAAAGAATTACATATTTAAATCTAGTGTTGAACGGCAACTCAACATTTTATACCCAAAAAAATACGCAAAGGTCTGCAGATTTTGCTCGTAGGTGGCACAAAGGTTTGAACATCTATTAACGAAATCTCCAAGGCGTAGGCAATATTTTACTGGCTAAAATATGGAGTTTATAGCAACACTATTTAAATCATCCATAAAAATCATTTTCTTATAAAAAACTATATATTTCAAAATGGGAGGAGACGAATACAAAAGTAGAAGAAAAATATATTTTGGATGAAAGAAGATGAAAAAAAATATTTTCGATCTTTTTTTTTGTGTTTTTTTTATCTGTTTTTAAAAAAAAAAAAAAAAAAAATGTTTCATAGTTTTTTATAAATCATAGCCAACCTTTCCGCACTAGTGTTTGTTAAACGGCTCGAATTTTAGGCGTTTTTTTAAAAAATCATTTTATACCCCAAAAAAATATTACGCAAAGGCCTGAAGATTTTAATCATGGATGGCACAAAAGATTTGGACATTTATTTATAGCGAAATCTCGAGTCTTGGACAATAATGGTTGCTCCTACTCCTATCTCTTCCTTAGTTCACTCTAGAACCCGTAATGTGAGAGAGTTATAACTATAATTTTGAGTTACAAAGTGAGCAGCCATTTAATCAACAGTGTGCCACACACAAAGAAGCTCTTATTTGTCGCATTGATTATCTCTCATGTCCTTGAAAACAGGTCAGCACGTGACCAACCGCGATTCGATTATTCTTTGAAGCTAGATACAACGTCTAAAATAATATCTAGATTACAGATATTTTAATCAAAAATCTATCTAGATACAGATACCACATTTTTATATCTAGATAGTATCTGATCCTCTAACAACTCTGCAAATTATAAGTATATTATAACGTTTTTTTTGAATAATTTGGTAAATAAAATCATAAAATTTTTACCTCCCCAATTTTTTTTTTTTTAATTATAAAATTTAAATATTATCCCCACTAAAATTGTAAATATTATTAATGTTTTTGTTGCTATAATGAATAATACAAAATTAGCAAATTTTTTCCCTCCATCATTTCAGCATATCTTCATAATCGTAATTATCTTGAACATCATCGTCATTTTCTTTAACTTGAAAATCCTCATCTTGACTTTGTCCCATAGGTCCTGTAAAAAAAAATAGATATTATTGTTATATGATGTACTTTATTAATATAATTTTTCTTTATTTTAAACACAAAAATCAGGGATGCCAACGGTTATTTATAACGGTTCAGTATGTAAAAAATTATAATGGTTCCCGTTTGGTTATGGTTCTCAAAAATCTTTTACAATAGTTCGGTTCAGCTAATATTAAAGGTTCATTGGTTAGAAATTTTTTTTTTTTATTGAAGCAACACCATCGTCTAATTCATTTTTATTATAAGCATCTATGAATTATATATATAAGATTCAAAATAACTCATTTTTAAATATATTATAAGTAATATATTTTCTCATTTAAATGGATTCATATTTATTCGGGGTAACGATATCACAAATTTTATCCCAGAAAAGGCTCTTTCTACAGAAACTTGTGTTGCGGGAACCATCAGTATAATAAAAGCAAGTTTATATAATTCTGTGCATTCAAATTTTTTTGATTCCCTAAAATATAAAAACGGATCCACTTAAACCGGTTTAAACCTTTTTTTATAAAGGTTCTTTTTACTCCTTCAAAAAATAATTATATCGGGTCGGTTACGGTTACGGTTACGGTTACGGTTACCGTTATTTATAACGGTTTGTAATGCTTTAACGGTTTTTTACGGTTCACTCCGGGTCTCTGATAAAAATACACATCACTATAAAATACACAAAAGAATACATATAATAAAAAAAACAACCTTATTTCCCATGTATGATATTAATATTTACAATCATAATTATATGAACAAAAGCATCAAACCATCTGGTAAAAATTGACATATACATTATATCTGAAGACAAAGCTTCCTCAAACATGTGATCATTTCTCTCCCATCTAACAAAAATCTAACTTTAAAAGATGGCTTATAATTGACATTTCGTATATATCATAACAAAAATACAAACAAATATAATTGTATTTGGGGTTTAAAAAACCAAATATTTATAAACTATAAATTTTTGAGAACACAGATCCAAACAGAGACACTCTTTATAAAAAATTCATTCGAACCGAGTATAATTTTATTACCGGGGCTAGTTCGAACCTTTAAATTTATAAGAGGCTTTTATTCACCAAAATTTTTTTTTTTTTTAAAAACAGTAATGGAATTCTACCCCAAAAACCAGGAAACTTACTTATGTGAAAAAAAATGATTCTAATTTTTTTCCCCATGAGTATCTAAATTTAAAAGGTGCAATACCAACTAATAATAATAGAAGGAAAAATTATTACAATTATCTTCAGGGTTGAAACAGGAAATGGAAGGAAAGATCATGACGTGGCGGGACTTAGGTATTATACCTCCCCCTCCCTTATATATTTTATAATTTGAGTATACATGGGAAGGTAGAATACAAAGGTTCTGTAATTACCCGAAGGAATATAGAAAATGTATCTTCTTTTAACTAGTATCGTTATCAATTTGAACCCATAATTTTAGAAAACGGGGGCTAACTCAATGTTTTATCTCAAATAAAATATAACGCGAGCCTGAAAATTTTTGTCGTAGCTGGCACAAGGTTTGGACACTGTTAGCGAATTCTTGAGATTTCGGACAACTGGCTAAAAATAATTGTATCAGCTGTTTTTAAAAATCGGCCTCAAATCGATCGGTTCAACAACATAATACCTATAAGTAATTTTGAAATGAAGACCATACCTAGACTGACGATGCATTCAATAATGCGCTTGAAAGCGTCGTTGAATGCGAATCAGCTGGAGCCGCCATTATGGCAACCCATATAGTAATATAATTCTCATGTTATAAAACTACTATTTAAATTTGATAACCTCGCTTCCTTATTATTTCGATGAATCAGGCAATTCCTTTAATTAAAGTTTGCGTCAGACGAATTGGCCCTATAGTTTAAATTTTTTAGTAATGATATAGGTAACCAAAATGGGCGTTCCCAGCTGTTTTTCATCAATGTACACTTTTAATGAAATGCATCATCACTTAGTAGGTATTATTATATGTCATTGGTTCTTTCTTTCTTTCTTTCTTTCTTTCTTTCTTTCTTTCTTTCTTTCTTTCTTTCTTTCTTTCTTTCTTTCTTTCTTTCTTTCTTTCTTTCTTTCTTTCTTTCTTTCTTTCTTTCTTTCTTTCTTTCTTTCTTTCTTTCTTTCTTTCTTTCTTTCTTTCTTTCTTTCTTTCTTTCTTTCTTTCTTTCTTTCTTTCTTTCCATTTTACAAAAGTAAAACGTGTAACCAAATATATAAAATTTTGACCATTACCTCTCTCATCCCGACCCTATTTATTTTTTAAAAATATAAAATATCAAAAATTAAATAAATAAACAATTATATAAACCTCTGCTCTTTTTAGAAGGCGAATTGTCTAAAAAATCCAAATCGATTTTTGATCTCAAAGCAGATCCTATAAAAATATTAACAATGAAATAAACGAAAATGAAAATGGAAATAGAAAAGAAAAGAATATAGAAAACAAAAATATTTTATAGATTTACCTTGAATATTTCCAATAACCAATAAAATCATTAGAGCCAAACTTAGATATCTATAAAATTTCATCATATTTTCAAATTTAACTTCAGGTAAATAATTATTTAAATAAAATCAATATATAAATTAAAATTCTTAAAATAATTATAAAAATATTTTTTAAAAAAAAATCTAAAAATCTCCAACTGTTCAAATAAAATAAAAATAAACCTAAATAAATTAATAAATTTGTATAACGCCCTTCTGGCCCGTTAAAATTGATTTTTTTTCCCGAATTTTCTGGCCATCGCAACTAATAATATCTATATCTCTGGTTATTTTATTTCTTGCAATAAATGTTTTTAGTAAATCGATTTCGTATTTTGTAATTTGGATCTTATATTATCATATTATCATATTCTTTCTTTTTATAGATTTAAATATTTCAAAAATACAAATGAAATGATTCATATTTTGTAATTTATTTTCGCATTTAGTATATTAATCTATCAAAAAATTAGCTTGAAATTCAAAAAAATATATATATCAGAATCTTAATTCCCGGGTTAGGAAAACTGGGAGATTTGCGAGGCCTATAAATTGCAACGGATCGGGCTTTCCGGCGGACCGGATATTTGCTTATATCTAATCAGCAGCATCGACATTGTACAATCAGGGAATTACCCAGGAGCTCAATCAATTGATTGATAGGTCCTCATTAAGATCCGAAAAATATAGAGTGACAGCTGAGTACTCTTAATTTAACTTTAATGATTGATTTTTTTTATTCCTAAAATCTGCAACCGAACTCCCAGTTTCATATCTAGATTCGAATATTTATTTTTTTTTAAATCTAAAAATGAGTTTCGTAAATTTTTAAAAAAAATGAATAAAGAAAATGAAATACACGCGTCAATCATTATCCCAGATTTTATTTGACGAGCTTTCATCTTCGACATATCCTTTTTTTTGATTCGCTGTCGAAAGGCGATAATTGCTAGAAAAAATCTAACCAATAATATTTAATTGCTCTTATAAATAGCCATTGTTGAGTGGCCCGATCTTTAATTAGTTCTAATACAATATTTTATCCAAAAACAATTTCTTCAAGCTTAGAGATTTTGTTAATAGATGTGTTCCTAAGCTTGGATATCTTTTTCGCCTAAAATATAGACAGGTATAACCATTTTTTTTAAAAGAATTGTGCCTTTTGACAACACTATAAAGCCCATGATGTAATCATATTTTGTTAATCGATATAGATATATATATATATACCTGAGCAAATTTTTTTGCCGGAAGCTGATATCCGATCAACACGAATTTGGCACTTGTTTTTTTTTAGGGGAGACAAATATTTCCGGAGGGTGGGGAACAAATTCCGCCCTCTTCCCCTCCCCCTCCCCCCACGTGATCCTGCCACTAAAGAGAGCTATTGTGCCAATATAGTGAGTAGCAAAAAATAAATCAAATTGCCAGAAACAAAAAATGGAATTTTAAATGGCTAATGATTGGCAGATGAGCGTTATTACATAAAAGTTCTTCAAAATATATATTTTTTTTCTCTCTCAGATTGCCTTAAAATCTTTTATAAAACATGGGGTAGATAAAATTAACCTAATTTTATAAGGGTTCATCATATGGTAGGACATTTTTAAAATGATGTAATGGCCAATTTGTTGAACGTGAAAGTTTTTCTTCAATAATTTTTGTGATATCGAATCATGTGCTTCATATTGAAGGACATTTCAACCAGTTCGGTTGAAGATGTGAGCTCTTCAATAAACTCTTGATTGACGTTTTCGAACCGAGCTAAACCGAACCACTGAACCCGGAATAAACCGTAACCGTAATTGAACCTTTATAAAGAAATTAAAAAAAGAGCGAACCTAACTGTTATAAATATTTTAAACCGGTTGGTTCCAGATGGTGTGAAAAAATAATTAATTTTAATTTTAATATCCTAAAGCGATATATTACAGCTTATATTTTGACAAAAGACGATTTTTATGTCGCGTGGATCTAACGTATCACGGAAAGTAAACAGTCCATTTGCCAGACTTTTTAGTTTCTAACGATAAAAGCACGAGAAATAAATCCGAAAAATGACGTTTTTTGCTCAGCAATATATCTCGACTCAAGGTGAAGAAAAGGAGATAGCCAAAAAACATCTTTCTAAATACTTGGAATTTTATACAAGATTTAAATAATCTGAATATTGAAATACTGGATACTATGCCTACGTGTTCACATTTCTAGAAAGGATTTAGATGATGATTTTGAAAGATTTATATAAAGTCGCATGTCTTAATAAGGAATAATATTCAGGGCATAGAAAATTATAATAAATGTATAGAATATAGAATATATAATTTGGTCATTTGATAATATATATAGAGAGAGAGAGATTAGAAAAATGATACAATCTTTTGATATTATTGGGGAAAATGTGAGGAATTGTATATGCCAGAACTTTATAAGTTAGCTCTAACTGTGCAGTTCCAGCTACGCAGGTATCCATAGAAAAAAAAACATTTTCTCGACTTAAGTTTATACTTTCTGCGCAGGGAACTTAAAATTAAATCCTGAAATATTAGAAAAAATTTTAGTCATCCGTTTCTAATTCTTTTAAACATATAAAATAGCATAAATTTCATTATATTTATGCGTTATTATTTTATTCCACCTTGTATTTGCGTCAATTTGTCTAATTTATATTTACTAAGTATAATATAAAAAAAGATGTCTATTAGAAGAATTATCATAGTTAAAATTAAATAAGAAATTAATTAAAAAATATAAATTAAAAAGAATAACCCTCTAAGATTATAATATATGGTTTTATGATTAATTTTAAAAACCGGAATAAACCCGAAAAGATCGGTTATAAATCGTAAACCGGACAAAAAAACCGAACCGAACCGCTATATATCCTATGATAATAAAATAACCGAAAATAAAAATAGAATATAGAAAAAAATACAATATTTTATAGATTTAACCTTGAATACTTCTCTTATAACCAAACATTAAATCAATAGAGCCAAGCTTAGGTATCTATGAAATTTTATAATATCTTTAAAGATATTTAAAAAAAAAATATTATTTTGCGATTTTTAAATTATTTAAAAAGTTTTAGAAATATTCAACTTCATAAAGCAAATATTATTATACAAAAAAGTATAAAATAAATTGTAATATTTAAAATAGCAAACTAATTGCTATTAAAAAATACAATTTTTAAAATTAATAAAATATTATTATATAAAAATTCTTGGAAAAGTTCTCCGACTTGTTCAAATAAAAATGAATTATCAAATAATGAATTAATTTGTATAAGTTTAAATTTTTTTAAAATGTTTCACCCTTGGTCCTTTAAATTTTCCACTAACAACACTTTTACTTTTCTCTATTTACGATTATCTATTTCTACAATAAACGTTTTAGTAAATCTATTTCGCTAATTGGATCATTATCATATCATATAAACTAACTTTATTTAAATTTTACTCGAAAAATATTTGTTTTATATTTTATAGATTTAAATATTTCAAAATACAAAGAAATGATCATATTTAGTTAATTTATTTTCTTACATTAATGTTTATCAATATCAAAATATTCCATGACGAAAGCGAAGAATCAAAAACCAACAAATATTGCCAACTTAATAATGTTATGTTTGCTCAGGTGTCTCAAACATCTGTAGATCGTTTGGACTCCAAGCCCTAAAAATATTCAAAACAATAGGTTGTTTATGTTTAACCATGTGTGAGATTCAAAAGAGGGCTTCTGCCTTCGAAAAGGAATTTCAATCGAAATCTATCGTTCCAACTGCATATCCATACATGGGTCATTAAGCCCTGCCAATCATACCTAAATATATATCTAAATTATTTTTTTTTTTGATTTTCCGTCTTTTAATTATATATTTCAGTGGCATGCATGACTCCTTTTGGGAAGGTAGGAGGGGAGAAATTCGTTCCAGAAATATTTATTTCCCCTAAAAAAGAAATACAAGTGCCCAACAAGTTTTAATCGGATATCATCTTCCGGAAAATAAAATCTGCTGAGGTATATATATATATTTATTTCGATTAACCAAATACGATTACATCACGGCTGCTAGCTATTGTTAAACGGATCGATTATTTTTAAAAATGACTGGCCCCATATTTTAGCCTAAAATGATATGCAGGCTTGTGAGATCTTTCTCGTAGATGACAGAATGGTTGGGACACATCCTCTTAATGAAATCTCTAATACACTTGAGTAAGTTTTTTTTTTGGGATTTTAAATCGGGTCGTTTAACGATACTAAATGGCTAGTTATAAGAGGAATTCAATTTATTAGATAGATTTTCAAGTAGTTATCGTCCTTGGTTAGCGAATCAAAAAAAAAAATAGATGAATTTCTCTAATAGTATTGTTAGTCATTTTTGGTCATTTTTACCTATCATATATTCTAATTTATTGTTAACATGCCTACTTATTATAAAATTCGAGTATTTTTTTTTTTGTTTTAAAAAGAATTTAGTCCTCTAGCATTTTTTTGGCGCTCTTAGGAGGAAGGGTATTGTTTTTTTTTTATAATTTGTTAGTATCTTTGCTTTATTTACCGTTAAATTTTCTAATTTTTTTTTTTTTAAATTACATTTTCTAATTATGCCAATATATTTGCTTGCTCATTTATTATAATAATATATAAATTTTCCGTTAAATTTGATTCTTTGGAATTTTTTGGCGCTTTTTTTTGCTTAGCCTTTTGGCTTTCATTTACCTTTTAAATTTGCTAATTATTACATTTTGCTTATTTTTGGTTCTTTGGAATTTTTTGGCGCTTTTTTTGCTTAGCCTTTTGGCTTTCATTTACCTTTTAAATTTGCTAATTATTACATTTTGCTTATTTTTGGTTCTTTGGAATTTTTTGGCGCTTTTTTTTGGAGAAATTGTTATAGGCGAAAGAGATAGAACTCCACTTTGTTGTATTTAAAATTTAAGGTTTTTATATATATAATACTAAATGGAATTTTTAAAAAAAATAACGAATAGGAAAAGAAAGAAAGAAAGAAAGAAAGAAAGAAAGAAAGAAAGAAAGAAAGAAAGAAAGAAAGAAAGAAAGAAAGAAAGAAAGAAAGAAAGAAAGAAAGAAAGAAAGAAAGAAAGAAAGAAAGAAAGAAAGAAAAGAGAAAGAATAATCAACAAATTTGAATAATTAAATTTTAAAATAAATTAAATAATATCATTTAAAATAGAGGAATATTTAAACCCAATTTTTGAATTTATATTCAATTTATGTTCAAATTATTTATTTCTTTGAAAATTATTTTCCACCTATAAATAAAATATTTTTTATCGCAAATTTAAAATCAAATTTTTAGGATATTTCTTTTCTAACTAACCACTAATAGAGAATGATATCAAAACCTTATTAAAGTTACATAAATGATAGAATATAAAACCCATTATATTTAAAGATATTTATTATAACAATTGAATATCCAAATTTATTACAAATTACATATTACAAATCCTTTATTTTGTCGAATAATTTCGTAACTAAAATCACAAAATTTTGCCCCAAAAATTATTTTTTTTTAAAAATTAAAATTAAAATATTATCCCCCCCTAAAAATGTTTATAATAATTTATTTTTTTTGTGATTCAATGAATAATGTTCAAATTAGTTTTTCCTCCATTACTCATAATACTCATCAAATTTTCCGTCACTATCATCTTCATTTTCATCTTCATTTTCATCTTCATAATCATCTTCTTGAAAACCCTCATGTTCTTCATCATGTATACCTTCACGATCATCTTCACGATTATCTTCACGTTCATCTTCACCATCCTTATCTTGAGAATAAACATCTTGACTTTCATCCATAGTTCCTTTATAAAAAAAATTAGAACAAATATTTAAACTATATTAATCTTGCGTCCCTAGAAAATTTTTTTTGATAATACGGTTCTCCAATCAGAAACCTGATATAACGGTTCGATTTCCCTATTTTTTAAAAAAACGGGCAAAACTCAATATTTTATTCTCCAAAGTATAATATTGCTTCTAGCATGAAGATTTTTTGTTAGCAGCTGGCACAAAGGTTTGAGCACTTTTGAGATATAAGGAAACCGGCTAATATATCGAGTTAGCCGTTTTCAAAAAAATCCGCCTCATATCGATAGGTTTAAATCAACAATACCTTATAACAAATAAATAATTTTAAAGAAAATATACAATGGCCTGACCCATATAATTATATAAAGAAATAACTGTCTTTATCTGCATTTTACAAAAATAAAACGTGTTTCAAATTATATAAATTTTGATCCTATACCCTCTCTTCAAAGATTTTATTTGTTTTTTGAGAAATTAAAATCATATACACCTCTGACTTTTCCCGGTGGCAAAATTTCTGTGGGGTCATTATCGGTTTCTGAAGCAGATCCTATATAATAATAAAATAAAAGGAAAATTTAAAAGAATATATTTATATAGATAAAAAAAAATATAATAAAATAATAGATTTTACCTTGAATATTCCCGATAATCAAACAGAGAATTAGTAAAGCCAAACTTAAATATACATAAAATTTCATCGTATTTATTCAAAATTATAAAACGTAAAATAAAATGAATATTTTCTTTAAAAAAATATTATGTAAGATTTTTAAAAATAATTTAAGAGGAGATATATATAATATATGTATCTTATCTTAAGCGAAAAATATTCAACGTCACAAAGTAAATATTATTTAACAAAAATTTTAAAAAAATAAATTTTATATATTTAAAATTGCGAACTAATGTTTTTAAGAATCAAAATAATATTATTTGAAAATTCTTCGAAAAGTTCTCTGACGTTAGAGATAAAATTTGTCTCTCCTGTTGTAGCCGTTAGAAAAAAAGAAGAAATAAGTTTAATATAATATACTAAATGTCAGTCATTTTTTGATATGATAATTAATTTTTCCTTGGGGATGGGAGTGGAAAGGAGTGATCACATGGGGCTTTGGTGAAGAACAACAAATATTCCTTTGTGTCTTTTGTGTGGAGAGATGGATGCCAGACGCGTAATGATCTAAAAGATGAATATTATGAAATAAGGTGGATCTTCACAATGTAATTTGTATAATTTTTGTTTACTCATTTTTGTATGAATTTTTATATTAAATTAAGAATTTGAAGGGGTTTTAAAGGTTGAAATGAAGAGGTTTTTTTACATCCCCCTGAAAAAAATAAACAAGCGCCAAATAAGCGTTAATCGGATATCAGCTTCCGAAAAAATGAAAAATGGCGTTCGGAAAACTTGCCCGACTTGCCCCCCCCCCCCCTTACTTAATAGAACTCGATTCAATATTAAAGTTTTAATTTTTAACAAATGATCAGTAAATTGAGAAAAAAAGTGTAATAAATGGACTATATTCCAGCTTCCGATCACTTATACACTATCACCCGAAAGTATATACGGAGTGGCACTTTAATAAAGGTACCATCTGATAAAAAAATAGGTATTCTCTATTTGAATCGTTAGTCTTTAGTCTTGATGAACATGGGAAGGGGAGTAGTAGACACTTAGGCCAATCCTCTCCGAATATTTGCCATTATGAGGTTTACCAAATTATGAATTTGAAAAAAAAAACATGTCATTTTTGTCAATCTTGAAAAGAATTTTGGGAAAATTTAATTAAAAAAAAAATCATTCCAAAACTATCATAAATTGGTCTTAAGTTACCCCATAGTACACATTTCTAGATTACATGTCCCTGTCAATGTCCCTATTACCCCATACCTTCCTACCCCTACTTATTTAAGCAAAAAAAAAAGAGGAAATTAAAATTCATAAATTAGCATACCTTCCGCCTTCTACTCTCTAAAGATTCCATTTACCCCTCTCTCCTTTATTCCAACGACGATAGCGTCTACAAACTTCCTTTCCGTTTTTAATTTCGATGTGATGATCTTGGGTCATACTCTTTTCATCCCGCGGAAGTGGCGGCATCGTTTTAATCTACATTAGCAATCCTTATTATAACTCAGCTTCAGTTATTTCGAAATATTCAGGGCGAGGGTCGGGCCAAAGCCAAACAAAAAGGAAATCCATCTGGTACCATTTTTTTTTGAAGAAAAATATTAAACAATTTAGGGTTTTGAGGTCAAATTGTAACAGATACCTTGATCTCTAAGGACTGAAAGAAAATTCCAAGAAAAATTGATGATAAAATGTCACTCAAAAAGAGGGGACCACGCGTTTTAGAGTTACGAATTCTAAAACGCGTGGTGCGGTATATAGGACAGTAACAACTAGTGTTGTTAAACAACTCGTGAGTTTCTTTCTTTCTTCAATATTTTAGCTTGAAGAATATCGCCTAAGCCTGGAGATTTCGGCCGATAAAATTAAAATGGGAGAAAAGTTAGTCACTTATTTAGGTCATGTTATTGACAGTTTCGGAATTCACCCTATAGAAGATAAGATTAGCGCTATAAAAAATTTTAAAACACCTTCCAATGTTAAAGAACTACGTTCATTTCTTGGAATAGTGAAATTATCATGAGGCATTTATTAAAAATTTGCATTCTATTTGTGCGCCTTAACACCGACTAACGAGTAAAAATGTTGGTTGGTTTTGGTCAGCTAAAGAAAATGAAATATTTACTAAAGTTAAAAATATATTGTCGAAAGAAGATACAATAATTCCTTATTCAGCCGATATCCCTGTCGTGATTTCTTGTGACGCTTCTGAAGATGGTCTAGGAGCTGTTATTGCACACCGATTTCTTACTGGCCAGGAGAAACCGATACGCATCGAGGACACTTTCGGCGGCTGAAAAGAATTATGCCACAATTGATCGGGAGGCTTCGGCGATCATGTTCGCTATCGAGAAGTTTCATCAATATATTTTTGGAAGACATTTTATCGTGGTTACTGATCATAAACCATTACAATATATTTTAGGTGATAAAAGAGATCTTAACAAAATAACAAATAACCGTTTAATACGGTGGGCGACGAAGCTATTAAATTATGATTATGAGATAATATATAGACCAGGTAATCAAAATAAATGTGCCGATGCTCTGTCCCGTTTGGGGGTAGAGAAAGCAAAAACCAATGAAGTTACAAAAAAATTCGAAGAAGAAATCAGAGGATTAAAAATTAATTTAATAGAAGATTTATCGTTCACTCGAGGTAAAGTCGTAAGTGAAACGAGCAATGATATAAACCTAAAAGAGATTATTAAATTAATAAAAAATCATTGGTATATTGATAATATAAATAATTATTCGGAGATTGTAAAAAAATATATTTCGATTAAAGATAATATTTCGTTCGAAGAAGGATTATTATTTTATAATGATAGAATTATTATTCCAGATATTTTTAAAAAGGAGGTTTTAAATGTGATTCATCGAGGACATCCTGGGATAGTGGGGATGAAATCATTGTGTAGATATTACGTTTTTTGGACAAATCGCGATACTGATGTTGAAGACTTTGCTAAATGTTGTAAGAGTTGTCAAGAAGGAAGGCCGGGAGCTAAAGAAGTGCCATTATACAATTGGAACATTCTTACCCGACCTTGGGAACGAGTACACATTGATTTGACAGGCCCAATATCTGGAAAGTATTGGTTAATTTGCGTAGACGCTTTTACCAAATGGGTTGAAGTTACAATTTTAACACATATTAATTCGACGAGTGTAATAAATAATCTGCGTAATTATTTCGCTAGATTTGGGTTACCTCGCTACATTGTCTCAGATAACGGTATTCAGTTTACTGGATCTGAATTCAAAACGTTTCTTTTTAAAAACAATATAAAACATTTTAGATTGGCCCCTTATAGCCCCAAATCGAATGGTTTGGCTGAACGATATATACGGACGATAAAGACGCGTTTCTATGCTGGAAGGAGATGTGGGACTCCGGACCAGTTAAATTTAGCGAATGTTTTAATTACTCACCGTAATACTCCCAATCCAACTACTGGTAAATCCCCTGCCGAGATGATGTTTGGAAGGTTTAGGACGACATTAGATCAGTGGAAATTATCAACGAGAGAAAGGACGGAAAACGCTCTATGGAAACAAAAGTACTACAAAGATAGAAGTGTTGAACCTCGGGAGTTTGAAGAGCAGCAAAAAGTTTGGATAGCAAACGAAAGGACAGCAGGGTGGTGGCATGAAGGAAAAGGGTTACAACGAAAAAGCGCAATATTGTACGATGTGGAATCAGAGGGGATCGTTAAAAACAAGCATGCAGATCAATTGAGGGATGCACATAACAAGAGAAGGAAATACCCGTTACGTTGACCGAAGAAGTGGAAAAGGCAGAACATGGAGAATACAACTCTCGAAAAAAGAGTTTCGTAACCCCTTGAATTTAAATTGAATATAATATTAACTTTTCGTTTGTAAATTACATAACCTGAAGGATTGAATTCATTATATATATATATACGTGATATTTTGTATTAAAGATACTTTTACTTACTTTACTTATTTTACTTATTTAATAAAACACTTTATTGGCGACGAGGATGGGATATTATCTCATAATCATAATTTAATAGCTTCGTCGCCCACCGTATTAAACGGTTATTTGTTATTTTGTTAAGATCTCTTTTATCACCTAAAATATATTGTAATGGTTTATGATCAGTAACCAAGATAAAATGTCTTCCAAAAATATATCGATGAAACTTCTCGATAGCGAACATGATCGCCGAAGCCTCCCGATCAATTGTGGCATAATTCTTTTCATTATAAAATAATAATCCTTCTTTGAACGAAATATTATCTTTAATCGAAATATATTTTTTTACAATCTCCGAATTAATTATTTATATTATCAATATACCAATGATTTTTTATTAATACGAACTTCTTCCGGTAGTTTTATATCAAATTCTCTAATGAAAGGCATCCCAAAAATAAGGGAATTCTCCCCTTTAACTACCCAAATAAGTAAAAATTTCAAAATATTTTTTACTTTGACTTCTACGATACATTTACCTAGTACTTCGATTTGGATATGATTATATCCCACTAATTTATAAGCCGGTGATAGTTGTGGTCTGCCAATACGATTCCAGGTGACCTCATCAATCACACTACACGCGGCGCCGGTATCAAACTCCATAGCTAGCTGCAACCCATTTATCTTCGCATCGATGGTTGCTTTATTTGAAAATGACAGGCGAGGTGTCCGTGGCAGAATCATTTGCATGGCATGGGTTCTACAATCTTTCGCTCAACGAAAGCATATCACTTTCTTTTGAATAGAGTTAGGTTTGATACTAGGTCTATAATTATTATTAGGAATATAATTATTACTAGTATCTTCTATGAGCAAAATTTTTTTTCTGGGTGAAATTTTAAGTTAGCTGTTTTTAAAAATCTGCTCAAAACGAGACGTTTAACAACACTTGTAACAACCCAGAAGCGTACATAAAACATTGGCTAAATTTTATCCTGCATTTAATGATCTGTTCCCGATCTTGATCTTGGAAAAGTTACCCCTTTTCAATGACGGTCGTGGTGTACTTCATTACAATTTTTAATAATTAAATCACCCGTTCAAGGAAAAAAAACATATAATCATCTTTCGAGTCATTCTTCTACTTTGGAAATAGGAGGACTAATGACAAATGAAACTCTCCATAAGTAATGTCAGTTAAAGTAACGTTTACTTTTTTGAGGAAAAGAAACGTCATTCGTTACTTCTCCCCAAAAGATAACGAGTAAGTCGTTCCTTTTAGTAAAACCCTAATTTTTAATTCAGATAAGCCACCATAGTTTTCCCTTTTTAAATGTAATCACATATTCGTTATTATCAAAAAGAGGATAAAACAGTTCCTTATTCAGCCGATATTCCTATCGTGTCTGACGCTTCCAAAGATGGTTTAGGATTGCTCATCGATTTCTTACTGGCCAGGAGAAACCGATTGCTTACCCATCGAGGACACTTTCGGAGGCGGAAGCGAATTACGCCACCATTGATCGGGAGGCTTTGGCGATCATGTTCGCTTATCGAGAAGTTTCATCTATATATTTATGGTGGAAGACATTTTATTTTGGTTATACGGATCACAAACTTTTTATATATGTCTTGGGGTGATAAAAGAGACCCCTAAAATAAAACAACACCACATTAATCTATAATCAAAATTGTATCAACCGCGATATGTTCTATTAGGTTCTCTATAATAAAGAGTATGTTGTCAATAGAGTGCTTATTTCTTCGGATGAAGATGATTTAACTCTATACCCTGATCCGCCCAGCATGAAACATTTTTTTTTACACAAATTATGAAAAATATTAGGTATTAAAAAAAATCTGCACTTTGTAAAAAAAATTTATCAAACATATATATATATATATATATATAAATTTCAAAAACTCAAACATTACTGTTATCAGGGGCGGCTGTGTGCCCAAATTCTTGAAATTAAATTGCAAAGCAACCAAAAGAACATTATGCAAGCCTAAAGATTTTGCTCTTAGCTGGCAGAAATGCTTGGACATCTATTCGCCAAATCTAGATCACTTGCATAATATTATTTTAACTAAAACCTTAATAGGGCCGTTATGAAAAAATCGAACCCAGATCGGGTATTTTAACAACACTAGTTTTATGTATACCGATTGGAAAATTATGTAATATGAATTTGCTTGGAAATTTTTTTTAAAAAATTTCTAATCCTTTGATACAATAAATTTTTTTTTCTCTTTAGCTTTCACCTTTTCTGGCGGTAAGCTCCTTCAATATCTCTCTCCACTTTATGTTATTCATACTATCTTTTAAATCTAATTTATACTTCTTCATATTGGCTTTATGTCCCAATTGAAGAGTTGGCCTTCCACTTTTACGTTTGCCCATCACTTCCAAACTCTCAACCTTATTTCCTATGTAAGTTCATGGACTTCGCATTGTGTGCCCATACCACCTAAGTCTGTTTACCATTATCTTAGTCTTAATGGGCACTACCTTTTAACTACTTAGTATTCTTATACTGAGCACTATATCTCTTCTTGTTACCCCAGCAATCATCCTCAGAATTCTCATCTCCTTAGTTTGTAGACTTCTCTCATCTGATTCCTTGGTTGGTCATGTTTCCGAACTATATAGAATAGTTGGTTGTACTATGGAACTGTAAATTTTTCCTTTTAATTTGTGTTGGATATTTTGTCAAATAGCACTCTAGATAAAGATCTCCACTTTAACCACCCTTGATTAATTTTACTCCTCTTTATCTCTTTCTCTATTGTGCCGCTTGTTTGTATAGCGCAAATATTTGCAGCTTTCAATTGCCGATATCAGCCATTTTTCTGTTTCATCTCCTCCTATCACCATATACTCTTTCTCTATTTACTTTTAGTCCATGCTTTTCTAGGATATTTATCCAACTCACTAATCTTTCTTTCATTTCATCCTTGGATTCGGCAAATATCACAATATCATCTGCAAATATCATATTTCAAGGGACTGTTTAAGGTATAGACTCTGATAATACATCTATTACTGTATATAAGAGAATTGGGCTGAGAGGCGAACCTTGATGAACTCCCTCGTCTATTGTGAAGCCTGCTGAAGTATCTGTTGTGCTACGGACCATTGTCATATGGCCCCCACATTCCTGTATTATTCTTAAGTATTTTTTGGAAACCTTTTTGTGGCGTAGCGCCCACCAGATAAGTTTTCTTGGGATTCTATCGAAGGCCTTTTCTAGATCGAGAAAGACCATGTGCAGCTTTTTGTTCTTTTCCCTGAATATTTCACTCATTTGCCTAATGGCGCGGATTGCGTCAGTTGTTGATCTTCCAGGTATAAAGCCAAACTGAGTCTCTCCTTTCGATTATATCTCTTAACCTTTTTTCTATTATTATTTCGTAGAGTTTAAGACAGTGTAACATTGGTTTCATGCCCCTGTAATTTTGACAATTTTGTGGATGCCCATTATTTTTGAAGATTGGAACTAGATAGCTCTGCCATTTTTGAGGATCCTCTTCATTTCCCAGTATTTTGTTGTATAGCTTTGTGAGGAAAGTATTCCATCATCTCATAGTGCTTTAAGGCTTTCTATTGGAATATCATCTGGACCCCAGCTTTGTTATTTTTCATGAGGCATGTGATTATTTCTTGTTCTGTTATTGGCTATATAAGGTTTTGACATGGAGAGTGTTCATCTAAATGTAGTATGTGGGGATTAAAGTTGAGAAGCTCCTGAAAATATTCTTTCCATCTATTCATTATTTCTTTTTCCTTTATTTTCAATTTCCCATCTTTATTCTTGATTACTTTCAAGCTCCGTTTATATCCCTAGAATTTATTTCTCGCTGTTTGGTTAATCTGTGTATTTTATTTTGCCCTTCTTTGGTATGTAGTACTTCATACATGTCTTCGTATGCCATAGATTTGCCAAGCCACCGCCTTTGTAGCTATTCTCTTGGATTTTTTGTATCTTGTCAAGTCATCTGGGTTTTTGGATTTGTACCATATTTTATAAAGGCCTTTCTCCTGTAGAGTGGTTTTACCTCTTCATTTCACCACCATAGTTCTTTGTAAGATTGTTACCTCTCCTTGTCAAGCCTAGTGTTGATTTGGCAGTGTTTATTAATCTGGATGAAAGGTCTGTCCAAATTTTTCCACTGCATTGTGAGGAATCTCTTGTTTATGTTTGCATTGATTGCAAAGGCATCTGTCATTGTTTTTAATTTACCCCATTTGATGCATGGCTCTAATTTTATCTTGTTTTGAGTGAATTTATTTGTGATGTGTAAATCCATAACTAGTAGCTTGTGTTGCGCGGCTATATCTTCTCCTGGGATGACTTTGCAGTCTATTACATCTTTTAATCTTTTGCGAGAGATTAGCATGTAATCTATCTGTGTTTTCCTTGTATCACTTCATACTTTTTTCCTATAGTAGGTGTAGGTTAAGGCAAGATCGAAGGCTTGCGCAAATTTGTACATGCTTTCCTTCATCATTTCTTTCTCCATATCCAAAACTACCATGATGCCTTTTATAGATATCTCTTGCTTTTCCCACATGTGCATTTAAGTCACCACCTATTATGAATAGGTCATCCTTAGGGATTTCCATTACAGCTTCATCGAGGATAGCTCTAAAGTCATTTTTCTCCTCTTCTTTGCAACTCTTTTAGGAGCATATACTGAAAGGATGTGTAGTATTGATTGACGAATGCAGAGTTTTATCTTCATTAGTCTATCAGAGATCTTATTAACTTCTACGACTGAGGAGGTTAGTTCTTGAC
This sequence comes from Gordionus sp. m RMFG-2023, assembly GCF_954871325.1. Classification (NCBI taxonomy): domain Eukaryota; kingdom Metazoa; phylum Nematomorpha; class Gordioida; order Chordodea; family Parachordodidae; genus Gordionus; species Gordionus sp. m RMFG-2023. The sequence continues at coordinate 2,699,349 of NC_088775.1, forward strand.
TGAGGATAATACCGACACCGTTCCTATTGCTAAGAATTCAATTATAGTACAATTTATACCCATCTCCAATTATTAAAGTCTTCTGACCTTTCCATCTCGTCTCTCTATATCAACTTTTCTCTTGTTCAACATTGATGCCAATTCTCTCGTCTTACCATTAAGTGTACCAATATTTAAACTTGATAACCTTGTCTTCTTGCTTTGACCTTTATTTTACTTTTCACAGGATGGAGGCCTACACCCTGCGCGTCGCTTGGAGGGAACGCCCCTATTTCTGTTTGTTTCCTTCATTTTGTTTATTGGACAAGTATCCTTAGCACCCGGTGTCCAAGCCTGTTGGTGACCGGGGTGTCATCTCTAAGCTCCGAAATTTATCTTATCATTTATCTCTACACATCAGTCATCGAAGAAAAACCTGAAATTTTTCATGCTCCTTACCAGGATTGAACCTGATTCATTCTGTTTACATAACCCATAAGGCCACCCCGGCGATAAAATCAAATATATATATATATAATACTTAATAGAATTATAAAACAAATTTTTTAGGGGGCTATCAAAAAAAATTATTTTTTAGGGAGAGCCAGAAGAAAAACAAAATTTTTTTGCTTCAGAGAGCTATTCAAATTTTTCTGGGGGCTCGAGTCTCTGCGCAACCCCTCCTAGTAACTCTAGTGGGTCTTTGCACATCTCTGATTGGCAGCATCTACATGCACGATCAGGGATGTAATACTCAGGAGCTCGATCGAATGAGTGAATTTAGGTCCTCATTAAGATCCGATAAATGTTAGCGGGACAGCTGATTATACGCTTTTAATTTTAATGATTGATTTTTGATCTTAAATCTTCAGCCTAACTCCCAGTCGCGTATCTAAATTCAAATTTTTTCTAAACAAATGAAATACACGTCAATCATTATCCCTTAAATTATTTGAAGAGCTTTTCATCTACAACCCTAACTTTTCATTGGATATAGTTTAAATGTCTTTCAATTTATCATACCTTCAAAAATCGCGCCTATTGGCGTTTTAACCAATCTAAGGAGAGCATCAACACGTGATTTAAAAATATTTATTATATGATGAATAAGCGAATTTTACAAATTATAAAGAATATTAAGTTTTTTTTTCTGAATAATTTCTTAATAAAATCATATTGCCCCCAAAAATTTTTTTTTTTTTACTAAGATTTAAATATTATCTCATTAAAATATTAATTCTTTGTGATATAATGAATAATGCAAAATCAGTATATTTTTTTCTCGAGAATTTCACATATTTTCATAATCATTATAATCTTCAGGATCATCTTTGTATTCATCTTCATATTCATCTTCAGGATCTTCATATTCATCTTCAAGATCTTCATATTCATCTTCAGGATCATCATCAAGATCATATTCATCTTCATGTTCATCATCATCATCATATTCATCTTCATATTCATCATCATATTCATCTTCATATTCATCATCATATTCATCTTCATATTCATCTTCACGATTATTTACACGTTCATCTACATAATAATCTTCATAATCATTAAAACGATAATCCTCATCTTGTCGTTTACCTATATGTTTTTAGAAAAAATTGCTAGTTATATTTGAGGTAAAAAAAACAATTATTCAAATAGAAATTTTTTTTGATAACACAGTTTACAAACAGAAACCCGATTAAACGATTCGATTTGAGTTCAGTCTATTTTTTGAAAAACGGGCATAACTCAATATTTTATCTCCAAAAAAATTATCACTTCAAAGCCTGAATATTTTTGGGTAACAGCTGGCACAAAGGTTTTGGGCACTATTAAGCGAATTCCTATGATTTAGGGCAATTGGCAATGATTCAGACGTTTTAAAAATATCGACCCCAAATTGATGGGTTTAAATCAACAATTACCTATAACAAATAAATAATTTAAAAAAAAACAAAGATATGACCCAAATAAGAAAGAAAAAGAAAGAAAGAAAGAAAGAAAGAAAGAAAGAAAGAAAGAAAGAAAGAAAGAAAGAAAGAAAGAAAGAAAGAAAGAAAGAAAGAAAGAAAGAAAGAAAGAAAAGAAAAGAAAAGAAAAGAAAAGAAAAGAAAAAGAAAAGAAAAGAAAAAGAAAAGAAAAGAAAAGAAAAGAAAAGAAAAGAAAAGAAAAGAAAAGAAAAGAAAGAACTGTCTTTATCTGCATTTTACAAATCAAATAGTTCTCAATATTTTAGCCAGAAAAATATCGCCTAAGTCTCGAGATTCTGCTAAGTGATGTCTAGACCTTTGTTGCCATCTTATGAGCCCAAATTTATGGCCTTGCGTAATATTATTCTGGGATAAAATATTGAAGTTAGCCGTTTTTTTAAAAAATCGTCCTCAAATCTCGCCTTTGTTAAACAACACTAGTTTTCCAATATATATATAAAATTTTGATCTATACTCTCTCTCTCTCTCTTCCCTACACTCTATTTGTTTTTTGGAGATATGAAAATCAAAAATTAAGATATATAAACCTCTGATTTTTCCAGATCGCGATCCTTCTGCTGGAACAAAGTCGGTTTCTGAAGCAGATCCTATATAATCAATTAAATAAAACGAAAATTAAAAAGGAATATATATAGAGATAAAAAAAACATCGATTTTTACCTTGAATATTTCCGATAATCAAACATAGAATCAGTAAAGCCAAACTTAAATATCCATAAAATTTCATCGTATTTATACCAAATTTAAATAGAAAAAAAAACGAATTTTTAAAATATTATTTAGGAGATATATCTATTTTAAGCTAAAATATTCAACGATAAAAAAAGTAAATATTATTAACCAAATTTGGCAAACTAATGCTAAATAAAAATAAAACGAATTTTTTAAAATAATTTAAAATATTATTTTAAAAAATTCTTAGAAAAACCTCTGACTGTTTCATAGTGTGTTGTTAATGGGCTCGTTTTTAGCCGATTTTTTCAAAACGGCTAACTTAATTATATTAGCCAGAAAAATATTGCCTAAGCCCTGGAGATTTCGATAATATATGTCTAGACCTTTGTTCCCTTTATTAGCAAAATTTTAAGGCTTGCCTAATATCTTTCTGGATGAAATAATGAGTTAGCCGTTTTCAAATAAAATTAATAAGCAAATAATTAATAAATTTGTATATATGTTTAAAGTTTTTTTTAAAATGTTTCGCTCACACCTTTACTATTCTATATCTACGGTTATCTATTCCTAACAACAAACGTTTTAGTAAATCTATTTCGCATTTGTAATTGGATCATTATCATATCATATAAACCAACTTTATTTAAATTTTACTCGAAAAATTATTCGTATTATATTTTATAGGTTTAAATAATATTTCAAAAATACGTATGAATGATCATATTTGGTTAATTTATTTTCACATTGAGCCTTCCTTCCTTCCTTCCTTCCTTCCTTCCTTCCTTCCTTCCTTCCTTCCTTCCTTCCTTCCTAATATCAAAATATTAGCTTGTAATTCAAAAAAAATAATATATATATATCAAAATTTTAATTCCCCGCGCTTGGAATATAAAAATTTTAGGAAAACTGCGAGGTTAGCTACCTTAAATTTTATGTATAAATTGCCACGGGCCGGGCCTTCGGGCGGATCGGATCTTTGCCTATATCTGATCAGCTGTATTATCCAGGAGCTCGATCAAATGATTGATAGGTCCTCATCACGATCCGAAAAAATTTAGCGGGACAGCTGAGTATACTCTTGATTTGATTTTAGTGATTGACCTTTAACCTTAAATCTTCAACCGACCTCCCAGTTTAAAAATATTAAATATGAGTTCGTAAATTTAAAGAAAGAAACAAATGAAATACACACGTCAATCATGATTCCATAAATTATTTGATTTGAATAGCTTTCATCTTCAACCGAATTTTCATTTAAAGCTAGTTAAAATGTCCCTCTAGGAGCATCAAAACATGGTAAAATACCTCTCTTTAGTGGCATGACTAAATGAGGGGGGGGGAGAAGGACGGAAGTCGCTCTTTACCCTCCGAAAATACCGACCCCCCACCCCCCGAATTATCTTGAGGAACATTTGTTCCCACCCCCTATAATTTAGAATTCCGAAAAATTGATTCAATATTAAAGTTTTAATTTTTTTTTTTATCAAATGACTAAGTAATAATTTGATAGACATTGAGCCTTTGCGAGGCCAACTTCGGGTAAAGCGCATCACTGCAATATCACCGAAATTAAACTTGGAGTGGCACTTTAACGAAATAAAGATAGTGTAAACCTACAGGAAGAAAATTTCTACCTTGAATTTTAATTGTTTATCACCTCCCCCCCCCCCCCACCTATTATCATGTATGTGAATTGTTTATTCTTAAAGGCACAAACTAACCAATATTCATTCAACATCGGAAAATAAAAGAACCCAATGTTCGGGGCATGTTTGACTATCCTTTCTGTGACAAAAACAGATACTCTCTATTAAATTCTTCGGTTTTCGATAAACACGGAAAGTAGCGCCAGCTGTCGCTTAGGCCAATCCTCTCCAAATATTTGCCTTAATAAGTGTTTTCCGAATTAAGAGGAAGAAAGAAAAAAATGTGTCATTTTGTCACAAGGATATTTTTTTGGGGAAAATTTAATAATTATATCCATATTCGATACTCCGTTACAAAAAAAATAATATTTCGAACCTCAGACTAGTGCTAAGGCTCGTTTTGAGCCTATTTTTAAAAAAGCATCCAGAAAAATCTTACGCAAGCCTGAAGATTTTGCTTATAGAAGGAACAAAGGTCTAGACACATGTTATCGAAATCTCGAGGTTTAGGCAATATTTTTCTGTCTAAAAATATTGAGCAAGCCGTTTTAAAAAATCGGCTCAAAACGAGCCGTTTAACATCACTACCTCAGACACTTCCTAGAACCCGTATTATTTTTTTTTAAATTTTTTTTTCTCAAATAATAATAGGCCAACTTTTTGAGGATTTAATTATTAATGTAATTTAAAATTGTAATTGTAATTATTTTAATAAAGGAATTTAATGAGATAAAAAAAAAGAAATAACAAAATATTAATATACATGTCGTAATGGGGATTCGGAATCTCTTGTATTTAAATCCTTTACCGAGGAAGATTTAAAAAAATTTAAAAATTCGATTTAACCGAAAATGTATTCTAGCTTGTGTTTAGAGTATTTACCCTATAAATTTAGCTAATTTCACCCATATACATTTCAGTATTTTTTTTGGATTTGTATGCAAAATCCATATAAAAAATTAATACGAATTAGAAGTAGTTTCTAAAGTTCATGGCAAAATTGGCTGAAATTTATAGTGTGTAAAAAACTTTACTCATGCTAGAATACATTTCCGGTTAAATCGGAATAAAATTTTTTTCTTTAATCGCCCTCGGTAGATGATTTATAATCTTAGAGATTCCGAATCCCAATATGGCACATATATATATTCCTTAATTTATTGAATACATCTAATAATTTAATTTTTTTTTTATATCATATATTTATTATCACGTAAAGAAAACGAGATTCACCTTAATTAATCGAGTATATTATCATATAAAAAATTTTTTTTAACTTAAGCTATTAGCAGTTTCAGTCAAACCCATAAAAAATATATTGTTTTTCGTTCATTTGCTCTTGTCAAATTTTTCCTCCACCGAAACAATAATATACACAAAAAATAAACCTATCAGGTTTTTTAAAAAAATTTTTACCCCGGCACAAAGTTGCTGATATAAGAAAGGAAAGAAAGTTGTAGTGTTGTTAAGCGGCTCGGTTAGAACCGAATTTTTAAACCGGCTGACTCAATATTTTAGCCTGAAAAATATTGCCTAAGCCTCGTGATTTCCATAATATATGTCTAGAACCTTTGTTCCTCTCTATCAGCAAAATCTTCAGGTCTGCGTAATATTTTTCTGGATGAATTGTTGAGTTAGTCGTTTTTAAAAATAAGCATAAATGATAAAATATTTAACGAATAAAAGAAAAGAATAGAATAGAATAGGAGAAAGGTTGAATGTAATGACGATACTATTTTTTTATAGAGTAACTTTAAGCGTATCGAGATACTTTTTGAATAACCTTTGTTGCCGTTGCCTCTGTGATAATCAACATTTATCAATTATTCGTTATTCGATTTGTATTTTTAACGAATATTCCAAATCGGATACGAATAAGGAAAAATGTATTAGTCGAATAATTTTTTATTCGATCAAATTATTCGAAATTATTCGTATTTATTTAAATTTATCTTAACTGTTGAATTTTAACTTTCTTTCTTTCTGTCTGTCTTTCTTTCTCTTTCTTTTCTTTCTTTCTTTCTTTCTTTCTTTCTTTCTTTCTTTCTTTCTTTCTTTCTTTCTTTCTTTCTTTCTTTCTTTCTTTCTTTCTTTCTTTCTTTCTTTCTTTCTTTCTTTCTTTCTTTCTTTCTTTCTTTCTTTCTTTCTTTCTTTCTTTCTTTCTTTCTTTCTTTCTTTCTTTCTTTCTTTCCAAAATGATGATGAGGGAAATTATAATCATGTACGATTTATGATTTTATGATTATATAATTATTATTATAATTAAAATATAAATATAAATTATAAATATCAAATATCAATTATAATATATGGAACGAAATCGTAATATTTGTATTATTTTATTTTTTAGTATCTGATAAAAAAAAAAGAGGTAAAGATAGGTTAAATAATAATAAAAATGTTAATTATTTTTTTTTAAAAAAATTAAAAATATAAATAAAAGAAAAGAAAAGAAAAGAAAAGAAAAGAAAAGAAAAGAAAATAAAAGAAAAATAGCGAAAATATTCACTTATTTAATTAATAACCCTCATTTAATTTGAACTGGGATTGTCGAGGTTCGATTCGGGATTATTTCGCGAAAAAAAAAGAAAAGAAATATACGCAGTAATGACTTTGTTTTTTATTAATAAATAAAAAGAGTTTATTCACGCTTTAAATTTTGATCTCGTTATAGACATTAAAATAAAACAATTAGATGTTTTTTTTAAATAGGTTATGCCACATTAAAAAAACAAATTAACATGTTCCTTTTTTTTTCCTTAATTCCATAATAGTGAATTCGTATGTTTTTTTAAAAATAATTTTTATTAATTTTAAATTCAAAATCTGGTCAATGAATATGGATGGATAAGTGAGAACTAATAATTTAATAATTTAATTTTTAACCAATGACTGTGCATTACTTGAAAAACAGCTGGGGACGTCATTTTAGGTTACCCATATCGTTATTGAAAAAATTTTTGAACGAGAGGCCAATTTATTTCTATGTTCTGACGCTAACTTTAATTGAAGAAATGCCCTGATCATCGAGATGATAAGGAAGCAAGTTATCGATTTGAATAGTAGATTTTTTTATCATGAGAATATACCATATGGGTTAAATGGCGGGTCCAGCTGATTTGCGTTCAACGAACGCTTTCAAATGTCTTATTATGAATGCGTCGTAAGTCTAGGTATTGTTATATGTCATTGTTTATAACTCGACTAACTCGTATTTTTGAAATGTTTGAATGGGGAAGGGTGGAATAAACTTGGTTTATATAAAACAAAATTCTTGTTTTTTTTATTATGAATCATCTTAATTGTTGTTTTTTTTTCGGAAGATGATTGTTTTTTTTTAAAGAAGCCATCCTCCTGCCTGGACAATTCTTTTAATTGCGGCATTTTAAAGGCGCATAAAATTCCTTTTTTTTTGTTCAGATTCGTGTCTCTCATCGTTCGGCTTTAAACATACAGTTCAACAGATGTTTTTTATAAATGTAACTTAAAATATTTTTAATTATTTAGAATTGGTTCACCTTTTAAAATTATCAATAAAACATAAATTGAAATTTTACATGGGTTATTTTAACATGATAATTTATGTTTGCCAGTGACCCGATGCCCGGCGCTAAGCCCGGCCCGGATACATGGGCCGGGCCGTCTTTTAATTTTTTCGAATATACGCGAGCCGGGCCTGATACAATAAAATCCGGCCCGAGCCATGCGTAGGGTACTTTCTGTGTTTACCAATCCAAAAAGGTCCAAGTTTCCGAATAACTCAGCCTTTCAAAACAGCTGATTTCTGGGGGGAAAAAACATTTTCTTAAATTTTGACGCACTATTTTTCAAAGCGTTTAAAAAGCGTACATAAAGTAAGCGGCTATGTATTTCTCAATAAGTTTATCGAAAACTAGTGTCGTTAAGGCTCGATTTGAGCCGATAAAAACGGCTAACTCAATATTTTATCCGGAAAAAAATATTACGCAAGGAGGCCTGAAGATTTTTACTCATAGAATGGTACCAAGGTCTGGACATACATCTATTAGCAAAATCACGAGGTCTTAGGTATTATCTTTCCTGGAAAATCGGCTCAAAAACCAGCTGTTTAACGACACTAATGGAAGCGATCGAGAGCAAAAAGACGAACCAAAAAATATTTTTTTTTTATTATTTTTACTAACAAAAAAATTAGAATATTTAAAAAAAACAAATTTAATTATTAAATTCAAATAAAAAAACACAAATTATTTGTTTTTTATTTGTATTTTTTTTAAAAAAAAATTTGTTTTATATGTTTTTTTTTTAAAAAAATGAGATTTTTTTTATTTGGTTCGTTTTCATACGAAAATTATTACGCAAACATTTAACGCGCGGTATTTCATTTTTCTAATTAAAGGTTTATCAGATTCCTGACATGCCGAAATAGGGCCGAATTTTTCAAAAAAATCTCCGCTCTTCTGCTATTGACAACGCTGCTATGGATCGTGTTCACCGAAAAGTACATCTTTCTCAACCAGATGATTCCACTGAGGATCAAAAGGGAACAGAAATTTTGGGGCAAGTTGATCAACCACTTTTGGGGACAACCGGACAAAAGCTGGGGGTATCTTCAAACGACAAAACACAGGACCGAATATTTTTCTGGATACAAATCGGTACTGCCTTTGCCCTCTCTCGAAGTTTATAATGATGCACTTACGAAGGAAGATTCTGGAAAGAAGGATTATTTTGCCTCTGAACTTTCTCATTATCCCGACAATAATCTTCGAGCCAACACCAAAGTGTCCTTTCATGGACTCCGTAAATCCTTTATCGAATCACCGACGATGGATGATAAAATGAGCGAAAGGGAGAGTAAAATATTCGATATAGATCTTCCACTATGCAAGATACCGCATCTTGACCCCTTCGATAAATCGATTAGAGCCTACCTAGAAGCTTCCAAGAACTCCAGTTTAGAAGCTGCTATTAATGAGTGCCCACTGCTCGATGGGGAAGAGAAAAGGGAGCCAGATCTGACCCGATTAGTAAATGGGACCATACTAATAGATGGTAAAGTGTTGGAAAACTATCGTAAACGCCGAAAGATCAGGGGAAATCTTTTATGTACCTGGGCCGCGATCTTCCGGGATTACGAGGGCGGAAGACCCGACATGGAGATAGTCTACGAACCAGAACTGACTCACGAATTCTTTAACAATGTCAGCGGAAAGATAAGCGCCGAATTCGTGAGGGTAATTTGCTACGATGTGGGGGATATCGAAAAAAGGATATTGTACGCTAACGTTCATACTAATGACATGGGGAACGGAGGTGCTAGCGGTTCTGAGGAGGGAGAGGAGAAGGGTCATCGAGGAAGTAAATAAATATGCTTGTTTTTTTTTCCTTCTTCTTCTCATTATTTTGTTTTATTTTGATTCTATTTCTAATTTTCTTCTTTTCATTTCTTCTTTAAGTTTGAAAGATCAGAAAAAAAATGAGGATTTATTTTTTGAGAATGCTAAAACAGGATCGAATTTCCTGATTTTCTGGAAAAAAAAATTTGTAAAAAAAAAATATTCTTAACTTTCTTTTCTGTCCTAACTTTGAAAATTAAAAACTTCTATTGAAGTAATCTTAAAAGTTACTGCTCCTGAGTTTTAATTGGACGATTACCCAACTTCCGACCAATCAAAGTGATTTGAGTTTCTTCGTGTTTTAAATGCGTAGAGGTTATTAGTAAGCATATAAGAGGTCGTCTTATTTGGAACTCGCTGACTTATGAAAGAAAAATTTAAGTCTTTCATCTCTTACATAGTCCATGGCATAAAGAGACTTTTTTTAAACTTTCTATAGGTTAATAAGGAATTGGTAGGAATCAATCCCTACTCCCATCTTCAAATAATGGTGCATAACTCGAGCCATGAATGGCTTGAAGCTCTTCCAAGTGCCAATCTTTGTCTTCTTCAGAAACTGAGGGCAATTATGAAGCATAGATTAGGCGATCTATGTGTGCCTCGTGAATGCAATGGATACAAGTCCGATTCTAAGGGCAGACATGGTCTAGCTTGTCCATATTCCTAAGAGTGAATCTATCGATGTAGGATTAACCTGTATCTCTCAGCTTTCCTCTAATCCAAACTTGACCCGATGTTAATAGCCGAAAGGTTCCAGGAACATTTCAGATCTTCGCGTCATCTCAATTTATTTTCTACCTCCTTAGGTCCTAGCTATTTTTCTCTTTGAGATTTTAGGTTAAAAAGGAAAATTCTCAAAATCAATGAGGAATTTCAAAATTTTACAATTAATATAAATTTCTAATTAAGTTTCCTTGGAACCTCTTTTTTTACAAAAAATCATTGTTTTTTTCCCGTCTTATTATGTTTTTTATAAAAATATGTTATTTTTAAAAAATTTAATATAGTTTTTTTATTATGTTACGTTTTCTACATTTTATTTATAGTTTTATATGTTACGTGCCTATGCAGGAATTTACTGTGGTAGGGGAGGGGAGTAGTAATTAATTTTTTGTTAAGCAGTTAAAGAATATCTAGAGTTTCAGAAGTTTATTAGGACCTAGCACTAGTGACTATCTATTTAATAAATGTGTCGAAAAAAATGACTTTATAAACAAAAAATAATATAGACTTTGATATATATAAATTTAAATTATAGTTTAAAAAAATAAAATAAAATTAATAAGCATATTATAAATTTTTTTAATAATGCGACATTCAAATCTTTTTTTGGGGGGGATTAAGCTATCTTTCGAATGATTTCATCAGCTACTTTGGCGTAAACTCCCTATGTGTATTAAGAAGGGCTAAACCAATTCATATCAATTTTCAGAAGTAATTCATTGATAGAAGTACTATGGGTAGCGGTTACTTCATAAATGATAAATTTTAATATAATCATGAAAATAGTCTAATTTTGAAATTATTATTAGTTGTTAGTTTTTCTTATACAATAGTTTACAATTTAAGATACCTTTAACATCCAATAAAAATCTGCTAAATCTTTGATTTTTTTATATTTATAAACGGATAAAGAGGTATGAAGGGTTATAAGATATAAATTAATAAATCATAAAACGAGTAATAATTTTTGAAAAATTATTATTATTTTTAGCCGTCGTCAGAATTTATTTTCAGCATAGAAGGGAGGGAAGGAGGGGTGAGGGTGGCTTGTCTTCCAGCCCCCTCCCCCTCTCTCGTTGTGTAGGCGCCTTATGTATGTTATTCTTAATAATTTTTTTTAAAAAAAGGTAAATTTCTTGTGATATTTATGCATAAAAAATCTCCAATTTCGTTGAATCATCAAAAGATTTTTGATCAAAATTTGTTAAATCCCCTTAATCTGAATCTGCACACTTCGTTAAAATTTATATTTGATAGATGGAAACTTATTTACCGAACCATCAAAGGTGTCAAATAAACCGAACGTTTTGATGATAGGGATAGATTCTACCTCTAGATTGAATTTTCTTAGGTCAATGGATAAAGTTCGATCGTATTTGAATCGCGTCGCGAAGGAAAGGACATTCCTCTTTAAAGGTTTCTTTATGATACAAAACTATAAAAGTAATTATATAAAAAGTAATTATATCACATAATTACAATTACTACACATATATATATCAGAAACCTGCAGGCTCGGCCCTAAGCCCCATTCGGGTACACGAGCCGGGTAGTATATTTTATAACCAAATATTCTAAATCGTCATTAATAGTTATAAAAATTAAAAAATAAATATAATAAATCCGGATCAGGCCGGGCTCGAAAATATAAAATCCGGCCCGGTATCGACCCGAAACTTTGTCGGATTTTTTTAAATCCGGGCAGAAGTTTAAAAAAAATTAAACCAGAACCCGAATCTTTAAAGAAAAAAAATTTGTATCTATAATTCCCGGAAGTGGCCATTTTAAAAAAAAATAAATAAAATAAATAAATAATTTATACTTATTAATCGTTTTTCGCATAATAATATTTTTCTGGCAAAATATTCTAGAAAATTCGAGCCATTTAACAAACACAAGATTTACATGAAAAAAATAAACAAAAGGTTACATCAAATTAGGGGACAACACGTTTCCCAACTTGATCGCTTTGACCCTGGGTAAACTGGTCACAGATTTCCCTAGCGGTGATTTGGGTAAAACCGAACCCCTAGATAGACACGACTTTATTTGGAAGCGTTACAAGTCACGTGGGTATACCACTATGTATCTCGAAGACGGCTCCGAAATGAGCACTTTCTCTTATCTACGGAAAGGGTTCAACCGAACACCCACGGATTATTACTTTCGGCCCTTTTCCATGTCCATGAGGCGAATGCATCAGGGCGGGAGCCATTGTTTCACCAAACTGGAAGAAGTTCGAACCCTTTTCAAGTACGCCCAAAATGTCATCGTCAATTCGATCAAACGCCGCCAACCTTACTTTGGTATGGCTTTCACTTCCCGCGTGACCCACCAAAATATTTACAACTTAAAGATGGTGGACGAAATAGTATTCCGGTTTTTGAAAAATCTTCACGTGGAAGGAATGCTGGAAAATACTTTCGTTTTCATATTTGGAGACCATGGGCTAAGATTTGGACACTTTCGCAAGACGTTTACAGGTTCGTTCATTTTAATAGTTTTAAAAGATATGCATATAAATTGGAGGCTTGGCTACCCGTAACCCGAGCGGCCCGGAATCCGGCCGACCTAGAACCCGACCAGCACGAATAAGATTCTTTATAAAGGTTTTCATTCTCTAAATCTTTTAAAAAAAGAGATCCTTAAATTTGAAAAAAAATCTAATTTTTCCGGAAATGAATTCCACCATTAGGAGGGCATACCTTACCTCAATTGATTTCACGTGATTTACAATGATTAATTTGCGTAAAATTTTAAAGTTTTTATGAAAAATTGATCTAAATTAAAGCGTAGTATCAAATGTTGAGGAGAAGATTGTCTGAAATTTATCATATGGTATCCAGGCGCGTAGCTATCCAGGGAGTTACCTTGGAACCAATTCCCCCCGCCGCCAAATACTTTCTTTCAGCAAACACTAATATTAAGGAGTTATAGAATCTAACTCCTCTTAGTAAAGTAGCAGAATGCTTAGAAAGATCTAAGGATCCCCTCATTAGAAGTCTATAGAATTCAACTTTTTTTTTTGCAATTGGATATGGACCGTCAAAAATTGTAATAGATTTTTCGAAAATTATTTTTTTCTTGGTTTCGTTGGAGTATCTTGCTTTTCAAAAGTCTACTAAAAAAAGGAGGATAAATGGGTCGGGGCTCTATATGCAGGGTTCTGATGGACATCATAGAAATGGTAGTTCAGAGATCTAAAGTAGCTTGGAGTGTGATTGTCTAGTTCTAACTAGATCTTTACGAAGTTTATATTCGCATGCGCATGCCTCGAGGACTCACACCGAGTCGTCAAGACTATCGTGTTAATATCGATGTCGGATATAGTAGAAGATAATTAAAAAATAAATCCAAATTTTCTTAAGTCGAATAAGTAAAAGTAGCTTTGACCACCTATGTACTTAACCGGCTCAATTTTATTTTTAAAATGCTAACCCAATATTTTAACCCAATAAATGTCAAGCAAGCGCTCAGGACTTCGTTAATAGATGTTAGGGATCTTTGTGCCATATCTATGAAGAACGGAATCTCTAGGGCTTGAGTAATATGGCTAAAATATTGGATTAGCCCTTTTTTTAAAAAAATCAAACCCCGTTTTACAACACTAGTGATCTCATCTTAAGAGTATTTTCTTAACATATATTTTTTGACCACTTTAATCTTTGATACGTGCACAAATAAAAGAGCCATTCTTTCTGTGAGATGAATATTAAAAAAATTATCTAGGAATTACTAGCTTACCTCGGAAACACCGTCTACCTTACTCTCATTATACTTTATTTTATTTTACATAGATAAATGTGTTATATACACTTCTTTAAAAGGCATGATGGAAGAAAGACTACCCCTCTTGTATCTCTTGACGCCCAAAGACTTCCGAACCAAATATCCTGATTATTACAAAAATTTGGAGAGTAATAGAGCAAGAATTACCACGCCTCTCGATGTACATAGGACCCTACTCGACATTCTAGACATGGCAGATGAGGGTTTGGGTGAGAGGATTTACTTGGCAAGAAAATCAGGGGATTTCGATTCAAGTCACGTTGGCAATCAAGCCAAACCTGCGGTGAGCGGTATCCCTGGCCATTCTTACAACAAGATGGTAGATCCATATTTACTATCTGCCAAAAATGCTTATTCGGGCTTTCCGCGAGGAAAAAGGAAGAGATACAGCTTATTCCAAGCTATCCCTCGTAGTAGAGGTTGTCAAAACGCTTCGATCCCGATAGAATTTTGCCCTTGTAACGTGATAGGAAATGATGGGGCCTCCAACGACATACTCTTCGCGAATGCTGCGCAAGCGTTGATGATGAAGTTGAGAGACATTTTAGCCAACTACAAGGAATTGTGTAGACCCTTAGTCTTAAAAGGCATCCATTCAGCAGTGATATTCACTTCCAATACGACCTTGATGCAGGAGATTTACAGTTCGTCTGCTAATTCGGATCCGCTGTCAACGTCACCGAAAAAGAGGAAAAGGCCGGGCAATATCTTCAACTTAAAATTGGACGGGGTCAAGGATCCCAACGTAAAGCGGGAACTAAGACTTCTGCTGGTTGTAAGAGTCAGACCCAGTCAGGCCTTGTTCGAGGCCATGATAGGGTACGACCCCGGAAAAGACTCCTACACAAATATATTGGGAAGCATATCTAGAATCAACAAATACGAAAATCAATCATTTTGCATCACGGACGATCACGAGATACAAAAATTCTGTCTATGCAGGAAGAAAAAGAGGAACAGGGTCCATTTATACAAGTGGATGTAGATCTCCTCCATTTTTTTTTCCTATGTGTGCAAAGAGCGCGCGACAAAAATCTCATGAATGATTATAATATAATCTGGTGATAAAAACTAAAATTCATTAAAAGGACATTGTATTATAAATTATATAAAATAAATATTTTTTTTAAAAAAAGAGCTAATCATTAAGGAAATCACGTGGTTTCATTGTTTAGGTTTTTTTTCTTGTAAAATTTATTGGTAAAATGGCGGATAACAATTGTTCTACAATTCTCTCGATGGCCACAGAACAACTTTAACTACATTTTCAGGTAGGGAACGGGGTGGGAAAATTTTTAGATTAAATTCACAAAATTCTACTCGCAATAAGTTACTGAAGAAACCATTTTTAGAAATGCGTCGTTTGTTTTGTTTTTTGAAGTATATAGAATAATTTACTTTACCCTTTACAGGATGATGACGTATATTTTTTGAGTCAAGTCATTGCGACTTGGACTAGCTGTGAAAGCCGGGTATTTAACAATACTAATGTGACATATTGAGTTCACGAAATTTGTTTACTTTATTTGCGAATATAAAAATCAATAATAAAAACGGTTTTAAACCTCACACTCTAATATTATGAGTTATGCATAAAAGTTTGTTGTCTCAAACATTAAATAACTATCAAACCACAGGGATATTATAAAATTGTTTAGGATTTATATTTCGGTTTTACCCCTTTTATTCTCAACGATCGATACATTAAAAGTATCGATAGACTTATCATTTTATTTAAAGTAATAAATTTAACTACATATATAAACCAATCATATTTATGTTCAATTGATAAATTCAAATCATGAACGAATAAATTATCAGGGCCCACCATTTTGTAGTTCGGTTCCTTGAGAACAAGACATAATTATATATGAAGATTTCAAATGGCATATTTTTTGTTATCGAAGATGATATTCCCGATTCATTAAAAAAGTCTTAATTTTTAGAAACTTTTTAAAAAACTTATAAGTTAGGTGGGGAGAAAAATGTCCAGCCAAAGATAAAACGATTGGAGTGGACATATAATTTGTCAGTTCCTGATTAGAAGTTATTACTAAGCAGGCGGCTGATTAGTCGGCTGATAGCTTCGATTAAACAGACTACAAAAAGTAAGAAAAAAATGCCATCAAACACCTAAACCAAAATAAGGTGCCATAGTTCAACAGCTGATTAGCCTACGTTAACAGCTTAGCCTAGACTAAACAGAAATAAACATCAAAAATAAGTCAAGCCAGGACACACACTAAGTTTTTTATTTATCCCCTTTATATAATGTTGTTAGCGATCTCTCGATACAAAAATGGCGTATCGTTTCGTATCCCTATTTGAAACACTTATCATAAGACTACGAAAGGACATGGGGCATATATTGGTGTTTATCAACAACGAATTATAATAATATATAAATAAAATAATTTATATTATTCGTAAATAGTTTATGAAACACAAAATAAGTGAGAAAGAAAAAAAATAAATGGCGGGTCACGTGCATTTAAAAAAACTATAAACACGTTGTTTAGTTGTAATTTATAAAAAAATATATATAATATTTTAAAAAATAATAAATTGAACTAATATATTTATTATGCGAAATCAATGGACAAAAAAAAATAAGGAAATTCATGTAGCGTTGTTTAAACGGCTCGTGCTCATTTTCAGCCGATTTTTTAGAAAAGGATATCTCAACATTTCACCCAGAAAAATATTACGGCAGAGCCTAAAGAATTTGTTCGCGGAAGGAACAAAGGTCCTAGACATATATTATCGAAATCCCGAAACTTTAGGCAATATTTTTCTGGCTATGATATTGAGTTACCCGTTTAACAAAAACTAAATTCAATGTGAAGAATAAATCTTTCGAAGGAATGTTACGTTCTTTCTTCTTTCGTACAATACAAATATCACGAAAATTATAAAAAATGAAGATGATAATAAATAACATTGATCGATATATAAAATTAGTAAAAAAAAATAAACAAAATTTATAAATCCAAAAATAAAAATAAATATAAAACGGAGAATATAATTTATCATATGGTTATTGCAACTAGAAAAATTTAATTACACTTTTTTTCTTTTGGTTTTTATTAATGCACTTGTTTGGAATAGATAATTTTTTTTAAAATTTTTTACAAAATGCTTCTTTGAAGAGGACGGTAATTAGACCCTAACCCTATAATGAGAGGAGTTTTAGAGATATAAACTTTAATTAAGTGACAGATGTCAAAATTTGACAAAAATTGACTTAAAAGTTGTATCTTTTTAAACATGAGAATAATTTGGGTATTATAATAAAATATAAAATTTAAATAATGTTTTTTTAATTGTTTAAATGATACATAAAAAAATGATTTTTGCTTTTATTATAGAAATATTAAAAAAAAATATTAAATTACAACAAAAAGAAAAGAAAAATGGTAAATTAAAATAAGATTTTATATAAAAAAAAGACCAATTTTTTTAGGGGAGAAAAAATTTTTAATTTTAACCTGTTTCAATAAAAATAAATATATAATGAAAATAATCGGTATTCGTAATTGGAATGCGTCCGTTTTTTAGCTATATAAGCAAGTAGATACAAATAATTCATGTTTGGTAATAATATACATATTTAAGAGGCTAATAAAGCCGAGAAATGTCAAGTCAAATAATTTAAAATACGTCGTTTAGGTGTCAAATCAAATAATACCAATATCCCCTTTTGTTCGGTGTACTGGTCGAGGGTGAGGAGAGGGGGGAAGGGGTATTTTTAACAATTTCGATAAGCGTTGTCTTCCTCTTTACCGAGGTAACCTATGAGATCCGGATTAGCCAGGGGATCTAAATCCGCAAATTTTTCGAGCCAAGAACCGTTGGATAAAATCTTTTTATTGGCGGGAGGAAGAGTATCATTTCTATTGGTCGGTTTCAAGTTTTTATTGGACGGATTTTGGGCGGAATCTAGCGGGTTTTCGCCCAAGATAGCATTCGATTTTTTTTGAGGAGGTAAATATGGC
Organism: Gordionus sp. m RMFG-2023; assembly: GCF_954871325.1. Taxonomy (NCBI): domain Eukaryota; kingdom Metazoa; phylum Nematomorpha; class Gordioida; order Chordodea; family Parachordodidae; genus Gordionus; species Gordionus sp. m RMFG-2023. The sequence goes on from NC_088775.1 coordinate 2,717,522, forward strand.
GTGGGGCTGAGTTGAGTAGACGTTGACACTTGAAAAAAAAATTGTATATTATGTTTTGCTTTCTCTTTAATAGGACTTCTTTCCAACTTTCTTCCTCTTTTAAAAATATAAAGAAAAAACCTGAGTTAGAGAATCGGTCATCCAACAAGGAAGAGGGCATGAAATCGCCAAAACAGCTGAGATCGGCACCGCTAAACCTATCTCCCAGAGACAAATACTTGGCCAAATTTGAATCATCATCGATTCTCGTATCTTTCGAGCAGCTATCCCTGAAAATGGAGGAGGAAGAAGAGGAAGCTTCTAGGAGATTAATATTCGTGTCAGGGTCGCCCTGCTTCAGGGTCATATTTACGGTTTTGCTGTAAAATATAGAAAAATCATATTTGATGCATAAAGAGAAAACTAAAGAGGATCTGTATTTTAGAAAGGATAAAATAATGTTCGAAGAAATAAAAAAAAACCCGCGATTTAAATAGATTGCCTTTAATTCCCTTTTACAAAAAGGCCCATTTATTTCGGCTTAGCCAAACCGAGCGAAACCCGTCCGATTAATAACGGGTTTAAACCCGTTCGATTGAGAGTTTGAACAATGTTTTAAAAGAGCGTTTCCGGTTAATGACCATATATATTTATTTTTTCTTCTGGATAAAAATTTTATTTTCCGAATAAAATCAGATTAAGCATTATTTCAAAACTATAACAAACTTTTCAAAGGCGGGCCTAGAATCGCAAGGAACCATGGGCTCGTCATTACCGCCATCTAAATCCAAGGACAGCAGTCTATCGATGAAATCGTTATCGTAGCTCGTGTTTACTAAATTGTTGTTATTTGTTTGTTTGTTTTTTTTTTCAAAAAAAATAAACAAATAAAAATTTTTTAAAAAAAAAAAATTATGGAGAAAAGAATGAATGAAAAATAAAGGAAAACAAATATAATAAAATAAAATAAAGAGTAAAAAAAAAATTGTTATTTTTTAAACTCTCATCCTCGTTGCTAATGAACGGTTCCCCCAGGCTCGAAACCGCATCTGTGGCTACTTCGATAAATTGGTCGTTCCGATTTATTTGGCGAGATTGATTCGATGACTTGGAAGAATTAAATGAAAAAAGAAAAATAATAATATAGAGCGAAAACTTCTTCTCTTATACTTATATTTATTATTACTTTCCTTTTATTCGATTACTTATTAGTATAGAAAACCGGATGTCGGCTCGGATATTTAATTCGATATCGACAGACGCCGGATCCGGTTCTTTCGCTTCCGGTTTTTGTAAAGATTCTGGGGGGGGGGGGTTATTTTAGAGTTAGTTCCGCTACTCTTTTTTATTTCCAAGTTTATTTGTATCAGCGCGGTTTTTCTTTTTTTATTAAAAGTTTTCTCGAAAGATCGGATTACACCGGAATTATATTCCGATATGTTTAGTGGAGTCAAAGATTAGCCCTTAAATAAAAAGTTAAAATACGTAATTATTGAACATTAAACTAAAATTAAATTCGTATTTATATTTTTTTTTGGTTAGCATTCTAAATGGCTGTCTTAAATAGATCGCGATTTAAAAAAAAAAACTTTTAAAGATATCCATCTTTTCGATGTCAAAAAAATCGATTAAATTCATTCATTCATTATGACGTCAGAAATTGCGCGAAGTGCAATATCATCTCCCACGTCAGGAGTCATAGCGGGCGAATATACAGATATCTTATACATGACGTAAGCCCGTTTCATTATAGAGGACGGATACCACTATGCAAAAAAAAACACAAGAATACTATTTCCAAATTTAGAACAAGAATTGTATAGGAATAGGAACTTAGTGTAGTTAAAAAGACCCGATTTGAGAGGTCAATTTTTTTTCAAAAAGATCAACTTAAGATTTTAGCTAAAAAAAATAAATATTAACATAAGCATCGAAGATTGGGCAAATAAAATATCCCGAGAATTTATGCCAGCTATGACCAAAAATCTTTAGTAGGATTGCGTAGCGTTATTTTTGGAAAAAGGTAATATACACCTCAAATTACTACAATGAGCAGTAGTGATACACTCCCATAAGATATACCCCCCCCCCATATCATTTTGATGCACTTTTCCTCCTTGTTTATCTTGGTTAATTGGGGTTGGAGATGATAATCTCAATCGGGCCGTTTTTTGATCGACCCAAATTGAAGAAAGAAAAAAAAGGAAAGAAAGAAAGAAAGAAAGAAAGAAAGAAAGAAAGAAAGAAAGCTTTTTAGTAGTGCTGTTAAACGACTTGTTTTGAGCCGATTTTTAAAAACGGCTAACTCAATATTTCATCCAGAATAATATTACGCAAGCTCGAAAATTTTGCTTATAGAAGGAACAAAGGTTTGTACATTTATTAGCGAAATCTTGAGGCTTAAGCAATATTATTTTGGCTAAAATATTGAGTTAGCTGTTTTTAAAAATCGGCTCAAAACGAGCCGTTTAACAACACTACTTTTTTAGTTGACAATTCTATATAAGATCTGACACTGGACTTGGTTGGATGCAAATTCAATCTCCCAATCCTCATTTGGAGAACTTTGTTGCCAAAATTTGCCCCGTTCCCGCCCCCCCTAACTTATTGCTCTTCACTCAAAATTAGTAGCAAGGGAAGGGGAGTGTCATTTGAAGTGTCTTAGGACTTATATTTTTTATACTTTGTATTCTTCGCCACAAGTCTCTGGATCAGAATCCTCGTAGGTTTCGCTAAAGACCGTAGACAAATCTACTTCCCCCATTTTGCCGGAATTGCCGCCATATGTGCCAGGTTCGGTTGGAGCCATTTCTTGAGCTAATTTCTTGCTGATTTCCGTCAATTGCTAGAAAAGAGAAAATAAAATGGTTTATTTTTTCCAAAATTGTTCGCTGAAACTGGTTAGGAGAGTTCTAGATTTGGTCTCAATTATCCAGGGGTTTTAAAAAATTATTTCGAGTCATTTTGTGGCTAACAGAGATGAGCCTGTCAATTATGCCAGGCCCTTCATGTCCCTACTTTAAATATTTCCCCTTGTCTTCTTCCCCCCTTTTCCCTTCCTTCAAAACCCTTTTCAAATTTAAATTTATATTTAAAAAAATCACTGAAGGTAATTGTTTTTTTTAGTTTTTTTAAATGGTGTTAAACCTTCAATTTGCTGAATTCGTAATACTGGTAACCATCGAAACTCTTGAGAACTTTTCTGAGAACTTTAGACATGCTGCCCCAATACCTAACCAGAAACTTCTGGTAGCCAGATAGAACGTTCGAAAATAGGTTGCATCGGCTGGCCGTGAGCAGGTCTATTTTCTGCATGCAATCCACTTTGAGCTTTTCGAACCTAGCCTTGGTTCTCTTGACTTGATTTTGAACCTTAATGGTATAAAAGCATTTTTTGAAATTGGCTGACAATATATCAAACCAGCTGATAAAAAAGAAGAAGTGTCTATCATTTAATTTTCTTATCATGCAAGAAATATCAAAAATAAATGTCGAAAATCAGCATTCAAACGATTTTTTCTCATCATTTCAGTCAGTTACATCTAAGATTAATAATCTTAGTAAACAATATATCTGACAGTAGAGTCATTAGGGGCGAAAGCGTAGGGGCTCGAGCCCCCTGAGATTGTAAAAGGTAGTGACGCCCCTCAGGTCAGATACAATTTGGGCTGTTTAAAAAATATAGCATACGGAATTAATACGGAAAAAAAAAAGGTTTCGATGGGGTCGTAATTTACTTTCCTAAAATTTTCTAGTTGCTTAAATGTGTCAGGGTCCAAATTTTGGGAGATGTCCTTCATCCACAGCAAAGCTGCCCGGTAATTGAGACGAGCCTTTTCCATGTTCTCTATGGTTTGAAAGGTATCCTTGACGGCTCGGTCGTGGAAAACGCAAATGTCGTCGTACATCCTTTGCAGCGGATTTTGGAGCTGTATCCTAATATTTTATTATTTATTTTGTTTATTTTTTTTTAAATAACAAATAAAAAAATAATGATTAATATTATTTTTTTTTAAATTGTTTACAAATTTGTTTTAATAAAAGTTCGATAATTCCGTTATTTGTATAGATGTAAATAGTCGAGTTCTAACAGATTTGAACTCGAATCGGGGTCGTAAAAAACGCTCCGACTCGAGCCGCTTAAAGAACCGTTAGCCGAGCTCTTCAGCTCACTCTCACTTTGTCAGCTTGCTTAGTCGACTCATTTAGCTTGAAATATCAGTTATTGGTTGGTATTTTAAAATTATTTCGAGCCAATAATATGGCGCCTATTTTTTTATTGGATAGGAACGATTAATCTTTTTTTCTTTGAAATATCGGCTATTGGTTGGTATTTTAAAATAATTTCGAGCCAACAATATGTCGCCTATTTTTTTTATTGGATAAGACAAATTATTCGTCTTTTTCTTTAAATATCGGCTATTGGTTGATATTTTAAAATTTTTCAATTCCATAAAATGGCGCCTTAATTTAAAATTTAAGAAATTCTTCTATAAAAAAGTGAATATATTTTTTATTTTAAAAAAAAAACAAATTAAATAAATAAATTGAAAAGCTAAAAATATGTTTTTTAATAAAAAAAAAAAAAATTAAAAAATATGTAATATATTTATTTTTAAAAGGGATGATATTTAATGAATTTTAAAAACCCAATATAAATAATTTTTTAACAAAAATCTAACAATTAAGATTAATTGTCAAATTAGACTATATATTAGAGATCTGCAAAAGTAGGTTCGGCCCGTATCCGGGCCTAATATTTTTTAAGAAAATTCGGGCCGAGTCGGGCCTAAAACATTTTTTAAAATATATCTAAATCTATCAATTTTAATGTTGAATTTTTTGTGTAAAATAAAAATATGTGATTTTATTTACAGAAAGTAGACGCCATATAACATATATCGTTTATTTTGAGTAATTATAAGAATTCATTTCTAATTTAAATAAATTCGAGCCGGGCCGGGCCAAATTCCGGGTTCGGGCCGGGCCGGGAAAAATTTTAAAAAAAAATTTCGGGCCAAGCTGGGCTTGAAAAATTAGGCCCGATACAGATCACAACTATATATATTGTATTGTTAGATTTATTTTTCAGAATTAACTATTATATTTAAAATGTTTTGTCCAAAATGTAGTGCTAGTTTCATAGCACAACTATCTTACTTGAAAATTTAATTGTAACCAGTTACAATTACTCAAATTCAATGGTTACAATCATAATTACATTATGGTTCCTTAATTTTTTTTTATAAAGACTATGTTAACAATGTAACTTAATACATTTTTTTTTAAATAAGCTTTAAGAAAGAAATAATCCTTCATATTATTTATTGTATATCTATCATTTTTTTGATATGAGAAATTATATACATTAATTTTAATTTTAAAAAAATAATTTGTCCATTTGAAAGAAAGAAGAAAGACTTGAAATCTAAAATAAGTGTCCTTTTTAATATTTTATTGTCCTAAATTTAAAAATGCCAAGCCTGACTATCTATTGTTAAAACAAAACAAAAATATTACTAGTCACAAAAATTTTGATTTTTAAGTACGATTGGGTGAGAAAGAATTATTAAAGAAAATTTTATTTTGAACTTTATATCTTTAAAAATATATATATTAACATACATTATATATGATTAACACCTTTTTTATATTATAAGATATATTACAAAATTAATGTTCCCCCAAAAATTCAAATTATGCCAAGTCAAGCATAACTAAACTAAAATATTTATGAAGATATATGGGATAATTGGAAAGATCTGCCAAAAAGTATATGACTTTAGAATACATATATATTACAATGAAATTCTTTCAAGCATGGAAACCACTTTAGAAAATAAAGAGAAATTTTTTTATGAATTATTTTAGTGATAATGTTTTACAGTCAATCTGTCTATTTTTTTTCAATTTTAATATCTTTTTTTTTTAATGTGTATACCAGAATGCTTAGAAAACCTACTCTGTGATTTTTAGATAATTTTGATATTAAATCATGAATTTTAAATATAATTTATATTCGTTTTTTCCATATTAAATGACTTAAAAGTTTTAATAAGATAAGTATATTAAAATATTTCCAATACAATACAATTTTTAAATTTAAAAAAACCAGCTGCAAAAAATAATTTAAATTGAAAAAATAACATAATGACAAAAAAAACACATTGATAATATATAAGAGGATATATAAATTTAATAAAAAGAAATAAATGGTTCACATGGTAATTTTTGGTAACTAACGGTATCTCGGGGAAATTTTCGATATTATTATTTTTTTTTATTGTTTTTTTATTTACAAAAGAATTAAGATTTTTTCTTGAAATTTTCAATTATTTAAGATTCTATTTAAGATTTATTCTTAAAATTTTCAATTATTTAAGATTCATTTAAAATTTTTCAAATACTAGATATTTAAGATTTTTTTCTTAAAATTTAAATTTTCTAAAACTATATAATCATAATATACTAGAGAATAAAGATTTTTTCTTGATAAAATAAATTTAAAAAATAATATATTGTTAAGCCCTTCCATATAGAATTGCTGCTTGTACATATTTTGCATCTTACTCTATAAAATGCTGCATTTCTCTCCATTATCATATTATTATTACAACACGTGTGATTATCTAGAAGTTCGTGGTCTTTTAAAAAAAGCTATGGTTCTTGTATAACAATTTATGATATCGGTAAAAATAAGATATTCCATTATAATATTATAATTATGGTCTTTTTAAAAAGCTATAATTAAAAATAACAACAACAAATAAAAATAAATAAATTTATAAAAAAGATGATCCACGAGATACCGTTAGTTACCTAATTTTTAATAAGCAATATAATAGAATCACATTTAATATAATTTTGATTTAGAAAGTTCAATGTAATATAAAATTCTCTTAAAAAAATAGATTTAAACCTATGATATGCTGAAAGTAATTGTGATTTTCCAAAAAGGGATAACATAGTAGCAGCCTTTGTTTTATCCTGTTTTGCTTTATCTTGAACAAATTTACCTAAATGATTTTCTTGTTCAGCCAATTCTTCATATTTAGTAAGAAATAAATTAATAAACATTCTTTATATACCTGCAACATTTTCTTGAAAGTCCTCAATAACAAGAAGTAAATCAATGCAAGAGGTAGCTATCGAATTAAAGATCTATTTTGTAATAAATATCAATTAAGTAATATTTATTTAAAGTTTATTAAGCTTACTTTACATATAGCTAAACATATAAAATAATAATATAATAATCTATATGATATAATATTAACATTTAAAATCAACCTCGAGTTTTGCATCTAGCTCAGCATCACAAGCAATAACACAATCATCCTCTTTTTTACCCAATTTTTTGCGAAAAGTCTGTTTAGCAATCCAATAACGTTCCTTAACCTTTCCTATGGTAGTATTGTCTTGATGTTCAACGTGTCTGTCAAAATTTGGTCCCGAATATCCACTAATATTAAAAAAATTTATCAATTTTATTAATAATAAAGAGATGATTTGAATATACACGTATAAATATTTAAGAAAAATCTCACAATTCGTTCATGGAATTTACAATGTATGAATGTTTAGATATAATCTAATATAAAATGTGAGTTATTACTAAGCTTTGACTTGAAAAATTTCGCAGCAATACATTCTTTTATTAGTTTTAAAATATTTTAAATACATAATTTTATTAATATAATTAAATTAGAACCAAAAAATGTTTTAAAATAAATATAATAAATGACTAAATAAAAGTTTACTCTAATTAAAAATTACTTTCTAAGAAAAATATAATTATGTTTCTAAAAAGAAACAATAGTTATATTTATAATTCTATATTCAACTTAAGAAATAGAAATTCCTTAGGTTCATTGATGTGTATTTTTATTTTATAAGCTAAATATTCTAAATTAAACGTGATAGGTGAAAGCAATCCATTCATGAAAGATACGATTAGGCGAATATAAAGTTGCTAAGATTCTTATTTTAATTACTTAGTCACCTGCTAAGGTAATCATCTTGATGTCTGTCAATATTGGTTGTAAAGGTTGGAACTAATGTATAATCCTAAATTAGGAATTCGCCCATTGCCTAGGGGATGGTCAAACTTACAGGTCTTGGACCATCGTCTTTTGCTAGATTCAATTAAAAATGTTTAAAGTTCGAAATTGTTTTAATGGGATATTTGTTTAATCTTTTCAAAACTTTGTTATCTATCTTCCCATTTGAATTTAGCGTTTTTTTTAAAAATATTTATAATAGTACACTTACTAAACCATGTCTCTGGGTGAAATCTGATCAATAATTTATGAATCTGTCGTATTTGTAAATACGTGAACGTTTTATATTTTTTTTTACGCGAAATGCCAATCAACCAATTAAAATAAGGTTGATTGGATAGAAAGATTAGATGTAATATATTATATGTGGATTTTTTTATATTTTGAATTAATTAATTTTTATAAAAAATTACGGATATTTTTTTTATAAAGAAATGAATTTTCTTTTGAATAAAATTTTTGGATTTATATTGTAGTTTTATTTGTCTTTTGATTTGATAATTTCATATAATTCTTGACGATTCGTTTTTTAGAAAGTTTGGTTAAGTTTCTAGGATTTGTTTGGGTAGATTTTAGATTTGTTTTAGTTTGTGTTTGTAGGTTTTATTTTAGAATCCTAGCCATGTTTGAAGGTGATCCTTATTGTTTTATACCGATATATTCTAAACTGCCTTAATGTTATACATATATTATTTTATAACGATATTATGATTTACATAATCTTTAATCATTAAACGCCATGAATATTTTATTATTAAATTTTTATTTGTTAAATATCCAGTTAATAGAATGTTTTCAGATCAAATTTTCTTTATCAATAAATAAATCTTAATCAAAGTATCATAATTCACATTAAAGATGGTATTACAATCGATCACTTCTTTTGAGCGAAAAAGTTTAATTTACATTTATAATAGAATAATGGTCATGCCAAAAGAACAAATTTGGAAAAATTTTAGGGAAGAATGGCAATGAAGCACAATCAATGCAATATAAAAATTTTGTAAATTAGCCTATGTTATGCATGTGGATAGAAGAATGAAAGAAGTATTTATTAATCAGTTGTTCTATGTCCCTAATTCTTAACAAACGATATTAACAAAAACAAAATATTTATCGTAGTTATAGTTGAATTGATAAAGAATTGAATCAAAATGACAACCTTTGGATAACATTATTTTACCATGCACTACCCAACTTCTGAGTCCATCATAACAAACTCTGACCAATCTGAAATGAAAATTATTAAAAGTAAACAATCCAGTAAAAAAGGTTCTGTAGATAAAAATTGGGCATCGGCTAAGGAGCTCGGCTAATTGTCCGTCAGTAAATACCAAAGGATAATTAAGACTTAAAATGTTTGCATATAACTATATTCGTAAGGAATTTATTAGTTACCGAAAATATATATAAAAGAGTATTTGTAAAAGTAAATGCCTTGTTTATAATATACCTATTTGAAAGCAGTTGACAGGACTAAAGTTTTTGAAAATATAGATGTGGAGGTTGAAGATATTATATATAAAGCTTCCCATTTATCTATTTTTTGAGATTATATTAATATCCTAAATGAAAGTATTACAAATTTTATGGTACCGGCTCCCTACCCAGGAAAATTGTCGTACAGCAATTTTTAATTCCCTTATATTTAAAAAATATAATTGACGAATTTAATCCTACAAAAAGTATATTCTTTATTTACTGATTAAGTGTCTTATATGAAAGTTTCGAAGAATTTTAAAAATCTAAATTAGACTTTAACCATATTATATTTTATGGAGGTGCCACACTCACCTAACAATTATTCTTTCAGGATCTTGAACGAGTAAAGTGTTTTAGGTTTTTTTGAAAATAAATATGTACCAAGTGCAGCATTTTCCCGCGACAGAAATCAACATGCCTTATCACCCTCCTTAAGTTACGTTTTGTTTACCACAGTAAGCTTTTTCAACAAAACGTATGCAACAAATACAAATTTGCAAAAATAGCTTTTAAAGTGTCGGTCCTTGAAGGAACCTGTATGTAATACATTCCCCAAGAGAAATATGTGATCATATCAACAACGATATTGGATTGAAAATTTTTAAATATATCTAAACTGCTAGCTATGTCATTGTCGAGATGTCAAGGAGCCAAATGTACTTTGTTCCAAGTTAAAAATGGTATTTTATCTTTAAATAACCTATTATTCACAAAACTCAATATTTTCTTCATCAGAAGAAAAAATAAAAATTATATATATGTATGAATTAATAAAAAAATTGTCCACATACTCTGTTCATAATGCAGCCTAAATACTAAATCCTCTAATCAAGCATCTTCTCACAAATTATGAATTCGATGAAAAGAACTAGATATTCAGGAAGGTAGAGATAATAAAGCTATCTTAGGTATTACAATAAATTTTTTGCTCTAAAAGTGGTTTTGATAAATAAGATATACGGATTGCTGTAGAATTCACAATTATTAATCAGAGTCATCAAGCTGGTAAAAAAAAGACTTTGTACTTGCCCTTTAAGGGAAGTAGCAAATCTTGTTAACCCTTCCAAATTTAACTTCTTCTTCCGAGAGAAATTGATTCTTTTGGGTAATATTCATACAACCAAATAGATTATAAAATTTCAAGGAAAATTAGTTACGTTTATCAGATTTACGATTAATTAAAAATATAATAGAAGATGATTATACAATTGAACCAGAAAACGACCCTGCCACCGGATGTGAAAACGAAACAGTATTTCAAGAATGAAATCAAATCACAAATAATAATATTCATTTATATTTATGTAATATATTTTGTATATTTGTTATTAATCACACTTATAATAATAAAATTTTATTGAATTTTGACCGGTCAATTGACCGAATCGTGATAGATAGGGTCAAATATAAAAAAAGTGAAAAATCAAATTATTTTTTAAAAATTATAACATAAGCAAAAGTCCGCAATAAGGGGACCTAAAGACCTCCAATAAAATTGTGGCAGAATATCCACCTAAATGTTTTCCCCCAAATCTCTATAGAAATATCCTGGATACGCCTATGATTATTGCAAACTGTGATTAACATTCCCTTAGATGGAAGGATGTTTGATAAATGTGAGACTAATATGGATGATAATCTATTAAGGTCGACAATTTTATAGCTAGGTAAATCGGTAATTAACGCTAATTTTTTGTCTCTTATTAGTTATGAGTCCTAAATTTTTAGAATTGGCGGCGTCAAGAAGATTAGAAAACTTCGATTATTTTAGGTAGAGAACCACACAGATGGTTCCATAGTAATCGAATTTACATTTAGGATCATAAAATTAGGAATACCAAAGTAAACTAGGAGAGGTCTAAGTGTCCCCCGTTCTGTTGAATACCTTCGTCGGAAGATAACATGTGGGCATAGAAAAGGTGTTTCAATACCCTAATATATTTCTAGGAAATTTTTTAATGATCAGAGGATATTGGTCATAAAAACATTTCATGAAATGTTCGCAAATATGCTACAGAAGTACGAATAACACCATAGGATATTTCACGTCCACCTTAGACTCCAAATCCTAATTGGTATGTACTTAGTATGTTATTCCATTCAGTTTTGAACTGCATCATTATTATATTGCGATGGGGTAGATATCAGTGTTGTTAAACTGCTCGATTTGCGCCGATTTTTAAAAACCGTAAGTCGATATTTTATCCAGAATAATATTACGCAAGCCTGAAAATTTTGCTCATAAATGGCACAAAGGTCTATAGACATCAAATAGCTAAATCGCGAGGCTTAGGCCGAATTCATAGTGGGATCGGATCCGACAAAATTTAACAGCTGATCGATTTTTAAATCGGTTTATGAGAATCAACTTTTTTAAAAATGATATTGATTTTATCTTTAATTTTATACATTATAATAACCTGAGAAATATTGGCTTTACCCGTTACTGGTTAACGGTGCATATATGCACCACCTCCTATATACCTTATTTTAACATAGTAGTTTTTTTTTAAAAAATAATAAAAAAGATTTTTATATAGTTCAGACATTGTACTTCAAAACTGGAAAAGAAAAATATGAAAAAAATATTTTTTTATGCCCCTAAGAAACCCTCAAACTTTGCGAATTTATGAGGTCTAAAATGCAAAATTTTCTAAGTGATCTCACGAGCATATTATAAAATTATTTCGATGAAAACTAGTGTGTATATATTCTTTATAGATATATCAATATTTATCAATCATTTTTGAATTTTTAAATAATTAATATTTTAGTAGGTAACCACATAAAGTTGACTGGTGCATATATGCACCGTTAACCATCTAGCAGTATATATTATTTAAAAAAATTCAAACAAATGAAATTTAACATAATGAATTATAATTTTTTATATTATACTTAAAACCACTACCGTCACTAAGGGTGGGAAGGGGAGGGGTGGGTGGCTCGAGCCCCTTAAGAATTTTTAAAAAAAATTTTATACCCAAAAAAGACCTTTTGAAAATAATTTAAAAAAATTTTTTTCCCCTGAGATTAAATCGAATAATATATTGTTCCTATTATAATTTTTTATCCCGATCAAATTATATGAAATTATTAGGTTCATAAATATTCAAAAGTTTAAAATTATTTTTAGCCTCTTCCTTTCTGAAGATTTTATTTTATTTATATAAAATATTATGCACCTGTTTTGTCAATTCAATCAAAATTATCAAAATAATAGATGACTAATAAAAAAATCAAGATTCTACGAAAATAATTTGTCTAGATATTTAATTTTTAATAAATTTTTTTAATGAAACGTTTTCTAACAACTGAACAAGCGCTTGCTCAACTTTTTGAAGAGGAACCAATTGAAGAAAGAGATATGGTTATAATTCCGCCAAACCCCTCTGCAGTTAGTGATGAAAAAGATTTCGATGAAAATGACTTAACAAATGTCGGAGTTTTGCCTTCAGATACAGCTGGAGAATTGGAGATTCACAATTCAGTATGACGACCTTCCAGAACCATATTCTACAAGAAGCTATTCTCGAATTTCTCACAATTTAAAATGGAGAAAAACGGATGCAATATATTCTTCAAGCCCTTTCAATGGAGAAAAGGAAGATGTAATAAAACTTGAAAATGATTTACATGGTAAAAGTCCATCAGATATATTTTGTTTAATTTTCGACGAAGACTTATATTCCTTAATTGTAGAACAAAGTAATATTTATGCTAAACAAATGAATAGACCTAACATATGCATAACCATCCAAGATATTCAGAGATTTATTGGAATTCTATTATTTACTGGATATCATTCTCTCCCACAAGAAAGAATGTACTGGTCTAATGACAGCGATATTTCTATTCCAATAATCCGGGATACAATGACCCAATTACAATTTCGAAATTTGAAATATAATATCCATTTGGCAGACAATACTAAAATAGATATACATGATAGATTTTATAAAGTTAGGCCTTACATTAATATTGAATAATAAATTTCAGCAATTCGGAATTTTTAAACATCATTTATCAATAGATGAACAGATGATACCATATCGAGGAAGACATTCTTGCAAAATGTTCATAAAAGGAAAACCAATTAGATTCGGATACAAGTCTTGGATATTGGCCTCTTCCGACGGTTACGTATTCTCATTTGATATATATCAAGGGAAAAGCGAAAATAAATATGAATATGGATTAGGTGGAAAAGTAATCATAAAATTATTAAAGGCATTGCAAAAACCAAATTATCATAAAATATATTTTGATAATTTCTTTACATCATTTAAACTCTTGTCATACTTAAAACAAATGGGATATTTTGCAACTGGAACTGTGAGGGACAATAGAATAGAGCATTGCCCAGTTGAATCTATAAAGGTTGTAGCAAAAAAAGAAAGAGGATATTATGATTATAGGTTTGAAAAATTAAACGAAATATTTGTAGTTCGTTGGAATGATAATTCGGTGGTGACCGTTGCATCGACATGCCACACTATCTCTTTGCTTTCTAATGTTTCAAGGTATTCTAAGAAAATATCTTCTAAAATAAAAATTCCTCAGCCAAATATGGTAACTGCTTATAACAAACACATGGGTGGAGTTGATCTATGTGATAATCTAATATCTACATATAGAATAAAAATAAGAGGAAAAAAATGGTGGTGGCCAATATTCACCAATTTTATTGATGTAGCTTTGGTAAATTCATGGAAAATCTGGAAATTCGTGAATCGAGATGACAAGAAGAGTTTGCTTGCATTTAGACGAGAAGTTACTAACTACCTCCTTCGAACGCCAGTAAAAATTGAAAAAAATTCAAGTACAGGTCACGCCAGCCAGTTTGCATTACAGTGTGAAAACCCTATTGATTCATCTGGACATTATTTATCCAAAATTATAGATGGAAAAAGACGAAGATGGATATTGCCATACGCACTCAAGATATATGTGCCAAACATGTCAAATCGCACTCCATATTAAATGTTTCAAGGATTTTCATAATATATAAACATTTTCTCGTTTTTATTATAAATTACATCTTATAGTATTTTATATAATTTTTATCTTTTTTAACCTCTTAATGGTTAACGGTGCATATATGCACCAGGCTAGATTTTCTATTTAGGATTATTTTTTTTGGCTGATTTTTTTAGAATATCATATTTGAGCATTAATCAATATAATTTGAAAAAATTGAGCATTTTTATCCACTAGAAAAATCTTGACCATTAATATAAAGAAAAATTGATTTTCATAAACCGATTTAAAAATCGATCAGCTGTTAAATTTTGTCGGATCCGATCCCATTATGAATTTGGCCTTAGGCAATATTTTTCTGGCTAAAATATTGAGTTAGCCGTTTTTTAAAAATCGGCTCAAAACGAGCCGATTAACAACACTAGTAGATATCACCATTAGGTTTTTGTGAAGCAATAAGGTTAGTGTCATGAACGATTTGATAAATCTTGTAGAGAGAGGTCTAAAAATATTACATAAATAACATTAAAAAATGATTCTTTGAAAGCGAGTACTAATTTTATAAGAAATTGTTATTGAGAAGAGTGAAGATCATAGAATCTAACGAGAGAAATTTGTTAAAAAATTGGTAGTTTAAATGATTTCATCATTAGAAATTATAATTGAGTGTATCGACGGTAAAAGAAGTACCGCGAGGCAGGAGGATAAATGTTGTGAACAAGCAAAAAAGTGTAATTTACAGATTAATTTGTTTTTAGAGATATTAATTTGAGAATCTCATTTAGGTGGCCCACATTGATATTTTTTGATAATTTAAGTGCAGCAATGTGGTAGACGGCTATTACCATCTTGGCTTTTGTATATGTAATAATTTATAGGAAGTGAGTCTTTTCAAAATTGTGTGTGTTTGAATGGGGTGATAGAGAATTTAGGAGGGGTTAGGCATTTTTGAAGGATAAATAGACAAAAGTCTGATCATAAAATATAAGTATAATTCTGCTACCTAATCAAGGTGTTTGTCCCCCTTTCCAGGCTAAAAATGTGTTTAATAATTTATCCTTAATCGGTATGGAACTGAACTGTTATGCCAACTGCTGCGGTTCAACATCCCACCCCAGTAACAAATAATAAATTTCTCAAATTTCTACATTAGAGTTAATCAACCTATCACATAACTAATAAGAGTAAATACAAGTAACTTTTACACATTATAAAAAGAAAAATAAAACCCCACCATCACTATCAACTAAACCAGCCTCGTTACAATCAGGATAAACCAGTGTAGGTAAGAACCACCAACGGATATTCATGTTAAAAAAATCTTTAAATGAATAGGGAATAATAACCGAAACAAGGAGAGATTTCAAATTCGCAAAGTGCCAACAGGACATAAATTCCAGAATAAATCGGAAGATTAAGAAGAGGAAAATGGTTTACATTTAACCAAGCATTAGGTAGAGAATCCAGCTTTGCCACACGCCAATCATTAATAACTATCGAACATATCAGAAATCAGACGATTCAAATATGTCGTGGGAAACCCTCTGAGCCCTCCGAAAGATTAATCACGTGTCCCCGAGGGGGCGGGGGAAAGAGGGCTCAACCGACCCCTATCCACCAAATTCTATTAATTGTATATATTATTTTCTTTAAAGTATAACGAATTGGCCTGGCAGTATATATGATTTGTTATATATATGTGTCTTGTATCTTGGGTTTATTTTTAAATATCAAATCCATTTATATAAAATAAAGTTAAATTTCACTATGGAAAGAAAGAAAGAAAGAAAGAAAGAAAGAAAGAAAGAAAGAAAGAAAGAAAGAAAGAAAGAAAGAAAGAAAGAAAGAAAGAAAGAAAGAAAGAAAGAAAGAAAGAAAGAAAGAAAGAAAGAAAGAAAGAAAGAAAGAAAGAAAGAAAGAAAGAAAGAAAGAAAGAAAGAAAGAAAGGAAAGGAAGGAAGGAAGGAAGGAAGGAAGGAAGGAAGGAAGGAAGGAAGGAAGGAAGGAAGGAAGGAAGGAAGGAAGGAAGGAAGGAAGGAAGGAAGGAAGGAAGGAAGGAAGGAAGGAAGGAAGGAAGGAAGGAAGGAAGGAAGGAAGGTATACTCCTTTCTATTAAAATGAAAATATCTCCTTGCACTGTCAAAATATTTTGACGCCGCTTCTAGAGATCGCCCTGTAGTATATTCTGGGTAGTCAGTATAATTTGTGCCATAAGACCTGCTTTGACTGGCAGAAAAGTAATGCCATTTAAAATTTCTTACGAGGACTGCCAAGTGGTGGGACGTTACTTTTAGAATTTTTTAAAGAATAACTTAGGATTTCCTATTTTAACACATTCTTAAATTTTAATTGATAACATATTAAGCCTAGTTTCAGTATAGATCTCTCTAACACACCCAATAAAGATTTTATTCATTTTTTCGTCCTTTAGGAATGTAGGTATTTATCGCTCACCCCCCTGACCCAGGATTCTTAATTTAAAATTTTATAAGCGAAATTATAATCATTTTTAAATAATTTTAGCTGCGTTTTTCAAAGGGATTAGAGAGCAGTGTTGTTAAAAGGGCCGATAAAGATTTTAACAAAAATAATATTAGGCAACCCTCGAGATTTAGAAAAAATAGAGGACCAAGTCTGTCTGCCACCTATGAGCAAAATCTCTAAGCATTTAGCTAAAATCTTTACAGGGCCGTTTTTAGAAATCTAGATCAGGGAGTATACGAGAAACATATCTTTAAAATAATTCACTGTGCATTTTTCAACAGTTTAAGTTAGTTGAAGAAGATTATGAATTTATTTTTATGATTTATTCGGCTTAAAATTTAATATTTTTTTTAAAAAAAAATTTCTAAGGCCCCGACCAATCATACGTTAGAGCGATCCTGAAAATTTTTCTGATAATTTAATAATATCTACATCTTCAAACCTCGAATAGATTGTATTCTAAAAAAATCAAATCATTATGCTAATATTTAAATTTTATAAAAATTTTTAGTTTCTTCCTACTTATTACGTTTCTTGTTTTAATATTAAGAAAGAATATCTTACCTTCTCCCGTTAAAATTACGAAAGTTTCTGAATTTAATTTTTTTTGATATTTTAGGCCACTATGTAATATATTAAAAGAATGCTACCAATAGTTTCATATCTTGACAATGATTTAAGCCCCCTAACCTATATGACCCACCTACCCCCCCCCCCCCCCCCTTAGATCAATGAAGATTATGAGACTTGTGTGTAATACTTTATAAAAGACCGGGGCATCGCACTCAATGCCATATAATAATACCTAGACTGGGATGCATTCATTAAAAGTGTACATCAATGAAAACAGCTGGGGACGCCATTTTGATTACCCATATCGTTATTCAAAAAAATTTAAACAAGAGGCCAATTTATTCTTATGTCTGACGCAAACTTTATTAAAAAGAACTACCGGATCATATAGATAATAAGGAAAGCAAGTTATCAATTTAAATAGTAGTTTTTAACATGAGAAATAATCTACTATATGGGTTACCAAAATGGCGGGTGCAGCTGATTTGCATCCAACGACGCTTTCGAATGCATTATTATGAACGCATCGTCAGTCCAGGTATTATAATATGTCATTGATCGCACCCCATTTTTTACAAAGAAATTCTCTAAATAATTAAGGCTGTTGTTTAGATCCACGAGGGTAACTGTAAGAAAAAAAAAATACTGTAAGGAATATTCGTTAAATTCCTCCCTCCTTATAACTAAAATATAGAATGTATATACCAACTAATGTTGTGTGTTGACTCCATTGTCCTGAATCACGGTTGGGCCCTATGATGCAATGACGTAATTAGAATCATAAGGAGTGGGGCTGGGTTGGGTCCCTTTAGGGCATCATTTCGGAGAACCCACTCCCTCAATTTTTTTGGAATGCAATTGTATACACCTCTCCACTCTCCCACCTAAATGGGCTTAGAATTATTCAAGCCCGGCCCGAACCCAAAATTTTTTGTAACCGACCCGGCCCGGCCTGAATTTATTTAAATATTTTTTATGATTACTCAAAATAAAAGAACACATGCTATTTGGCGTTTAGTCTCAATAAATAAAATCGAAATTTTATATTTTACATAAATAATTCAAATATAAAATTGATAAATTTAAGAGATATATTTAGAAAAAATCCCATAGACTGACCCGACCTGGCTCGAATTTTTTTAAAAAATATTGGGCCCGGCCGGAACCCGATTTAGAATTAGGCCCAAGCCCGGCCCGAAGCCCGTTCGGGTCAGGTCGAACTCGGGCCGAGTACGGGCCGGGCCTGCAGATCTCTACTTTGAATAGCACTCGCTTAAAGTCTACTCATTGGTTTTTCGGCTAAGGATTTGAAGTGTGTGTTACTAACTCTGGGTAAATCTCAAGGAACCGAAAATCAAATCTCGAGTTATAATACTTACAAATTGAGGGGTCGCGTATTGCTCCGAGACTCAAAAAAACGTACGCGTCTTTGTTTACAATTTTAAGCGGGGATTTATTAATTAATATATTTTTTTTTAACCACTTATAAATTGAAAAGTAATAAAAAAATTTTTAGATTTAAACAATAACAATTAATAGATAAAAAAATCAATTTATAAAAAAATTTATTAATTCGTGGAAATAGAATAATCAATTTCCATATGGTTGCTCCCTGGAATATAGAAATATATTAATAAAATAAATCGCAAAAATTCGCAAATATGTTCGCGGTTAAAAAAATATAATGGCGCCGATTTGAAAAAATATTGTACATTTTATGTGCCTTACAATCCTTTCGAGTTTTGTGAGGAGATAAAAATAGCTTATATCTTGTAAGTACAGCAAGTAAAAAAATAAAAATGTCAAAGAACCTCAAGCTTAAGCCAATCAAAAATCAAATTAAAACTTCGGCTACGCGCCATTTGGCCCAAGTCATTGTTGTTTTCAGGTCTAATTTGATGTCAGATTGGAGGGTAAGCAGCTTTTTGCCTTCATATATTTTTGTTCAGGGGATAGGGGTATAAGCTCCTAGGGGAGGAGGATGTAGGGAGTGAAATTTTTCTCTCGTTGGTTAGGGAGTAAATCTGGGGTTTTATTCGAATTTTTCTTTTTTCTCCCATAAAGATGATATTTGTTTCTTTTTTTTTAAACAGATAATTTCCAATTTTTATATATCAGAGACCTGCGAGAGGTACAATTTGCATGACCCGGGGTTTTCGGCCCGGCCCGGAGTTTTTTTGTTTAAATATTCGGTTTTAAAATATTCGGTTTTAAAATTGCCCGGTTTTAAAATGGCCCGGCCCGGTTATATTTTTTAAAATAATTTTAAAAATACGGCCACGATCCGAGGCCTCTGACGTATATTTTTTGTTTGTGATCGAGATATATAGTTCGCGGAAAATAAATTAAATTTCTAAAACGTTATAACTTACAATACAATCCAAAGGAACAATAAGATCTAAATTGTCAACATTGTAAAGTTATTACTTTAGTGATCTGCATCGCCCGCAAAATTTTTTAAAAAAGTTTTACCCAGCCTGGCCCAATTCTACCGGCCCGACCTGGCCTGAACTTATTTAAATATATAAATTAATCTTTATAATTGCTTCAAAATAAGGTATCCATATGTTATATGGGGTCCAGTTTCTATAAATATTTTTATTTTACTTAAAAAATTCAACATTAAAAAATTGATAAATTTGGATATATTTTTAAAATATTTCTAAGGCCCGGCCGGGCCCGAATTTTCTTAAAAATTATTAGGCCCGACTCAACCCGAATACTATTTTTTATAAAATAGGACCGGCTCAAAGTTCGTTCGGCCTACTTTTGCACTCTAATATGATTATACAAATACAATATTTCTACATTCATTTTTGTGTCCTTTGCCGGGAATCCGTGCTAACTGTGAATGCTGGGTAATGTCTAGAAATAAATAGAATCCAATATATAAATTATTTACATTAAGCTAAACGACTCCATTTTAGGGCCATTTTAAAATTAAGATTTTGACCAAAAAATATATTACGCCGGCCTCAAAGATTTGGTTAACAGATGTCGAAACCTTTCCGCCATTTATGAGCAAAATCTCCAGGATTGCTTAATATTTTTTGGCTAAAATATTGGGTTAAATTTAGAGGCATCTTTTAAAATTGCCAACATTATCAGTCTACCTTGCCGCTGTCATGGATAATATATCTTACAGAAGAAGTCCTGGAACTGGCCGGAAAACGCGGCAAGGGACAATAAGAATTACAACTCGTCATACGAAATGACGAGGAGCTTAACATGTCACCGTGCGGAGTTTCGAACGCGTAAGGCGGTGTTCTTTCCAAACCATTCCCTTAACATTAAAAAAATTTTCTTTTTTTTCTAATAATTTAGTGCGAAAAAATTTAAAAAAATTTAAAAGCAAACAATTTTTAGCAATTTTTTAATATTTTTATAGGTTTTTTTTTACATATTTATTTATTAAATTTTATTACCTAAAATGAATTTTGAAATGAATATAACTCGACAACCTTAACCCAAAAATTATTTTAAATTTTATGTTATCTTGTACACGATAGATGAATCCGTTCTTTTTATCTATTTATTTAATTTAATTTTATTTATTTTAAAAAATAAAAGAAAAATAATGAAAATAAGCAAATTTATATATAAATATTTATAAAAATTATTATATAAATTGTAATAATATGCTAATTTCAAATACACATCATATATATATGTTAAAAAAAATATACATTTTAATGTTAAAAAAATCATCTAGTGGGATGAGGCTGCTCGTAAAGCTAAGGTGATTAGCCATCTGAATCGCCATGGCGAGTCTTTGTCTTTAAGAAAAAGTCTTCGTGCCCCATGAAGCTAATGTAGCTATGGCTGGATCCTTAGCGAGGTTCATATCCGTAAGTTTAGGAATGTGTCAGCCAAGTTCCTTGATAAAAGGATAAAGCACGATTCTCAAAGGTTCTTAAGGTTTGCGGAAATAATGGGAAAATTGAATTCATATTCTAAGAATATTTTAAGTAACTCTTTTTTTTTTCTCCAGATATGTTAAAGAGTTTGGATTGGATTTAAATCTTCGTAAATGGAACGGATATTAAGGGGGGGGGGGGTGGTGGTCCTAATCGTAACCCGGCAAAGCGATTCAAAGCCGGATAGAGACCATTTATTTAATTTATTAGTCTATTCTATTTTCCCGACCTCTACCCCCTACCCCACCATCAATTATCTCTCCGAATCGTATTATGAAATTAGCATAGTATAATTTTTTTAAATTAAAATAACGAAGAATATCAATTAGCACGTAAGGTATGTATGATTATTATATTTTTAATTTTAAAACGCGTATCACCTAAATTGCCTTTATTTTAATTACAAAATCACTTTTATAAACACATTATATGTAAATATGAAATCATTGAGAAAAGTTAATGTAAAAAAAAAAAAACTTGATTGATTTGTTTGATCTTTACTGTTTGAAGTTGTCAAATTTTTTAAAAAAAATTAAAAAAATTATGCTTAAAAGTCATGATAAATTTAAAAAAATAAATATTTTTCTATTTATTAGTTTTAAATCTTGTTTTTATTGCGTTGTAATAAAAGCTTTTTTAAAATATACCTGTGTTGCATAATAATGAAAGAAAGGAAGGAAGGAAGGAAGGAAGGAAGGAAGGAAGGAAGGAAGGAAGGAAGGAAGGAAGGAAGGAAGGAAGGAAGGAAGGAAGGAAGAGAAGGAAGGAAGGAAGGAAGGAAGGAAGGAAGGAAGGAAGGAAGGAAGGAAGGAAGGAAGGAAGGAAGGAAGGAAGGAAGGAAGGAAGGAAGGAAGGAAGGAAGGAAGGAAGGAAGGAAGGAAGGAAGGAAGGAAGGAAGGAAGGAAGGAAGGAAGGAAGGAAGGAAGGAAGGAAGGAAGGAAGGAAGGAAGGAAGGAAGGAAGGAAGGAAGGAAGGAAGGAAGGAAGGAAATGATGTATTTATCTATATTTATTACACCTATTTTTTTTGTTAAAAATAATTATTGATTTGATTATTTTTAAGAATATTTATTATGATAATCGATATCGATATATTATTATATAAGGGAAAATTTCATGATTAATTTTATAAAAAATAAAATTATTTTTTTAATATTAACCCTAGGGGAGTTTTAAATCGGGGTAAAGTTGAATCATTCATTATAAAAGTTTTTATAAAATGAGAATGTAAAAAAAGATAAAAATTTGAAATGAGAAAAAAAAGAAAAAAAATGAAATAAATAAAAAAGGAAAGAGAAATAAAATAAAAATAAAAGAATTGTAAAATAGAAAATTTTGAAATGAAAAAAAATTTGAAATGAGGAAAAAGAAATCAAAATAAATGAAATATATAAAAAGAAAAAAGAATACAAATAAAAAAATTGTAAAATAGAAATAGAAATTTTTGAAATGAGAAAGAAAAAAAAAATCAACAAAAATGTAAGAATAAAATAAAATAAATTGTAAAATATAAATTGAAATAGAAAAATTGAAATAGAAAAATTTTGAAATGAGAAAGAAAAAAAATCAAAAATAAAAATGAAATAGAAAATTTTGAAATGAGAAAGAAAAAAAAAATCAACAAAAATGTAAGAATAAAATAAAAAAAATTGTAAAATATAAATTGAAATAAAAAAATTTTGAAATGAGAAAGAAAAAAAATCAAAAAAAAATGAAATAAATTAGGAAAAAAGAATAAAATAATATAAATGAAATAGAAAATTTTGAATTTCCCACCGTTAAAATAAAAATATTTTATCAATATTGATTTGAAAAAATATTTTAATTGCTTTTACATTTCCATATTTCCTTCAAAAAATACAAATTACTCCCCGTAAAAAATAAAAATCATATTTATTTGTTTTTAAAAATAACTTAATAATTTTCTGCAAACCTTAACAAGAAATTTACAAATTATTTTATTTTATTTTTAATTTTATTCTATTCATCTTTTTTTGTTTTAAAATCTAATCTAATCATCCATTATTTATTTTTATTTTTTTCTTTTCTCTTATAATAATAATAAAAAAAATAATTATTAAAATTGATTGGTTATTGATTGGTTATTAATTTGGTAAAAAAAAAATATATTTTTAACTTCTGGTAAAAAAAAATAAAATCGAAATCATACTTATCTTATTTAATAAATTCGATTTGAAAAGATAAAAGGTAAAAACAAAACATTAAATATTTTTTTTTTATAGATTAGTGCTAAATTACGAAAGTAAGAAAGAAAGAAAGAAAGAAAGAAAGACTTTAAATCTAAAATAAGTGACCTTTTTAATATTTTATTTTCCTAAATTTAAAAATGCCAAGCCTGACTATCTATTGTTAAAACAAAAAAAATATTGCTAGTCACAAAAATTTTAATTTTTAGTATGATTGGGTGGGAAAGAATTATTAAACAAAATTTTATTTTGAACTTTATATCTTTAAAAAAATATATATAACATACATTATATATAATTAAACTAACACCTTTTTTATATTATAAGATATATTACAAAATTAATGTTCCCCCAAAAATTCAAATAGTTAGAGAACAAAAAGTTATCTTTACTTTCAAATAGTTAGCAAGTTAAAGAGTTTCTCAAAACATTAAAGATGCTAATAGACTTCTACTACACAATAGATTAGAAAGGAATAATAAATTATTTATCATTTATAATAAATATTCGTACACTTTAAGCCTGTAACTGTAATTAAGGTAAAGAAAGTAAAAAAGAAAGAAAGAAAGAAAGAAAGAAAGAAAGGAAGAAAAAAATAAATTAATTTTTTTTTGGATAATAATAGGGCTTGGGAAATTTTTTTCTTTCTGAAACTTATTAATGGGCTTCTTTATAATTTTTTTTTTAAATATTAGATATGGGCCGGATCAAGGCCTATAAAATTATTTTTTACTGTGGGCCCAGTGGCGTAGCTAGGAATTTTCCTTAGAGGGGGTCCATGCATATAAAAGCCGAATCTTTTGAAAGGGTAATCTAAAAAAAAAATTTTTTGCTCTGGGAAGGGTTCAAACCCGAAAACCCCCGCCATAGCTACGCCACTGTGCTGGCCTGGGCCGGGTTTGGCCAAAAAAATTAAGGCCCACGAAGGTCTCTATGTTAGATTAGCGTCAATGTATTTTATGTTCCGGAGTTATATTTTTTGGGAGATAGGTTTCTAAATCGCCAAAACAAAAATCGCTAAAAAATTGGGAATCTGGCTTATATATCTCCCTAGGAAATTTTAAAGTAAAAAATTGTGAATTTGGATGATATTTCCTCCATTTTAGCGATTTTTTTTTAAAAAAAATTTCAATTTAAATACAAGCGTTTACACCAATGGCATATATAATACCTAAACTGACGATTCATTCATTAAAATGCATTTTTAAGCGTCGTTAAAAGCAAAACAGCTGGACCCGCCATTTTGGTAACACATATATTATTATTCTCGTGTTAATAACTACTAATTAAATTGATAACTTGCTCCCTTATTATCTCGATGATCCGGTAATTATTTATTAAAGTTTGAATCAGACATTAGGAATAAATTGGCCTCTCGTTTAAAAAATTTTGAATAATGATTAGTGTAACCAAGATGGCGTCTCCAGCTGATTTGCATTGATGTACACTTTTAATGAATGAACGTCAGTCTAGATATTATATATGTCATTGGGACATACCGCTCAAAATAAAGCAGTAGCCCATTTTATTAATGCCAGGTGAGGGGGGGGGGTAGTGGGTGGATTTAAAAATTAGAAAAAAAAATCTGACCTTTTTTTAGAACTTAGTTAAAATTTCGATTTCGACGATATTAATAAAGATGGCGTTTTTTTATTATTAAAAAGAACTACGACAAAACGCCAAATGAAATTTCTTCGAAATTTTTTTTCTTTCGTATAGATGAGAAATGAGAGTTTATCAGATTGTATAGTTGGATTTAACAAGGTGGAAAAAAAAACGTTATAACTAAGAAACATATGTTTTTTTTAAAAATGTTGTTCTTGAAAAAAAAAATATAACTCAATTTTGAAGAGGCAAAAATATTATCTCGCACTGTAATGGTTAGCAAATTTTATTCCGCCCCTGGCATTAAGCCGAAGTGTCTCTATCTATAATAATAATACTGAAAAGCTTCGTGTATATTATTATTTGACATAATTGGCACCGCGTTTTCTGAAACCACTTATAAAGAAAAATGTTAGATATACAAAAGGTTCGCTAGGTGGCGTACGTACAACCATGAATGGAACACCAATATTAACCGCGGATTATACAATCACATAGGAGGCCAGTTATTACCAATCTCCGAATCAGGACAAAGTCTAAAGTGAAAGTATGCCCAAAAAAAAGAGCCGAAGATTCTTCTAATTTCTTATAATGTTTAAAACTTCTTGAAACCAAATCAACTGATATTGATGTAATATTTGCATAGTTTAGTAGTTCTGCGTGAGAAATTTCTACCGAATGGGTGAAGAGAGGGAAGGGTTTGTTACGATTCTAGATCGTCATTGAAATGGATCAATGATTTATGAAGATACGACTAATCATAGAAAGGGGGGAAGGGGGTAGTTTTTGATTTTTAGCTAATTTTGATTTGGTAAGGGGAGGGGGGGTTAGGAGAGGGTATGGAAGTGGGAATAAGGGAGGAATGGGGTGTAAACCAGCCGATAGCTAGCGAAGTCCCCCTGGCTCACGGGTAAACAATTATGATTACAGGCGAACTAACTTCTAAGGGATTTTTCATTAAAAAAGCTTTAAACTTTCTTTCATTCAAGCGTTTTTTATGTTGCGAAACGGAATCGGAAATCTCTGGTAAGAAGAAATAATCTTTCAACATAAATTTTTTTTTATCGCTTCTATTAAAAAAAAATATATAACATTCATGTAAGATTTCAATAAAAAATTATAAAATTTTGTTCTAATTTTTCTCATTTTGCTTGCTTTTTTGAAAAGAGGAAAAAAAAAATAGCGAAAGAATGCGAAAATATTTCTTTTATACTTTAATTCATTCTACCAAAAATATATATATTAAATTCACCTGTTCCAGCTATCGGTAATTGATTTCTTTCCTTTCTTTTCTTTCTATTTGCTTTCTTTATTTTATTTTATTTTCTTTCTTTCTTTCTTTCTTTCTTTCTTTCTTTCTTTCTTTCTTTCTTTCTTTCTTTCTTTCTTTCTTTCTTTCTTTCTTTCTTTCTTTCTTTCTTTCTTTCTTTCTTTCTTTCTTTTCTCACTTTCTTTTTTTCTTTTCATTTTTTTCTTTTCATTTTTTCTTTCTTTTCTTTCTTTTCTCTATTTACTCTTTATTTTCTTTCTTTCTTTTCTAAACTATTTATAAACATTACCAATTTTTTATCTTATGAATCTCGAGAAAGAAAAAAAAGGCACAATGATCCCACTTTAAATGAATGAACGAATATACCGAGTCAACCTATCCGCGCGGAACTATTCGAGTTTAAATCAAACCCGGGTTCGATCTACCGACACACATTTTATCCGACTCGGTCGGTTTTTGACCTTGAATTTGGATTGGATCCCATGGATAATTTTTTTTATTAATAGGTCCAATGAAGGGCTTTCTAGAATCAGCCAATGAGAAAATGAACCAATCGAATCAACCGAAAAATAAAAAAATGAAACGAAATTGAATATTACCTAAATTTAACCTCCTAAATTATGATAATTAAACATTATGGTTGTGTTATTTCATTTATTAATTTATTTTTTTTTTAAAAAAAGTTAAATTTTGTAATTTTTTTTAAAAAAATTTATTTTTTTAATTTAAATTTAATTTTTTTATAAAAAAAATAAAAAGGATGTGAGTGTTGGAGAGGAACATATGGTGTAGTAAATCTTTTGGTTTTTGCTTTTTTTTCTTATTACCTTTTCTTGGATTTTTTAATTCTTATTCATATTTTAAGATAATAAATTTAACATTATTATGCTCCTCCTCCGTTCAATGACATACAATAATAATAATACCTATTTTAAAAAGTGCGCACCGATGAAAAACAGCTGGAGACGCCATTTTGGTTATCCTTATTTAAACGAGGGGCTGTTCCTATGTCTGACTCTAAACTTTAATTGAAAGAATTGCCTGATTCGTCGAGATAATAAGGAAGCAAGTTAATCGATTGGATTACCAAAATGGCGGGCCCAGCTGATTTACACGACGCTTTCAAAATGCATTATTATGAATGTATCCTCAGTCTAGGTATTATTATACGTCATTACAAAATAAATAAGATATATTATTTAACTGCTAATTTATTTCCGCGCTCAAAATCTGTTTCATTTTATTTTCTATACCTCTCCTCCCAAATTTAAGACCTTCCTTCCCCGGCCCATCCTAACCTTTTAAAAAAGAGAAGAGGGTATTTATGTAAAGCTCTGTTTTGGTTGCGTTTTTCCGGGTTTTCCGACTAATAAGATTTGAGACCGATTCGTGCAACGACGAAAGCGGCAACAAAAAAAACGCCATGAAAACTTAATAAATTTAAAAAATAATTACATAATAAATGGGATATATTATTTAACTGCTAATTTATTTTCGCACTCAAAATCTGTTTCATTTATTTTCTATACCTCTCCTCCCAAATTTAAGACCTTCCTTCCCCGGCCCATCTTAACCTTTTAAAAAAGAGAAGAGGGTATTTATGTAAAGCTCTGTTTTGGTTGCGTTTTTCCGGGTTTTCCGACTAATAAGATTTGAGACCGATTCGAATTTTCCAGCATATTTTCAGGAAAAAATGCAACATTTCGACGAAAGCGGCAACAAAATAAACGCCATGAAAACTAAAATAAATTTTAAAACATATATGTAACTAATCCTAAGTCTCTCGAGATACATTTAAGAATCAAGGTACGAATCAGGCCGAGTTAGCGAAGACCCGAGTTCAGACCACCCGAGTTGGGTTCGGATCGGACTTGGATCGATCCAGAATATGGGTGACGGTAAGGAATGCTCTAGTCTCTCGACAGTTTGTCGAGTCGCCCCCCCCCTTCTTGTCACTCCCAACTCCGAGATGTCAATTATTATGGATATTATAACCTCCCCAATTTATTAGTCGAAATTTTGTAAAAAAAAAAAATTATTTATAAAATCCCCCGCTTAGACGAGAATGGCCCCTTCGTGAAAACGGTAAATTATAAAAAAAAGTGACGTCTCACTTAAAATATTAGATGACATTTTTTTATTTATTTTTGACTACTAATTACCTGAGTTGTTAAAAGATACTTTTAAAATGGATCTAGATACAGATACAACGTCTAAAATAATATCTAGATACAGATTATTTAACCAAAAATCTATCTAGATAGAGATACAGATACCACATTTTTATATCTAGATACTTGTATCTAGATCCTTTAACAACTCTGCTAATTACTAGTTTCATCTAGTGTTGTTAAATTGTGACTTAATGAAGCTTTTAGCCTAAAAAATCGGATTAAGCCTCTAAGCTGAGTCTCAACTTGAAGATTGAATACTTTTGGATAAAAACATGGCTACGCTGCTTTATAGTTGACTAAAGTGTTAGGTAGTCTAACAACCCTACTATCACCCCCTCCCTTCAACCCTATTCTTAAATTATACCCCCCACAGCGTACATTACCTTACAGCCCTCTCTTACCCTCTACCCTATTTTAGAGTTCTATTAGAGACGGTAGTACTACATCGTGGGGGACCGTAATTAAAATTTACAGTTTTTTTTCCAAACATGATTTGATTTTTTTCCAATTAAAACATGATTTGATTTTTTTACAAATTAAAACATGATTTGATTTTTTTACAATTAAAACATGATTTGATTTTTTTCCAATTAAAAACATGATTCGATTTTTTTTTACGCGGAAAAGATAAAAGAGATTGAAACATTAATTTTACTAAATCATTTATAAAAAAAAAATAATATTGGATTTATATTTTAAATTAATATTTATTTAAATTAATATTTTAAATTAATATTTTAAATTTATTCAAATTTGTTTATTTTTTTAAAAAAATTATAAATGGGGTCACGCTCACGTGATACATGGATTATGGATAAATGGAACGAGGATAATTTTCTTTTCTTACCGTATTAATTTCATTTCTCTTTTCCAGTTATTTTAATTATTTTTTAAATTTATTTATTTTATTAGTTTCAGGCATTCGTAAAAATAGGAAAAAAAAATGTATAGAAAACAGTTTAAAAAAAAATATAATAAAAAATGAAATGACAGGCTATTACTGAATTCGGAATATACATTTTTCAAAATGGCGGAAACACTGAAGATATTAAAATGTTTCGCTTTTTCGAAACAATATTCGCTAATTTTTATATTAAAAAATAAATAAATAATAATAAACAATGTAAATATAATTGGATAACCCTGACACGCATTTTAAATTATAAAATAAATCTAAAATTTTAAAAAGACATACATATATTATTATGTTGCAAGTGAAAGAGAAAGTATAATATAAAAAAAAATATTAATTTAATTTTAAAAAAAGAAAGGAAGACGGGAAAAAAAAAGATTTAGAAAGAAAAAATAAATATAAATATAAATGAAAAGAGGAAAAAAAAAAATAAAATAGATATAAAACATTATAGTATTAGAAAATGAAAGTGATATATTTTGTCAATTCGTAATTACAAATATCAAACAATTCTTCGTTTGAATATTATAATATTCCATCTCCTCTTGCCCTCAAAATATAATTTTTTATTCGAAATTTATTTTTTAATTAGATAAGATACGCAAAAGCAATATAATCTGAAAATTTTATATCATTTCTAATTGGATAAAAATATGAATCACCTGATTGAGTTTATTTTTTGTCTTTCAAAATCTTATTAGGGAAGGGCGCACTGAGGCCCAAATCCCCTAAAAACTTTGGAAAGCCTTCCTATAAATATCGATTTTTTTTAAAAAAGATTTTGTTTTTTTTAGCTAATTTTAGGAAAAATTTTCCTCTTTTATGTTCATTTGTAGGAAATATTATGATTTTTAAAAAAAATTGATTTTATTTGATTTAAATTTTTTTTAAAAAATGATTTTAAATCAAAATTTATGAATACTTTTATTTGTGGTATAAGTTTATTAATCGAACCTGCAATTATTTTATTTTTACACTTTAGAATTTAATGAATTATTAGCTCATTTGTTTAAATTAAAAAAATATTTTTTAAAAAAAATAGACTAAAAATAAAGTTTTCTTAGTCAGTTTATAAACAATTTTAAGAAGGTGTCGTTAAACGGCTCAGAGCCATTTTTTTTTAAAAAAAAGGCTAACTTAATATTTTAGTCAAAAAAAAAATCCTTTCTACCAGCAAAATCTTCAGGGATTGCCTAATATTTATTTTTTTGGATGAAATTTTGAGTTAATTGTAAAATAAAGAAATTTTTATAATTGGGAGATTAGAAGCGTTGTCAAATAAAGAAAAGTTAGAACTAAATTATGATCATTAATAATCTTTATTAAATACTTAAATATAAAGTGAAAACTTAATCAAAATAAAAGAAAAATAAATAAGAAATATAAAATAATATAAAAAATTAAGTTCGTCGTAAAATCATAATATTTAACAAGAAAAAATATCCTCGATTATATATATATATATATATACATACTTTTCTATAATATTCATTTACATAATGTTTTAAAAAACAAACTGAAACAATCTTGAACTTTATTTAATCTGAATAATAAATCTTTTTTATTCATTTTTCTTTAACTCATTTGAACATTACAACAGCCTAGTATTGTTTAAAAACTACCTAACTTTAGTCAACTATAAAACAGTGTAGCCCATGTATTGAATCAAAAATCTTCCAATCAATCCTTCAATCTTTGAGACTCAACTTATAAGCTTAATCCATTTTTTTTAGGCTAAAGGCTTGAATAAGCCGCGATAGAGATGTTCGAAATTGGGTAATTTAACGGCACTAAGTTAGCCGTTTTTTAAAAATCGGCTCAAAACGAACCGTTTTAGCGATCTTAAAATAGAAGTTTTTAAAATATCCCCAAAAAAAATAAAAAATAAAAATAATTTCGGGATTTTTAACGACGAAGATCTGTGTTAAAATAATTTTATAAAAAATTAAATTTTAGAAAATTAATCGAAAAAGGGCAAAATTTATTTAAATTTTTTTAAAAAAAAAGAAGAGAGAAATGAAATTTAAATCAATAATTTTTTATTCAAAAAAAAATAATATCATTTATGATTTAAATCAATATGATTTAAATCATGCCAAAAGCGACGCCTACCGTAAAGGGTATAGATAACTTAAAAAAAACACAATCAATATTATCAAAGTAAGTCTTTATTGACGTTTTGCCTTTTAAGGCTTCATATAACTCCCCGGTCTGAGCGATTTTTTTTTTTGCAAAAATTAAACTCGGTTTTAAGTTTCGGTTTCGGTTTCAAACTCGGTTTATTGATCCGATTTCGAACCCGGTTATCCTGGTTCTTTTTTAGTCGACATCTATCGGCTCCGATTCTAGGCTTTAAATATAAAACTATGCGTCTTTAAGATAAAAAAAAAGAAGCGAGGCACAATGATCCGGGGCTCTCTAACGCACGGAAAGGTGACGGGTAAGATGCGTCAAGAGGTGGGGAGGGTGGTGGGAAGGGGGTTAATTTTAGTCAGACCAATCATTACCTAGCCACCCATTTTACAGATAAATTATTTAATATTTTAGTGGGGTGGTTCATCTTCAATGACTTTTAAGCTAGTTAGAAGGGGATTCTTTCTATATGTTTTATATGGTATCAAGTTTTCTTTATTTTAATTACTAAAATATTTATCATCATTTAATTTTCATTTATTTTATATATATTTTTTTATTCATTTATCATTTTAAAAAAAAATATAAGAAAATTACCTCAAAATAATATAGATTACTTACGTTAAAAAAAAATATGAAAATCACCTCAAAATAATATGAATTTTACGTTAATAAATATGAAAATTACCTCAAAAATCAAAATAAAATAGTTTCGTATGTTTTAAAAAACACTATTTATATAAGAATTGGCTTTAATCTCCTTTTAAAAATCAAATAAATTTAATATTCGATTTGATTTATAAATTTAATAATATCGATAAAAATAAAAATAATCAAAGAAATACGGAAATTTTATTTTAAAAATATTTATTTTATTTTTTTTTTGTTATTGATTTAGGACACGTGTAAGTTTTGTTAATAAAAAAGTGTAGTATATTTACTAAGATAGAAAAGAAAGAAAAAAAACGCATTTTCATTTAAGCAAATAAGCGAAGGAAAAAAAATTTTCTTTCTTTCTTTCTTTCTTTCTTTCTTTCTTTCTTTCTTTCTTTCTTTCTTTCTTTCTTTCTAAAAGTCAAAATACTTTTATTATATATTATCCCCTCATTAATTTTTTTCCCTTTGTTTTAATCAGGAATTATAAACTCTATTTAAGCGGAAATTTTGAGATAACAGGAAGTTGATAGAGAGGTCCGAACCCGTCAGAGGTCCGTTTTACCCCGGGTTCGAAGAGTTGTTCATACCCGGGTTCGGGTTAACTGACAAATAATCCATTTCGTAAACACGGTTATACGATTTACA
This sequence comes from Gordionus sp. m RMFG-2023, assembly GCF_954871325.1. Classification (NCBI taxonomy): domain Eukaryota; kingdom Metazoa; phylum Nematomorpha; class Gordioida; order Chordodea; family Parachordodidae; genus Gordionus; species Gordionus sp. m RMFG-2023. The sequence goes on from NC_088775.1 coordinate 2,750,599, forward strand.
TATTGTCGGCTGCGGCAGTGGACGGGGGTGGGGTCAATGACATAAATGCCTAGACTGACTTTAAAAGTGTACATTGGATGAAGAACAGCTGGGGACGCCATTTTTTGGTTAAATTTATTCCTATGTTAGACGCCGCAAACTTTTAATAAAGGAATTGCCTGATTATCGAGTTACTCTGGAAAGCAAGTTATCAATTTGATGCGTAGTTTTTAACATTAGAATAATTACTACACGGATTACTAAAATGGCGGGTCCAGCTGATTTGCATTCCGAGATGCTTTTCAAGTTTAGGTATTATTATTATTATATGCCATTGGGTTAAGGATACCTTCTTTTAGGTTAGCATATATTTTAGTCATCGGGGGACTGGTGGGTGGGGGTGCGTGGAATTCGCGTCATTGGGAATTGGTCTAGAGAAAATTTAGTCGTGCCAAATATTTATAATTCTGACATGGTTTATTTTATCAAAATATGCATCTGTCCTTCAATTTTATTCTATATTTCTACAAACCCTATCAAATGTATTTCACATACATAATTTTTTTTTATCTGATTTTGCAAATTAAAAAAATATTTGACAAGGATCACATTCCGAAAAAAAAATATATATCGACATTTTAAATGTTGATTTTTGATTTCTACTTCCTCTATAATGTAATTGGTCCAAATCGTTATGGAATCATCAAAATGGGTCGATATACCCGGGAATAGACATATCTGTCAATTTTTTTTCCCCACTTCCGGCAAAAAAATTTTTTATATGTAAGAGATCTACCGATTCACACTGGATTCTCTTGAATCAAAACTGCTGACACAGATTTAGGCTAAAAAAGAGGTCGTGGGGTTGCCTTATCTTATTTTTTTTTGTCAAAAAATTATTTTTTTAAAAAAAAATTTATTAATCAATTTTATCGATAAAAAAAAAATTATAATGAGGACAGGGTCAATTTATTTAAAAAAAGATATTATTAAATATTCACGGTATAAAAAAAATAAATAAATAATTTTTTTTTCTTCTTCCCATCTTCAATTAAATCAAATGATATTAGGAAGGAAGGAAGGAAGGAAGGAAGGAAGGAAGGAAGGAAGGAAGGAAGGAAGGAAGGAAGGAAGGAAGGAAGGAAGGAAGGAAGGAAGGAAGGAAGGAAGGAAGGAAGGAAGGAAGGAAGGAAGGAAGGAAGGAAGGAAGGAAGGAAGGAAGGAAGGAAGGAAGGAAGGAAGGAAGGAAGGAAGGAAGGAAGGAAGGAAGGAAGGAAGGAAGGAAGGAAGGAAGGAAGGAAGGAAGGAAGGAAGGAAGGAAGGAAGGAAGGAAGGAAGGAAGGAAGGAAGGAAGGAAGGAAGGAAGGAAGGAAGGAAGGAAGGAAGGAAGGAAGGAAGGAAGGAAGGAAGGAAGGAAGGAAGGAAGGAAGGAAGGAAGGAAGGAAGGAAGGAAGGAAGGAAGGAACGAACGAACGAACGAACGAACGAACGAACGAACGAACGAACGAACTATTTTAAACGATCGTTTATTCCTGGTTGTAGGTTAATTGTTCTAAGGCGGTGAATTCTGCTTAATCTACAAGCACGTGCGTAAAAAACGATAATGCGTTCAGGGAATCAGTTAATTTATTTGAAGTTTTCTTCGAAGTTCAGAATCCCCCCCCCCTGAAGCGGAAATGATAGTGGCTAAAAAAAATAAGACAATTATTCAACTATTAATCCTTAGCCTTCTTTAACTTACAATATATATAAACATAATTATTCATATGGGTTTTGCTTTTTATACTTATTGCCTGCACCGACCTGGTCGGTTTCATACGCGGTAAATTTTAATTCGTTTTTTGGGGGGGGGGGGGGGGTTATAACTCAAAATGTATCAATTTGGAGGATGGTAGGTAGGTGGGTGGGTAGTTTTGATTTTGAGACTTTCTTTTTCCGTTAATTTTGAATTGCTATGAAATTATAGATCAGGAGGGGTAAAGGGGCTATAGAGGTAACATTTTCGAGGGAGGGGGGTCTTAACCGCCATTGGCTAGGGAGGCTTATCGGATAGAATATCGCGGACTCTGTCGAGACGGACCTTGATTCGAAATATTCTCACTCAGATCGGACACCTACAATTATGAGTAACTATACATTTTTTGCATTTTTATCGGATCGATTCGGGCCCCCCAAAAAATAGGGGGCTGACGTTTGGTTCGATTATGGTCCAACTCAAGGAAACGGCCCAACAGCTGAATTATTTCAATTCGATCTAATAATCACGTGACTTTCAAAATTTGACATTTTAATTCATCTTGAACCATAATCATATGACTCAAAACCTTTAAATAACCCTAACCCTAATATCCTCCTAACCCTCACTTACATTGGTTTCAATAAAAATTTCCATGAGTGTTGAGCTATTTACCATATGACTCGAAGGAAATAAAACTAAAGATGCAAAATGTAAAAATAATAAAAATCTATTAACATGTTAATATTATATTTTTGTCAAAATGGTGTTAAATATTGATTGTAACTAAAAAAAAAATTCTTCTCTTCTCTTTTCTTTTCTTCTCTCTCTTTCAATTAGTATTTTTATAGTTATTCCCCTAATTTGGGTTATTCTTATTTAAATTTCAATTCGATCTAACTATAATCACGTGACTTTCAAGATTTGACATTTCAATTCATCTTGAACCCTAATCATATCACTCAAAACCTTTAAATAACCCTGACCCTAATATCTTCCTAACCCTCACTTACATTGGTTTCAAGAAAAATTTCCATGAATGTTGAGCTATTTATCATAAGACTCGTATTAAACTTTTTTAAGAAAATTTAATTTAAAGGTGCAAAATGTAAAAATAATAAAAATCTGTTAACATATTAATATCATATTTTTCTTGTGTCAAAATGGTGTTAAATATTGATTTTAACTTTAGAAATTTTTTTTATTTTTCAATTAGTATTTTTTACAGTTATTCCCCTAATTTGGGTTATTCTCAAATGACCTTTACAACAGCTGATTTATTTGAATTTTAATTCGATCTATCTATAATCACGTGACTTTCTTTCCCTCCAAACCTTTAAATAACCCTAACCCACCAACATAATATCATATTTAAAATTGTCAAAATGGTGTTAATTATTGATTTTAAACTATAAAAAAAAAATTATTTTATTTTCAATTAGTATTTTTTTTATGATATTTCCCTTAATTTGGGTTAATTTCTCATCCATAAATTATTTTTTATGTATATATTTTTTTGGGGGAGTAAAATGTAAAGGTAACCCCGATAAAATATTTATATCTATTTTTATGTTTCCTGAATTTGTGAAAAAATTTAATAAAAATAAAGGAATATTATCTATATAAAGAAATCGATTTATATTTGGGGGGGGGGGAGGAAGATTTAGAGTGATTGGGAATTGGGAATTGAATTGACAAAGATTTGTGACAATATTTTTCTATTTTTTTTTGTCACAAATGATCATTTGTTTTTTAAATTTATATACTATTTTTTTTTAAAAAAAGTTCTTATTTTCTCACGTGGATTTAATTTGAAACTTTATAAAAAAAAACAAAAAAAAACAAATGTCAAATTTTTAAATAAAATAAAATAGTAAATATAGAAGGAATTGAAAAATTAAAAAATAAATTGAAAATAATATTCTCTCAATTCCTTAGAAGATCATTGATCCCCCCCCCTCTCTCCACTCCATTTATAAATTAGATTTTCATTTTTTAACAAAAAATATTATTTTATTCAATCAAACTGAGTAAATAAAAATCATATTTTTTTAAGAAAAAAATTTTTTTTTTAAAAAACAAATATATTATATATAAAATATTTGAAAACCACTCTTGTAGGGTTAGGTTAGGTTAGTTAATTATTATTATTATTATTAGAAAAAACCGTTATTGAAATTCTTGAAAAATTATTTTAAAAAAATCGAATCAATATTTTTTAAAAAATATATAAAGATTCGTAAAAAAAAGAAGAAAACTTGTCTAATTTGAACACCCCTGACCAGAAATAATTTACTCGACATCTATAAAGGCAGGGTGCGAAATCTCGAACAAAAATAAAATAATCTAATTTTAGCGAATTTTCCAATTTGTTGTTTTTTTTAATATATATATATAAGAAAAAATAATAATTAAAATATAACCTTTAAAAATAGAGAAAAATAAATATCGTAAAATCATCATATGTTTTCTAATTAGTTTTTTTTTTTTTGGTTTTCAATTATTTTATTATATTTTCCCAATTAACCTCCTAATTTTTATAAATTTTTATAATTTTATAATTACAAATAATTAAATAATTTATAAAAAAAAAATTTTTTGTTAGATTAATATAGATATAAAAGCGACAAAAACTAAGAAGACAATTATCATAATTTTTCCCCTCCATTTTTCGCAATTATGGAAGCAATCGAAAGAATCCGACATCGCCCGTCGTTAAATACCCGAAATATCGATGGCAAAACACCTAAAACTCTAAATGCCCCGAGGGGGGCACTTAACCCGGTTATAACCCTAAAAAGTGAAAAAAACGACTGTAAAGATGGCCCCCTCCGATCGGCTGACCACCCCACAAAACGACGTTTTCCCGCCAAACCTTCGGTTCACCGTCAAATCACCAAATTTGTTTCCCCGCTTCATCTATTCAATCGTATTTCACCCTGCCTAATATTAACAGTCATTCTATTTATTCGCACATCAAAATATACAGGTAATTATTATTGTGCAAATAAAAATTTATTGTTTTTTAGAAAATTTAAAAATTAAGCGTTTTATAAATTACAAATTTCCATGTAAATGATAAAATTTTAATAAGTGTAAACGGGGGTTTAATGGATATAATTTTAAAAATTAAAGTGTTTATAATTAAAAATTCCGATATATGTAAATGTCGAATGTAAATAGTTTAAACTGTGAATAGTGGAGAAAACTTACAAATTAAGCTTTTATAATTAAAAATTTAGGATATGTAAATGTCGAATTTTAATAGTTTAAACGGGGTATAACTGGAGAAAATTTACAATTCAAGCTTTTTTATAATGATAAATTTCTGATGTAAATATCGAATTTTTTAAAGTATTATAGTGAAGAAAATTTTTTTCATAATTATAAATTTCGGATATGCAAATGTCGAATTTTAATAGTTTAAACGGGGGTATAACTGGAGAAAATTTACGAATTAAGCTTTTTTATAATGATAAATTTCTGATTGTAAATATCGAATTTTAATAGTTTAAACGGAGTATTATAGTGAAGAAATTTTTTTAAAATTTACTGTTTCATAATTATAAATTTCGGATATGCAAATGTCGAATTTTAATAGTTTAAACGGGGGTATAACTGGAGAAAATTTACGAATTAAGCTTTTTTATAATGATAAATTTCTGATGTAAATATCGAATTTTAATAGTTTAAACGGAGTATTATAGTGAAGAAAAATTTTTTAAATTTACTGTTTCACAAATTATAAATTTCGGATATGCAAATGTCGAATTTTAATAGTTTAAACGGGGGTATAACTGGAGAAAATTTACGAATTAAGCTTTTTTATAATGATAAATTTCTGATTGTAAATATCGAATTTTAATAGTTTAAACGGAGTATTATAGTGAAGAAATTTTTTTAAAATTTACTGTTTCACAAATTATAAATTTCGGATATGCAAATGTCGAATTTTAATAGTTTAAACGTGGGTATAACTGGAGAAAATTTACGAATTAAGCTTTTTTATAATGATAAATTTCTGATTGTAAATATCGAATTTTAATAGTTTAAACGGTATTATAGTGAAGAAATTTTTTTAAAATTTACTGTTTCACAAATTATAAATTTCGGATATGCAAATGTCGAATTTTAATAGTTTAAACGGGGGTATAACTGGAGAAAATTTACGAATTAAGCTTTTTTATAATGATAAATTTCTGATTGTAAATATCGAATTTTAATAGTTTAAACGGTATTATAGTGAAGAAATTTTTTTAAAATTTACTGTTTCACAAATTATAAATTTCGGATATGCAAATGTCGAATTTTAATAGTTTAAACGTGGGTATAACTGGAGAAAATTTACGAATTAAGCTTTTTTATAATGATAAATTTCTGATTGTAAATATCGAATTTTAATAGTTTAAACGGAGTATTATAGTGAAGAAAAATTTTTTAAATTTACTGTTTCACAAATTATAAATTTCGGATATGCAAATGTCGAATTTTAATAGTTTAAACGTGGGTATAACTGGAGAAAATTTACGAATTAAGCTTTTTTATAATGATAAATTTCTGATTGTAAATATCGAATTTTAATAGTTTAAACGGAGTATTATAGTGAAGAAATTTTTTTAAAATTTACTGTTTCACAAATTATAAATTTCGGATATGCAAATGTCGAATTTTAATAGTTTAAACGTGGGTATAACTGGAGAAAATTTACGAATTAAGCTTTTTTATAATGATAAATTTCTGATTGTAAATATCGAATTTTAATAGTTTAAACGGAGTATTATAGTGAAGAAATTTTTTTAAAATTTACTGTTTCACAAATTATAAATTTCGGATATGCAAATGTCGAATTTTAATAGTTTAAACGGGGGTATAACTGGAGAAAATTTACGAATTAAGCTTTTTTATAATGATAAATTTCTGATTGTAAATATCGAATTTTAATAGTTTAAACGGAGTATTATAGTGAAGAAAAATTTTTTAAATTTACTGTTTCACAAATTATAAATTTCGGATATGCAAATGTCGAATTTTAATAGTTTAAACGGGGGGTATAACTGGAGAAAATTTACGAATTAAGCTTTTTTATAATGATAAATTTCTGATTGTAAATATCGAATTTTAATAGTTTAAACGGAGTATTATAGTGAAGAAATTTTTTTAAAATTTACTGTTTCATAAATTATAAATTTCGGATATGCAAATGTCGAATTTTAATAGTTTAAACGGGGGTATAACTGGAGAAAATTTACGAATTAAGCTTTTTTATAATGATAAATTTCTGATTGTAAATATCGAATTTTAATAGTTTAAACGGAGTATTATAGTGAAGAAATTTTTATAAAATTTACTGTTTCATAAATTATAAATTTCGGATATGCAAATGTCGAATGTAAATTTTAAACAGCGGGGGTGGGGGGGGGGGGATAATGGGCAGAACTTCTTTCATATAGGGCTTAGATGATTTTCTCTATGGGGTCGAAAAAGTTTTATCTAGACTTTAAATTTTTTTTGTAGAAAGATTTTAAGAGTTAGGCCCCCTAAAACCGATTTCGGTAAAATGTCTCATACCCAAAAAATTTATTTTTAGATGACATATAACCACCATTTTTTTTTACATATCCTAGTTTACCCCCCCCCCCCCAAATACGATCTTATATTTTTAGGGTTAAAATCAACTGACCATTCATTAAAAGTGTTCATCAATAAAAAACAGCTGGGGACGCCATTTTTATTACCCGTATCATTATTAAAAAATTTTAAACGAGTGGCGCCAATTTATTATTTATTTATGTCTAACGCAAACTTTATTAAAGGGATTGTCTGATTCATCGAGTAAATCTGGAAGCAAGTTATCAATTTTAATAGTAGCTTTTAAACAGGGATTTGAACCGAACCCGAACCCGAACCCGGAGGAGTAAACCCGGGTTTTTGATAAAAACATCTGAACCCGAACCGAACCCAGGAATTTTTACGAACCCGGGTTCAAGCGGGTCCAGTGTATTGTTTAAAATCATATATCAAGATATTTGTATAATTGTAAAATACGAATATTAATAATTTAATTGAGCTTTTTTATAATATTATCATAATACCTTCTTTTAAGTGAAGTGATAATAAATTTTTAAACAAAACTTAAATATTTTTTTTAATTTTTTTTTTTTAAAATTTATTTTCAAAGATTCCTATTGGAAGTGCTAAATACATTTCACGCCATATATTTTTTAATTTTTAACTTATTCTCAAAGATTATTAATTAGAGGAAAATGAAAAGTGAACTCAAAGTGTAAAAATTATTATATTGGATATTTTTATTTAAAGAAATACGTCTATATAAATTTTTTAAATCTGTACACGAATATGTTATGTATTTTTAACTATATTTAGCCGATAAATAAAATAAAAAATTCATTTTTTATTACCAAATTTATGTCTAGTTTGTTAATTATGATTTTAAATATGGAATATCTTTATTTTATCAATTCAAAAATTCTTACAGCCGAGTTGAACCCGAAACCAAACCTGGGTTCAAAAATATTTCCCTGAACCGAACCCGAACCGAACCCGGGCAAATATTTTGCCGGGTTCGCATCCCCGGTTTTTAATATGAGAATAATTGACTATATGGGCTACAAAAATGGCGGGTCCAGCTGATTTGCATTCAACGACCCTTTCAAAGACCTTATTAAGAATGCATCGTCTTATTATATGTCATTGGTTAAAATGAAGGTGTGGAGGGGTGGGGGTAGGGAGAGAGCGGGTGTTAAGATAAAGGATCTTTTTTTTTTTTTAAAAAACAAATATGGAAAATCTGGCGGGAAAAAAAATATAATTTAAGCATGCAAATTATATAAATTTAGAAACAAAATACCTGTAGCTAAAGTAAATGTCAAGCTTATTCAATATATATATATATGTCGTATGGGGATTCGGAGTCTCTTGATTTTAAATCCTATACCGAGGGCGATTTAAAAAAATTTTAAAGTACGATTTAACCGGAAATGAACCGGAAATGTATTCTAGCATCTGTAGACAGAGTACCAAAACTGTAAATTTCGAAAAATTTCAGCCATAGACATTTTAAGTATTTTTTTTTTATTTATATGAAGAAAAATCCATATAAAAATTGATATAAATTAGAAGTAGTTTCTAAAGTTCGTGGCAAAATTGTTTAAAATTTACAGTTTGGGTACTCTAACACATGTTTAGAATCCATTTCCGGTTAAATTGGATTTTCTAAAGATTCTGAATCCCCACGGATTACGAATCCCCGTACGACATATATATACATTTAAATTTTCCAATAACAATATTAAAACCCAATATTTCGTTATGATCCTAATTTAAAATTATATATATTTATTTATAATACCCATTTGTAAGCATATATATATATATATATCAAACAAAGACCATTAAAAGTCCATCTTTTTCTTTAAATTTCAATTACAAATCGACAGATACAACAGTTACATTTCCTCCGGCTTACGTAAAATTACCTAAAACTACCCTATAAATATGCGACAATTTTTCGCCATAAAATCATTTATGTTTCGTATTTATAATTGCTAAAAATTAAGAATTACCAAAAAGTTCTAAGCTAACTTGTCTGAGTTTTACTGCGTGAAATGCTCTTTAGAATACATTACCCTGGGTCAAATCTGATTATTTCAAAAGTTTAAAAAATTGCCCCCCCCCCCCGCTTAGTAAAATGATTTTAAAATAAAAAGATTATCCCGATAATCCCAAATACGACATTTATAACTAGCGATCAGTATCAGGGCCTAATTTTTCAGTTACCGGTCTAGCCCGAAATTTTTATTTGTCCCGAAAAGCCCGACCCAAAATGAAAATTATTTGTCCACCCGACTCGGCCCGGCCCGAATTTATTTAAATATAGAAATTTTTTTGAAAAAAAATATAATCATAATTTATTTGACAAAAAATTCGTATTTTATAAAAAAAATTTAAACCCGACCCAAATGACATATAATGATACCTAGACTGACGATGCATTCATAATGATGCATTCGAAAGCGTCGTTGAATGCGAATCAGCTGGAACCGCCATTTTGGTAGTAACCCATATAACAATTATTCTCATGTTTAAAAAACTATTATTATTATCTCGATGATTATGCAATGTCTTTAATAAAGTTTGCGTCAGACATAGGAATAAATTGGTTACTCGTTTGAAAATTTTTTTAAGTAACGATATGGGTAATCAAAATGGCGTCCCCAGCTGGTTTTCATTGATGTACACTTTTAATGAAAGCATCGTCAGTCTATGTATCATTATATATCATTGGCTCGACCCGGCCCGAAATTTTTTTAAAACCGGGCCGGGCCCGGTTACGATTTTTCTAATCACTGATTTATACTATCACCGCTACCCTCACCTTGGCCAAAAGTTTCGTAACTCAAACTAAAAAACTAATTATCCGTTATTCGAAGTATTTTTACGAATAACAAATAACACGGTTATTTTCGAATCGAATATGAATTTTAAAAAAAAACAAATTTTTATGTCTAATTAAAGTACCTGACGATCAAATTATTCCTTAAATATTTGAAATTATTTTCTAAATTTCAAAATTATCTACAAAGTTTCAAAAATGTTTTTTTTTTGTGGAACTTTTATTTCCGCAACCACCATTCAATTAATTATTATCAATTTTTTTTTGAAAAAATATCGAAAATCAAATATTTGAACCGAATACCGGTTTTATTATTCGTACGGATACTATTATTCGATTTGATTTAATTATATATTTTTTTTTATAGACCACCTACATTACTTACCAGAACTATCAATTAATATTAATCATGTATCTTTTTTATAGGTCCAAACATATTTTTTTTTTAAAAATAAATTATTATTTAATTAACATATGAATTTTTCATAGTTGGCATTTAGATAATTTAAATAAAATATACATAAATAAATTTAAAATTTCTTAAAAATAACCCTTCATTAAAAAGATTTAGATCTCTTCTCTTCTCTTAATTGCTTTCACGTGAAAAAAGGCTAATTTTTTTTTTTAGGAAAAGAAGAGGTTAAAAATATCATTTTAAAATTAATTTTAATTTTAATTTTAAAGAAAATAACATTTAAAAAAAATAATAAAATAAAACCATCTTGTAAAACAAGAAAATAAAATCTTATATATTAGATAAAATCTGATATAAGGATATAATAAAGAAATATTAAAGGGAGTTTTTGATATACTAATATTAGTATTAGTATTATTATGATATATGATATTAATATCTATCTATCTATCTATCTATCTTTAAATCTAATTTACATTTATATTATATTAAGTGAATTTTTTTAAACATTTTATTTAACATTCCTTAAAAATTTTTAAAAAAAATCTTAAGAGAAAAAAAAATTAAAAATGGGAAATTAATAATACAAATTTATCCTACTTGGAGCCCATGATCCAAATCTTCGATCCTTTATGTAACGAAAGGAGAAGCCCTAAGAAGACAAGCGGTTGGGGGGGAGATTTGGGGGTTGATATGGTTATAGCGCAGGCGGGGCGGGGGGTTTAACGAAAGGGCTATATACAAATAACTGTCAGATATTTTTGAAGACAATCCATTAATTGTATGGGTGTCAGCCCTGTTTCCCATTACATTACCTTTTTTTTTGTTCTTTAACTATATAAGTGTCACATATATGGTCAAATCTTCTACTACCATATTGTTCGTATTGAAGGGTTAGTGTCCGGATTCTAAACACCCCCCCCCCCTTTCACCAAAAAAAGTAAGATTTTCCTTTTGAGGCTATTATACTTTTTCGTTGATATTTAACTAGATTCTTTTATATCCAACAATTACAGGTTAAACTGGGCCCCAAAGTTTTCTAATTCTTCTAAAAGAATCGTTTGAGCAGCTGTTTTAGTTTGCTCAATACATCCCTCCTGGGTTAAATTTCGAGAGAGTTAAAATGACAAAGTTTCGGTTTGGAATTGTGAATTATCTAAGACTTTTTTATACCGAAATTCTGTATAGATTCAAGCATTTTTTTTTGTAATACTCCAAAGATCTAACATTCGGGAAAAGCTTACTACTCGATAGCATATATAGAATGTATATCAATCACTTCACTATCCGATCCTAATAAAGATATGGAATAACATGACTAACCTATCATAATAACAATCTATCCTCATAGGCGTATCCAGGATTTTTCTAAGGGGAGAGGGGGGGGGGCAATATTTATATAAATGCTTTAGTTATATATATATATACAGTTACGGAGAGAGGGAGATAGGAAGGGGTGTTGCGTTGGGGGTGGGGCGATTCCCTTTCCCGTCGATTTTACTAGCCTGTTCCTATAATTTAAATCCGAATTCTGCCAAACCTTCTCCAAACAGACTATATCACCTGTCCCCTTTCCCATTCGATAAAAAAATGAGAACATATGCAGAAATTATATAAATATGGTCCCTCATAAAAAAAAAATAATAGTTGTTTAAATTGTGCCCAAATATTGGCTTATTTTTACTAAAAATTTTTGCGAGGTTTTGGTTTATAATTAGTATTTCTGCCATCATAATCAAAGACACTCAGGCCCAGACCGGGTTTAGGGCCGGGTCGAGCCTTAAAATATAAAACCCGGGCCGGTAATGAGGGCAAGGTACCTCTGCAGGTCTCTGATTATAATCTTGCTCGGTAAAATGTTGAATTTTTTTTTACTAAATCTTAATATAGGCTCCCACATTTTAATAAAACGATTTTTATCGACAGAGAACCCAGCGTATAAACCAGGTCTTTCTTACTTAGGGTCTTTTCTTATATTATAATATTTCCCGAACCTTACTTCCTCGAATTTCTTTTTGTCTCATTTTTCCAAGTTAACATCATTATACGGTAACAGTAGCTTATAGACAATGAATTTTGCATCCCATTAAACTCAATAACGATTTGTTTTTTCTTACCCCCCCCCCCCTCTCACTTCAATTTCAGTGATCTTCATGGTTCTGGCGTAAGGAATCATTAATTAGCTTTAAAAATTGATAAATATAATATAATTAAGAAAGAAAAAAGGAATGGAACGAAAGAAAGAAAGAAAGATAGAAAGAAAGAAAGAAAGAAAGAAAGAAAGAAAGAAAGAAAGAAAGAAAGAAAGAAAGAAAGAAAGAAAGAAAGAAAGAAAGAAAGAAAGAAAGAAAGAAAGAAAGAAAGAAAGAAAGAAAGAAAGAAAGAAAGAAAGAAAGAAAGAAAGAAAGAAAGAAAGAAAGAAAGAAAGAAAGAAAGAAAGAAAGAAAGAAAGAAAGAAAGAAAGAAAGAAAGAAAGAAAGAAAGAAAGAAAGAAAGAAAGAAAGAAAGAAAGAAAGAAAGAAAGAAAGAAAGAAAGAAAGAAAGAAAGAAAGAAAGAAAGAAAGAAAGAAAGAAAGAAAGAAAGAAAGAAAGAAAGAAAGAAAGAAAGAAAGAAAGAAAGAAAGAAAGAAAGAAAGAAAGAAAGAAAGAAAGAAAGAAAGAAAGAAAGAAAGAAAGAAAGAAAGAAAGAAAGAAAGAAAGAAAGAAAGAAAGAAAGAAAGAAAGAAAGAAAGAAAGAAAGAAAGAAAGAAAGAAAGAAATATTATGATGTTATATATATTTTTAAAAACTTCAAAAGAAATGTTTTGTTTAAATTTTTTTATAATGAATCATCTTAATAATTGAGAATAATTTTTTCAAAAATAATTTTTAATATCTTTTTACTCCCCTTTTAAAAATTAAAAAAAATAAGTTAATAATAAAATATGCCACAAAAGATGACATTAATTATCTTCTCTTTATCTCTTTCTTTTCGCCTCTATTGCAAAACATCCTAGAAAAGTCGATATTTTTAATAATGGCTCATGCGCTGAGTCACACCGGAGAAACCAATCTGAATCCTCATTTTTAATAATTACGCATGCGCTGTGTCGCACCGGAGAAACCAATCTGAATCCTCATTTTTAATAATTACGCATGCGCTGTGTCGCACGGGAGAAACCAATCTTCTTGCTACAAATTTAAATAAATTATAAAAAAGGGTTCTTCGGGGTTTAGCGATTCGGGGCTATTGGCCCGTTTTTGTTTAAGGGCTCCTTTCATTTTGAAAAAATTATTTGAAATTGCTAAAATACGAAACTGCGTTAGCGCGATTAAATATAATATATCAGTGACATATGATAATACCTAGACTGACGATGCATTCATTCATAAAGCATTTGAATGCGTCGTTGAATGCAAATCAGCTGGACCAGCCATTTTGGTAACCCATATACTGATCATTCTCATGTTTAAAAAAACTACTATTAAAATGATAACTTTGCTTCCTCATTATCTCGGTGATCAGGCAATACCTTTAATAAAGTTTACCATCAGACATAGGATAGGAATAAATTTTTTAATAATCACATGGGCAATCAAAATGGCGTCCCCAGCTGTTTTTCATTGATGTTACACTTTTAACTAGGTATTATTATATCTCATTGAATATATACGCAGATGATATTTTCCCTCTTTATTCCATTTTATTTTATCGTTATTTCTAGATTTTTAGAAAATTTTAAGAATTATAATAAAATTTTCATCCTTCATGAATTCAAAACTTCCATGACCTTTCCTGAACATTTATCGTCTGAAGAACATCTAAAAATAAAATCTTTAATCCTAAAATCCTACCCCCCCCCCTTATTCCTTACATTCATTCCTACCAGAGTTGTTAAAGGATCTAGGTATAAATATGGTATCTGTATCTAGATAGATTTTTGATTAATATCTGTATCTAGATATTATTTTAGACTATGTATCTGTATCTAGATCCATTTAAAATGTACCTTTTAACAACTCTGATTCCTTCATTTAAAAATTTTTTTTTTGGTTATTTTTATAATTTCATCAGGTTTTTGACTTGTCTTATTGGTAAATTTTTTTTATAATATTAATTTAAAATTTAATTTTAAAATTTAATTTAAAAATTTAAAAAAATATATATTTCAATTCATTTTTTTTTATTAACACAACTGTTTTAAATTTTATATAAAAAAATTATAATATTTTTCTATACAGAATTAACAAAAAAACCATATGAAATTTTTTTTATTTTTTGGCTAGGAATTTTTTATTGTTTATAAAAAAAAATGTCAGTTGTTTTAAACTTGGGTCGGGCTAAAAAAAATTTTTATATCTCTTAGCGGGCGGAGCTCTACCCGAATTTAACAAGCTCGGGTCTGAGTCGAACCGGAAAAAATCTGTTCCAGACCGACCCCAAGCCCGACTAGAATAGATTTGGAACTTTTCACACTGTTTAACTTAATATGAGCTAAAAATTTCTTCCCGTATACTTAAGATATTCCATATGTATTTTTATATTTTAAAATTTCTAATCTTTTCTGAAATTATTTTTAAATTTTACATCCATTTATAAGATATATATTAGATAAAAAACAAAAATTATATGAAATGCAAAATATTTTCAAGCTAGATTTTAGGTTGGCTTATAGTATATTTTTTTAATTTAAAACCTGATAATTTTCATCCAAAATTCTTTCTTTCTTTTCCTTCCTTCCTTCCTTCCTTCCTTCCTTCCTTCCTTCCTTCCTTCCTTCCTTCCTTCCTTTTCCTTCCTTCCTTCCTTCCTTCCTTCCTTCCTTCAAATACGAATCGTGATCACGTGAAATTGTTAATTTGGGAAAATGGAAATTACTTAAAAAAATGAACAAGTGAAATGTGTTAGTTCTGATTGACATTTCGATGAAAGCAATGTGATTATTGAGGATATTTCTTAATATTTAGTTTTCGCTGAGCTCGAGAAAATAGAATCTTCAATATTCCGAGCCCAACCCGACCCTGTCGGGCTTCTAGCAATCCCTGCAGAGTTCTATATGTGGGACAGTTTTGATGGTATTGATAGGATTTAAATCTGGAAGTGGAATAATATTTCAAAATTATTATCCATCATTTAATTCGATACAAATTAAGATACCTTTAAGTCAAATAAAGAAGTAACTGTAACAGGAAAATCATTGATTTTAAACCTTTTTTTATGGGGAACAAATTTTAATTCCGTAAACTGCTAACAATCCTTCTTTCAAATGCTAATTATCAAATTTAAAATTTATTATAAAAATAATTAATACTTTTCTTCTATTAATCAGATAATAATGAATTATGAATTAATTATTAAAATATTCCAAATAACCCCACAAAATTAAAATATTTTATAAAAATTATTTAATTTTTATATTTTAAGATATAAAATCTTTGTTAATTAACAAAGTAAATCCAATAGGGTATAATGTTTTTTTTAGTATATATTAAAAAAAAAATAAGTTTACCCTCTTAGGGAGTATTTTATGACGTGATTAGGCATAATCCCTACCCCACAGAGCCGTAATTAAAGGGGCGGGGGCGAATTTGAAGGCCCGGTCTCTCCCCCACGAAATTTGTGCCCGATTCTCATTTATATAAAAAAAATATATTTTGCGTTTTTGGGCCAATCTTATACACACTTAGAGAGGTGAATTATAATGAAATATATATAAATTACCGGGGGCAATGTGTAATTTTTTTTTAATTGAGCGCTATTAAATTTAAAAATTAAAAATCTGATTTTACCGGAAATCTAAAAAGAAAGAAAGAAAGAAAGAAAGAAAGAAAGAAAGAAAGAAAGAAAGGAAGGAAGGAAGGAAGGAAGGAAGGAAGGAAGGAAGGAAGGAAGGAAGGAAGGAAGGAAGGAAGGAAGGAAGGAAGGAAGGAAGGAAGGAAGGAAGGAAGGAAGGAAGGAAGGAAGGAAGGAAGGAAGGAAGGAAGGAAGGAAGGAAGGAAGGAAGGAAGGAAGGAAGGAAGGAAGGAAGGAAGGAAGGAAGGAAGGAAAGGAAGGAAGGAAGGAAGGAAGGAAGGAAGGAAGGAAGGAAGGAAGGAAGGAAGGAAGGAAGGAAGGAAGGAAGGAAGGAAGGAAGGAAGGAAGGAAGGAAGGAAGGAAGGAAGGAAGGAAGGAAGGAAGGAAGGAAGGAAGGAAGGAAGGAAGGAAGGAAGGAAGGAAAGAAAGAAAGAAAGAAAGAAAGAAAGAAAGAAAGAAATTGGAATACCCACTACCCTATATATTCCAGACAATTTTTTTCCAAGAACCTTTAAACTTTAATAATAAAATTTTTAATCATATTTTCACAGACTTTTCATTATATAAATTATGTATAACTTCAAAACAGCAAAATTGTCTACAATTCATAAGATAAGAAGTATTCCAAAACATGATAAGAATATATTCCGATAAAATCCTATTTTCAAATTTTAATCCCACAAAGAGAAACGCATTTAAATCTATACAAAAAAAAACAAACCACAAAGTTTTATGTCAACAGCCAAAACCGGAAGACGCCGTTCACGAACCGCTAATAATATCGGAACCGCCCACCAACGTTAAACTGGAGGAGTGCAGCGGGCGGAGCGCTTCTATCAGATGGGACCCCCCGCTAAAAACGGACGTTCTGAGGTACGATATATTGGGGCACTTGTTGGGTACACCCGATGGATCGTTGGAAAAGTTAGGTAGTTAATTTTGTATTTCGTTTTTAAAATTGCGTATAAATAAATCGGATTACGCCCACAACACGTTTTTACTTCACAAAGTTACCATTTCAATCACGTGTACCATTTCAATCACGTGTACCATTTTAATCACGTGTACCATTTTAATCACGTGTACCATTTTCAAGTTTGTATAACACTTTTTTTCAAACCCTGTGAAAATTATAATTTACCACCCGTTTCGATTAACACAAATCTGGAATAATCACAAATTTGTTACGATACATTCGAAGTTTGAAAAACGATCCTTTTTTTTAAGATTTCAATTTATACTTTTTGAAAAACGATCCTTTTTAAGGTTCGAATTTGTACTTTTACGATTATGAAGTAAAATGCTGTATATAGCAATGAATGAACGAATAGGATAGGTTAAAATTATAATCCAATAATACCGTACTTCATGCTTATTTCATTTATCCAATCAAAAGTTATTATATTTTTCGTATTGAAATTTAAAAAAAATGATATTTCCTTATAGGAATTAAACTGTAAGAAGTCTTGTAATGGGTTTAGCGAATCTTTAAAACTTGAATCATTTATATCGCCCGTTTTTTTTTCCTCTTCTCATTTTTGAAAGGTATTTATTAGGGATATGAAATTTCCCGAGAAACTATAATTAACGGAAATTTTTGGAGGAAAAACAATGGGAAATTTCCTATTTAAAAAAATTTTATACATGGCCAATCAAAAGTTCTCTGCAAGACTCCTCCGTGTTGCATTCTTTAGATCTGACTATGTTGGAATTTGAAGGAACACGATCATTGAAATTCAGACAATCATGTCGCGAACCTCAGAACTATTCTTATAGATTTTTCCGATGAAATTTAAAAACAAAATAACCAGTATTTTGAAAAAAATTATTTTTTTCGCCCAAAATAGGCATAAAAATCACAGAAAATGTTTCAGAGATCAAAAATCTTTGAAGATTATTTTATTTTGAAGCATTTTAAATCCTGAAAAAAAGAACAACACAAAAAAAAACCTCATGATGAAATTTGTCCCCGCTATTAAGACTTCGCGAAATGTTTGTATTTTGTCAAAAAAAATTTAAAAAAATGGCGCGTTTTAAATTCTTTTGACTTTTAAATTTGATATAAAAAAAAACCAACCGGTCATTTAAGTATAGCCTTGCCGCTAAAACCATGTTCCTCATTTTAATTTTTCTTCGTAACGAAATTTATAAAATATAGGAGAAGCTTTAGCCCCTTCGACTGAATTCAGGACGGACCTAAAACCGGGTAGCAATTATACTTTCAAGGTGGCAACCATCAACAGAGAAGAGTTCATTAGCAACCCCAGTGAAGCCACCGAAGTTTGCAGTACTCCGGGCGATACGCCGGAACATAACCCTCTCAACGTAGTGGGCAAAGGTTCGGACCCTAGCAATATGGTCATCACGTGGGACGTAATAATTGATACATATATTATACACACCTTTTCGATCATCCAACCAATTACTTAAAGCATGTTTACTCCCTTAATTTCTTATAATTTTCCGATATTATTTGATATCAAACAGAAAATAAAAATTTTTTTTAAAAAATGTGTCATTTTTTTTGGTTTACTATCAGAAGAGAAGAGAAGAGAAGAGAAGAGAAGAGAAGAGAAGAAGAGAAGAGAAGAGAAGAAGAAGAGAGAAGAGAAGAGAAGAAGAAGAGAAGAGAAGAGAAGAGAAGAGAAGAGAAGAGAAGAAGAGAGAAGAGAAGAGAAGAGAAGAGAAGAGAAGAGAAGAGAAGAGAAGAGCTCTTCTCTTCTCTTCTCTTCTCTTCTAACACTCTAGAATGTTCTGGTATGTTTTTTAGTCTAGAATGTTCAAAGTATTAAAAGTGATTATGTTAGCAATTAGCGTAAGAGTAACGAGGTACTTTGGCAGGAAGGATTAAATTGGCCCTTACCGTTCGTCAGGGAATAGCGCGTTCTAGGTTTTACAACTCCCTCGACTCTCCTGCCATTCACTTTAGCTGCTAGAGGCTCCAGGGCTCAACTGATAGTTTGCTAGAAGTTACTCAGAAATACATAAATCTAAAAAATGAACACCGGCACTTTGACTACCCCCCCCCCCTCAATACATATAGCATGAAAATGACAGCCTCTCACGAGTGGATGATTGGCAGTATAAAAATAGGCCTTGAATTGTGGTAAAAAAAAATCCTTAGGATACTGTTCGTGTACCACCAACCGACGTGCTTTAGGTTCAGGGTGCGGCCTTACGGGGATCAAAATTTCAGGCGAGTCTCAGGGTTCGCAATCCGCTTTCCGCATATGCGGAGATAACTGCCAGTGCACCCTAAACAGAGTTATCGAAGTACCTTCAGCATGTGAACCTTGAGTAATTTCTGAACTTGGGGCGTGAAACCCGAAATTAGACGCGTTATTTAGTGACTAGGCGGTAAGGCCCGATTAATTTCTTTTCAGCCCAGAGATTAACCTCGTTATTCTTGTGTAGCAGAGTTTTTGTAATATTATTATTTTTATGCTTTAATTATTTTAATAAATTTAGTTGAAAAAAAAATATATATAGATATATCAGAGACCTGCAAAAGGTACCATTTGCACGGTCCAGCCCGGGTTTTATATTTTAAACCCGAACCGGCCTAGATATTTGTTTAATAAAATTAGAATAGGGCCCGGCCCATGTACCCGGGCCTGCAGTTCTCTATATATACTTCTCTTCTCTTCTCTTCTCTTCTCTTCTCTTCTCTTCTCTTCTCTTCTCTTCTCTTCTCTTCTCTTCTCTTCTCTTCTCTTCTCTTCTCTTCTCTTCTATATATAATCAAACACTTAAAAATTTAAGAGATTTAATATTAAAATTAAATTAAAGTTGAATGAAAACAAATAAAAACCCATATTCTATTAAAAACATTTTCGAAGAAAGTAAAACTCCCCCCCGACTTAATGTCCATTTTTTTATTATAAAACTGAGTCAAAGGCGGTCACGATAATTTTGTTACTTTCGCATTTTATAGTGAGCGCGATTTTTTCGAGCGATTGCGGAATTCATTTTCGCGTAATTTACAAAAGCAAGTCTATAATATTAGGGCTTTAATTTTATAAATACGGAGCGAAACGATGATATTCGCGGCTCTTGTTAACGTATATTTCAAAAGGGGGTTATAACTGCGAAGAATCAGCTGTGATTTCGCTAGCGTTCAATTTGGCATCACTCGAGCCAAATCGCGCTCTAATATAAACGCTAGCGTTTTACAACCGATCATTATTAATAATAATAATAATAATAATAATAATAATAATAATAATAATAATAATAATTAAACGAAAAATAATATTATTAGGCCGTTAATAGGGAAGCATGGAACGGGCCCGGCTTTCATTACAAAGTGGAATACAAACCGAAGGATCAATCAGAATGGCAGAGCCATGTTATAGAAAATCCGGAAGAGACATCTTACACAGTTAAAGGTAATTTTTTTCTTTTCTTAAATTCTTTTCGAATTATCTAGAAATTTCTAGAATCTTTGCATATTTTACACGTGTCGTAATTTGAGCATGCGCAGTGTACCTTACCCTATATATATTTCGGACAATTTATCGCTCGTAATTTATCACGAAAAATCTATAAAAAAAACTGAATATAAATTTTCGCCCGAAATTTTGCGGTTGTTAGGTATACTCTTCCAATGTTGCAAGTTACATTTTATTTTTCGCTTAGAAAATGTAAATTACCATAAACAGTTACTTTTATTTAAGTACACTGCGAGATTTGTCTTGAAATTATTTTGTATTGAGGTGATCTTTGTATCGATTAAGACTAATTTTTCAATTTAAAAAATTTTCGAATACTTATGAGTGAGAGAGGAAAATAAAATATTCATATAATAACATTTAAACATTTTTGTATCTGGATACTTTTATTTTGGACACACACACAAACGTCACGGGTGTTGTTAGGAATATTATATTATTTAAGGTGCCAGAAACAAAAAACGTATTCGTTCTATATATGTCTTAAAAAATTTTTTAATAATAATAAGTTATATATTTTTTATATTTTATATTTAAAAATGAAATAATCATTTTGAAAACATTTTTTAAATTTTTTTTTTTTTTAAATTAAGAATTTCTATTTTAACATGACAAAATTTCCTTAAAAATTTAAGGCAGCTCATTAACTTATTTCTATATTTGTAGAAAATCTTTTATTAAAAACATTATAATGTTTTCCCCCTTATAAAAAAAAATAAGGTTTATAAAATGATAGATGATACCAAGTCAAGGTATAGCAATTTTCTATATGCCAACCTAATCCTTGCTAAATACTAACCATAATTTATTAAAAATGTGATAAACATAATATCATAATGGAATCACGTGGTCGAGTCCGGCCTCCTACCCATGGGGTTGGTAAGCGACATTCTTGCCGACTAGGTCAAAGACGCTCTCCAAAAAATCGCCATTTTTTCAAATATATATATTATAAATAAATTTGGTATTATCTTATCCAAATGAAAAATAAACAATCCTTAATACAGTATCTAATCACTAATCTAAAAATAACCATCAAAATCATTATATCATTAATTAGTAAACTAACATAATTATCGGATTTACACGTTTCATCTATCCTCTCTAAAAAAAATAAGAAATGGAAAACAAAAAAAAAACAAACAGAAAACATAAGTTTTCAAAATTTTTTTCCACCTCGAGAAAATTTTGTCTAAGCCAAAAACATATTGTTCTATCTGCATTTTTTTTTTTTTTAAATTGTTTATTTATATTCACTTTTTTTTTTCTTTTATGATTAATTTACAGATATTCCCGCTTTCACGGCTTACGATATAAAAGTCACCGCTCTTAATAGTCACGGCGTCGCCAAGGGACCCGCTAACGTTGTCACCGGATTCTCTGGCGAAGATAGTAATAAGGATTTTACCCTATTTTTTCCCCTAACCCTGCATTCCAAAGTTAGCGGGAATTCGCGCTAACCGTGGGTGCACTGTAATAATTTTTAATCTTTCGCCATGATGAAATGCGAATTTGATTCCTTTCTAGCTATAATTTAAAAAAAAATATATATCATTTATAAAAAAAAAATTGCACGATAGTTCCTACAGCTAAACCGGAAAATGTGCAGTTGGTAGAAATCATCAACGGAAGTAGAGCTCGGATATCGTGGACTCCAGTAGCTGATAACGATGTTAAAGGACAAAATGCTGGCTATAAGGTTTTTTTTATTAAACTGTCTCTCTTTAAGAGACCTTATCTCTATCTAAAATTCTTGCCAAGAAGATGATTGAACTTTAGAACGAAATGTTCCATAATAATTTTTACGACAGATAAGAAGTTACACTACGCTATTCGATGGAACCGACAACATAACGGAAGTCAAGGTGCCTCCTCGCACCGACAACGCGATCATAGACATCTTGCGGCCTAACACCGAAAATATAGTCAAGGTGGCAGTGTTCAATAACAAGTTCGACGGACCAGAAAGCGAAGAGATTGTCATTAACACACCGGAAGCTGGTATTTTTTTAAAAATAAGATTCAAATTTAGATTTTTATAAAAAAAAGGGGAATTATGTTTAATAAGTCAATCCCTAATATTTATTATTTTTCACTTTTTATTTACGATTTAGTGCCTGGGAAACCTAACAAATTCAAAGGGTTAGCGTTAGGTCCAGATGCCATTCGATTGACATGGGCTAAACCCAAGAGTCCCAACGGAAAGATCATTGGATACAGGGTCATGTATGCCCCGGGTAAATGCATAGCGGAAATTATAAATTATTATTATTTTGTAATATTGTAGTTAACCGACAACCACATATATTTGGTTATCTAAGATCATTCGTTCATTTATCGCATATTTATATAATTTAAACGATATATTTTTTTTAGAGGATGAAGTCGGAAACGCCTTAGCACCGGAAGTAGAAGCTGGTCCTATCAGGGATCTCACGCAACAAGAAGTTTTTCTGATAGGTTTGTTTTTTAAAAAAAATATATTAAATTATTAAGCGCGTGCGCGTTATAAATAAAAAAAAATCTACAGATAAATGAGAGTCACGTGTTTTTATATAAAGTTATCACGCAACATTTTCCGTATTTTAATCTGACAGGGCCTCGTCAAAGAAGAATTATCAATCTTTCCTGAAAACATTTTGTCCGGCCATTTTTTTTAAATTCATATTCTGTTCATTTAAATGATAATAGGAAAATTTTTAGATTTTTTTTTTAACTGAACACATTTTTCAATTGTAAAACCATTTGGCAAAATTTGCAAATCATTAATAAATATTTTATCTTTAAAGAGTCCATCAGGAACTTTAACTTCAATTTGCATTGAGTGTCGTTAAACGGCTAACTCATCACTTCATCCAGAAGAATATTACCCAAGTCCGAAGATTTTGCTCATAGAAGGAATCTTGAGGCTTAGGCAATAATTTTCTAGCTGAAATTTTGAGTTAGCCCCTTTTCAAACATCGGCTCTAAATGAGCCGTCCAAATTTTTAGTGTTCCATTTTTTAACTGAACCGCATTAGTTATCTCTTTATCTTATTAGGTTTAAACCCCGATACGAAATACAAATCCACCATCAGAGCAGCTACATCGGCGGGGTACGGCGAACCGGCCATCGTTGTTACCAAGACAACTAGACCCGGAGGTATCTTTTTTTAACCCCCCTTTTCAGTTCAATTTTGCCCTTTTTCTAAGCATACGCTATAGTAAGTATAAGTACAAAGTGGTAGATGGGAGTCATAAATTTATTAGGACCAACGACTATCTTCATAATACTCAAAATTAAAAAAATGTGTATAATAAAAATTAAACGGTTATAACTGCCGGCATATCAAGAACTATAAAAAAAATGCTAATTATAAAGTACTAAAAGGGTTATAACCGATGTATGAACCACTGGCGAACTCAGTATTCTATCCAGGAAAAATGTTGCACGAGCACAAAGATTTTGATCCATAGATGGCACAAAGGTATGAACATCTGTTAGAGAAATCTCGAAGCCTGGGCGATATTTTTCTGGTAAAAATATTGAAGATCGATTAACAACGCTAGCCAATGTGGAAGGAAATATCTGCGGATTTGATAAATTCTTGCCTGATGGATGATTAATAAACCTTTCATTTTCAAATATTTATTTATATATATATATCTTTGGGATAAAGGATAGGTTTTCTAAGTCGCTAAAAAAAATTGGGAATCTTGCTTATATTATCTTCCCTAGAAAAATTTTTTAAAAAAATAATACTATTAATAGATGTTAAAGAAGTAAAACAACTCGTATCTAAAATAGAATTTTTTTAAAGACAAAAAAAAAATCGCTAAAAAATAGCCTAGAATTGGTAATAACAACATTTGGGAATATTGGAATGATATTTCAAGTGTTGCTAAACGGCTCGTTTCAATATTTTAGCCAGAAAAATGATGCTTAAGCCCTGAGATTCCGATAATATATGTACAGACCTTGGTTCCTTCTATGAGCAATATCTTCAGGCTTGCTTAATATTTTTCTGGATGATGTATTGAGTGTTAGCCGTTTTTACAACCCTAGATATTCCCCCTCTATTTTTTTTTAGCTATTTTTTAATCTAAATTTATTAATGTTCACCCTTTTTCCAGCCATCTTATCAAGTTTAATTTTCAAAATAATCTACTAAGAAGGCGAGATTCTAAGAAATTTTTTTTTCCATAGCGATTTTATAATGGGGAACGTATTTATTAGAAGATAGAGATTCTAAATAATTTAATAAGAAAGAGTTAAATTTAACATTTTCGCCCCTTAGTTTTTTTTGAGGATGAACTACTAAGAATTCTGAATATCATCACCATTCAAAACGCCCTAAAAAAATATCATTTGTATTTGTTAGCTTCAACGTGTTTACGTCAATATGTTATTCCTATTTTTACGATCTATCATGTTGAAATTGAATTAATTCCACGTTTTTATTATAGTTAGATAATTATATCACATTTCTCATTGATTATCAGTTTATTTTTTAATCATAATTTAATTATTTTATCCCAAATTACACTTTTTTTTTTATCTCTTTATATATAAAATTTTTTTTAAAAACAATAATAAAAAAATTAAACTAATACAAATTGATGTATAAAACAAAATGTTAATATAAAATTTTTACCGATTAAATTTAAAATACAAATTGATATATATATATAAATAAATCAATTTGCCAAAATAAATCATAAAATAACATCGATCAACATATTCAACTCAACATATCATGTTTGGAATTCCTAACTTAATGAGTTGTTAGACAATTTTGCTGCTAACCTTTGTGAGGTAATTCTATAGAAAATATGATTATAAATTTTTATTTAAGTTTAAAAGGTTCTTGGAAAAAAAAAATTGTCTGAAAATTCATAGGGTTAGGTATTCCGAACATGACGTCATACATTTCCGGTAAAATCAGATTTTTTTTTTAAAAAAAACGCGCTCTGATTGGGTGGGAGATTTGTGTCATAATTTACGCTTATTTATTGGTTTTATTTTTATAAATTTTATCATTTGAAACGCAAATATAAAATATATTTAAGCCCCCGATAAACCGCAATTCGACGTGAACATTGTAGATGACGGATTTAACATATCCCAGAAGGAAACTGGCAATCCAGGCGCATTCTTCTATCTAATCTACAGAAAAGAAGGTTCCACTGATCTTTAGCTATAAATTATATCTGATTTTTTTTTGTTTTAGAAACAATGATAATATATTAAATCTTTAATTATCGATTTTAAATGATTTTATTAAGGAGATATTCCACTAAAGATCATTAATTCCAACAACAAACCTAATTTCCTAAAGTCTTTATCTAACTACATCTTATAAACAATTTTATCTTACGAATCCCTTGTTTTAAGCTCAAAATTTACCTTTCCTAGCAATTAACTAAATGAGTCTGAATTATATAAATGTGCATAATAAATTTAATAAATCGCATCTCTCCTAAGTCCCCCCCCCCCTCACACACACACAAGTCTTAACCATAGTTGTAATGATATCAAAGATTTTACATAAATTTATTTCTATATGATGATACCCTATAAAAAATAATATATTAAAAGCAAAGATTTATAATTGTAATAATAAACTCACGTGATACCAACCAAAGATTAATACATGTTCTCTGATATCTTCTCGAAACATATTTAAAAAAACGTCAATATCTGTCCATTTGAAATTGACATATACAACATATGATTATTTTTGTTTTTGAGCTTTTTTCTCCGATAAAGCGAAAAATGGCCATTGTAAAAAAGGTGACCTACATGAAAAATGTTTTTTTTTGCTTATATTATATAAGGCGGTAAATGGTTTTCTACCCCAACGGCCGAACATTGGAAGATGATCAAGAACGTTAGCGAAAATACTAATTACGAAATCCAGATGATTTCTATCAATGGCAATCACTCCTCGGTCAGCGAACCACAGAAGTTCATGGTTCCACTTGACAGTTTTACAAAATACTTCAATTATCATTTTATTTTCTTCATTTTTGGCTAAATTATTTGATCAATCATCCCCTAGGAAAATTAATATTTAGAAAACTTATTTTGCAATTCGGATCATCAGAGAAGGATTAAGTCAATCACTTTTATATTTGACGTAAATTATATCAACAAGATTTTTAATATAGGCCCAAAGATTTTTTTTTCTTTTTTAGAGGAGGTATTATATACGTTAATTGTCAAAAAATAAACCAAATGAAAATTATGGGCAGAAGCTACTATAAGATATTAAATTCGAGCTTTTATATGGTCTAAATTATTATAAATAATAATATAATACAATTTTAATAGGACCACCTAACACGCCATTCAACGTTCACTTGGATAGATGCGATACCAAAGAGACCAAGATAGTTTGGGACGTCAAACCAGTCGAAAAATCGCCTGTCACCAATTTCATTATAGAGCATCAAGAGGAGGGCAACGATGATTGGAAGGAATTAGAAGGTAAAGGTAAAATAGCGATCACGTGGCGCTATCTACTTTAGGTTTTACTCCCTACGTTAGCGTTGTTTGAATTCACCTAACTTTGACCACATCTATTGTGGGCTTTAGTCAAGCCTTTATAGCCTAAAAAAAATTTGAATTAAGCTTCTAAGCTGAGAGTCTGTCAACTTGAAGATTGATTTGAAATATTTTTGGAATAAATGGATAGCTACGCCGTTTTATAGTTGAATAACGTTAGGTAGTTAAACAACACTACTACCCCTAAAAGGCTGATTTTTAAATTTTCGCGAGAAATAAATGTAAATAAGGGTATAAATTGTTCGAAATAGAACAGTTTTGTATCTTAATTCCAGAAATTTGAAATTACAAGATTTTTGAACAAAAATAAGATCCTTAAAAAATTACAAAAATTCAATTATTTTAATTTTAAGATTTAAAAATCGTTGGAAATTTTTTTTATTTATTCTTGAAGAAGCATTTCAAATCCCGGCTTAAATGGGAATTCCCATGATAATGTTGACGGAGATTGAAAGAGGATAAGTCATATTTTAGAGCAATGATCCTCTCCGCCCAAGATTTTAACATAAACTGGTCCTGTATTAATCTGACATAAGATATTTCTATTAGTGATCTGCATCGGGCCTAATTTTTCGAACCCGGCCCGGCCAGAAATTTTATTTTAAAAAGTTTTACCGGCCCGGCCCGAATTAATTTCGGTTCGGACCGGGCCGGGTACGGGCCTGGCCTACTTTTGCAGATCTCTATTCCGGTAAAATCAGTTTGTTTTTTTTTTTGATTTTTTTTAAAAACGCGCTTTAAAAAAAAATGATTTTATAGTTGTTAAAATAAACGTATTGTCGATAAAAAAAAACACATTTGACTCTAACACATATTATATTTGTATATACTTCTATATTAATAATAGAATTAATATTATATCAAAAAAAAATAATAATAATTCCAACTCTAGGTAAACATCCAGCCAGTGCCGAAGAGTTCGTTATAACCGATCTCCCGGAAGGTAGGCACAGGTTCAGAGTGATTTCGGCCAATAGAAAAGGTCGGAGTAATCCTAGCGACCCCACGCCCATTTGCGAGATTACTAAACAAGCCCAAACGGGCCCCGGTGAAGGCGGGCACGTAAAGGACGTCTCCAAAACTGGTATCAAGTCTGGCACCAATTCTGTTAATGTTCACTGCACAGCTGTTTTGTTGGCATGTTCGATTGCCTCACTGTCGGCAATACGAAATTATGTTTTATAGAAAGCCCGCTCTCAACGCCTTTTATTTTCACTCCCTATTTTCCATTCTGTCCACCCCCCCTCCGCTCCCCCTTATAAAAAATAACGGTCGCAAATGCAATGACATTCATTTTAAAAATAAAATATATAGTTTTAGCTGTGGCAGTGATTTTAGCGGTTTCAACGGTCTTTTTTTTTGTTCTTATTTTAATATATAATTAGTTTTTTTTAAGTCAATAAAGAGAAAGAATACCACGCACTATGCAAGTTGGATATCATTAATATGACTTACAAAAATTATATATATTTCATTATTTATTTTTTATATAAGGCAATGGGACAATCTAAACATTAAAATTGAACTAAGATTACATTTTGGCTATTTCTACTTGTATTAATTTAATTTTATTACTCTAAATTAGTTTTAAAAAATAACAAGAGTTTATAGTATAGTTTGGAAATAATATTTTTTGCTTAAAACGTAATAATTTTGTGGACATTTTTATATTTATATATATTTATAAATCTCTTGAGATATAGTCAAATCTTAACGTTAACGGGGGCTAGCAAATTATTATATTTTTTATTTATCTTCGTGAATTGTAATAAGTTTTCAAAAAATAAAATGTATAGTCATTTTCCCCACCTAAAATAACTTTCATATTCTTTTAACTATTTTATATATAAAGAAATTTATAACACATATTATTCAGGATAAATAACCAATTATCCATTATTTTTATGTGTATCTGTATAATTTTTTTTTGTTTTTTGTGAATTCATTTTATATTTTTTTTTTTTAATTGTAACAAATTTGGTTTTATAATAATAAATTTTTAAATCTTATTATTTTAAGCCCATCATTTTTACATATAGAAAGTTTTCATTTATTTTTTATTATTATTTTTTATGTATAATTTTTACTATAATGTTTGGATTTGATAGAGATATCATTTAATAGTAGTTTTTTTTTAAAGAATCAATCTATCATTATGCAAAATCAAATTATAATTTATAATAACTGTGTAAAAAAATATATATTAAATTTATAATCTTTTAAAACACAAAAATGACATTTATTATAATGTTATAACTTTATAAATTAAAAATTGCTATAACAATTTAAATTTATATTTTATATACCTGTATTAATTATTATTAATATATATATATTTTTAAAAAAATAAATTTCTTTTAAAAACTTTACTCAAAGCATCAATTAAAAATTAACTAGATATCATTTCTGAAAATAAAGCCATTGACAAATTATACATGATTTATCATCTTACATTGAATTTTAAAATGTAACAACATTAAATAATATATTAGAGTTTATTAATCTTGTGAAATGATTTATTTCATTTCATTTTTAGGTAAATGTGTAACTATGAGCCATTTTTATATTTATAATATATATTGAACTTAACTTATTTTCTCCATGTACCCATTAAATAGTAAGAGTATATTTTAACCTTAGAATGGTTATATTGGGACTTAGCAACACACCAAATATTGATATGATTTTTAGGTTAAGTGTGAGTAGCATATCCAGGATTTTGCTAAGGTTGGGATGGGGGGAGGGAGGAACTATTAGGTGATCTTTGGGTCCACTTGTTGTAGACCATTGGATAGATTAGATTTTTATAATAAATATAAATTAGGGTTTTCGCTTAGTCGTTATTTTAAAAATTTATTAAAACTTTTACTAATCTTTCTTTTCGGATTTTTTCCTTACAATTGATATTATTGTATGCATTATTTAGAAAAAGGTAGTGGGGGGTGGGGGGGGGGGTCAATTTTTATTAGCTTAAAATGATATTTACGGAATCTGGCAAATTCGCGAACCCCCCCCCCCTTCCTTTTACTCTCCTGATATTAACTCTATCTTAATATCTTTTATGAACTTTTATACATAGACTTGTTAATTAGGTTGATTCCAGTAAATATAGTTCCCTCCAGGGGTTTCTAACATGTAAACAATTATAATAACAACTATCGTAATGGCTCAGTGTTGCTAATTATTACCGATTTTTAAAATGGTTTCTATGAATATGAAAAAAAAAAAAATTAATTTTTTTTTTTTATTGAATGAAGTCTTTTTTTTAAAAAAAAGATATCCTCTTTAAAGGTATAAAATAATTTTAATTATTTTTAAAAACAAGTTTATACACAATATTTAAATATTAATTAAATAATAGGATTTATTGCCTGTTTATTATGGTTTTTTTTAGAAAAAAATTAAAAATTTATGAAAGATAGCAAAATTAAAGGAAATTTTGACCTTTTAAAATCGATACTTATTCGTTACAAATATTCTCGTTGAAATATTTTCATTTAATATCAAACTTCAATTTTTACTTAAACTTAACCATGTCTCAGAATTTCGAAGTGGATGGCAGCCTTAAAAACTGTGATGAAATATGTTCCAACCAACTCGCGTTATTTATTTTTTTTTCCCCAACCTTTTCCTTTGTAAAATGCTGTAAAGAAAGACATTAAAAAAGTATATTAATGCGATGGGAGTGTTGTCATCTATCATTCGTTGATAAACCATATGATTCAAGGGTATCACCTACCGAAGCTAGAATTTTAGAAAATTAATAAACAGTGTATTTTACCTTAGGATAATTGGCAGGGGCGTTACTAGCCTTTACAATCTCAGGGGGCTCAAAAAAAAATTTAAGAAATTTTGAAGGAGCTCTTCAAATTTTTTAGGAGGTTCGAGGGTACCTGCGCGCTCCCCCTTCCCCTATTGGCGCTACTGATAATGGGGTATTTATATAATACCTACAGCTACAGATACAAAGATATACATATTTGCTATCGCATCCTCTACAACGTTATTCTTAATGGTCAAATACTATACTTTTGATTAGTCCTAATCACAAGGCTAATAATATATACATCTCAATTTGGGAGCAAAATTTTGCTATCATCTATTACAACCCAATATTTCACATATATATATATATATATATTAAAACCAAATATACCATATGATCCTGTTTAAATCTTTATTTTCTTTATATACCCGTATATCACATGTTTAAAAGTTTTAAAACAAACGAAAAATTAAAATCAATAATAATCTTCTAGAAAATATATTGACAAAACGTCTATATATGTCAATTACAAATCCACAGATACAATCATATCCTTTATGACAAAAAAATTTAAAGCCCCCTTATCAGAAGTTCGAGATCTGATGATAACAGACTAATCAACGATCGGGGAAGGGGGGGGGGGGTCTAATCAGATGGGCACAAAAATGTGGATATTTGGTTAGGAATAGGGCGTTTAAGTTAATGTCTTTAAACCATATTTTTTTTTCCCCACTACTCTGATTAATTGTCAAAAAAGAATTTCGTAATATCCTTTAATATCATTGATGTTCTAAAACTAGTGATTCGTTCATTTAATTATGTATTATTATAAATCATGTGATAACACATATTATCCTGTTTTCCCGGTTCCTTCAGGACTGCTATTCCAGACCAATACACCTGGTAATTGAAGATAAGATAATTCCATCATTACTAGATATCCAAGGGTCCTCTTATGTCTTGGAATAGGATACACCAATACCCAATGCAAGCTTAATTTACACGCTTGGTATATTGATGATGGAATAATAGCTGGCTTACCCTACCAAGTCAACATGGCATCAGATATAATAAAATCCTATGAAAATATAGGTCTAACAATAAATCCTTTAAAGAGTGAATACTGTTCCATAAACAACCATGTTCAAAATAATTTCAACTGAGAAAGTGTGCCACACATATCTAGGATCACTCTTAGACAATGATGACTCCATCACTAAAATTTTTGCAGGTATTTCAAAAGATCATCAGATCTTACTGCACTTCCCATCACTAAAATTTTTGCGGGTATTTCAAAGGATCATGAGATCTTACTGCATCTCCCGGCACACCACTTCTTTCTACTAAAGAATCGTAATTCCGAAGATTTTATTTTGTACCCTATGATCAATAAGTATTTTTCAATGTCCTGCTATTCTTACTGCCTACGAACAGATCAAAATATTGATCGAACAAATAGTCAATCTTAAATTTGAAGAATTATTTTTAGCTACAGGTCACCCTAACAACCAAAGAAGGTGGAATAGGAATACGATCACATTCCATTCCATACTCCCCGTCAGTAATTTTATATCTTCGCGTTTTTTATGTGACCCAATCATCAGCAAATTAACGACTTACCCAGATCCTCTACTTTATCAGGTCATCGATCTTCGGGGATCCCCTTCCCTAGTGGATCCTCTTTCAACGTCATTACAGAGATATTGAGATTTACCCGTGGTTAACCTCGTCGCATTTCTTAAATTGAGATGTCAACCTGCGGAATATTCCATTCTCTTTTTCCACTTGATCGGGAAACGATTATGAATTTCTTAAAACTATCCCTTGAAGTAATCTTGATTTGCTACTTACAAAGAATGAGCTAAAGCATGCTATCGCGCTCAGTCTCATGTACCATACTCACGCTCACTTTGTCATACCCCGGTTGACTCAAAAAGTGGCCACTCCCTACATTGAAAACGATGTAGAGGTAGATTTCGAAGACATACGTAATGTAATGACACTATATCTCGTGCCTTGAAATCTGCGATAAAATTTCTTAAACCCCTGAGCCGTCTGGACTTTGTAACACATATGGTAAACGTCGATAGTTTATCCAATTGCTTGGAGAGTGGTAAGTTCTTAACCTGGGATGTTTCATGTGTAGAAACACTAATACCCTCTAACTTAAAACATGATGCTATTATCGACGCAGAAGGTAAATCTGCCAAATATTTTACTGTTTTACCTTCCAATCATTTATTCATACCATTTTAGCACCCACATCCTAGCCTTCTTTAAGGATCCAGAGAATCGCATTACATCGAAACACCGGAAGTGCAAATGAAGGCTTTTACCTCACACAAAAGATATATATATATTAATTAATAAAATTCGATCTAACTCCATCAGTTTCATATTC
Source organism: Gordionus sp. m RMFG-2023 (assembly GCF_954871325.1). NCBI lineage: Eukaryota > Metazoa > Nematomorpha > Gordioida > Chordodea > Parachordodidae > Gordionus > Gordionus sp. m RMFG-2023. The sequence continues at coordinate 2,784,079 of NC_088775.1, forward strand.
TCTGCTGATGGATAAAAACTCATTTAATATCAAATATTTAAAATACATTCTTTATATTGATTGACGTTAAAAAAAAAGTTAAGGAATGAATGAATGTGTATTAATTTTGTTCGAAGGTCTTTCGTTTTTTTTAAATTTACTAATGCCTCATATATTTTCAATATATTGCAGAGTCAATTTTGGGCATATATATACATTTTTTTAGAAGGAAATTAATTAGAAAAAAAAATGGTGGTTGACAAATGTTTAAGGTTCAGAAGAGTAATGTATAAAAAAGAATTTATACAGAAAAAATAAAGAAAAAAAACTTGATATTTTATTTCCAACGCCAAGAAAAGTCCCCATTTTCTATTGGAGCAAAATATTGACCAATAATATTTTTAAAAAACGCAGAAAATACGTAATTATATCTAATAATTAATTAATTGTTAGGTTTAATTAAATAACCCAATAATGGCACCTAATACGCTTATCGTTTTTTTCTCTTTATAAATATATTGTTAAGTAGCTTTTAACGATTCGCTCTAACAGAGGCAGCGTTTGCGGCGGGAACCGGCATCAAATTTCTTAGAGATAGAACCAGAAATGGGGGGGGGGGGTAAATAAGAGCTAATTAAATTTGAACAATCACTGAGCACTTAAGTTTTAATTAAAAAAGTAGCTTTTAAGGCCAAACCTTAAATAGTCTGGGCTAATGATGTCACTGATTGAATCATTGGAAATGTCGACAAAAATCCTATTGGCATCTTTCGAAAGAAACTCCCTAAAATTGTTTAACCAATTGGAAGCTGGACGCCTTTGTTACGTCACTGATTTATGAAATGATTTTCCATTTATTAAAGAATTAAAAATAAAATGAATATATTATTAATTTTTAAGATATATATTTTAAATTATTATTATTATAAAAATAAAAAAGAATCAAATATTTTTTTAAATAAAAATTCATTTATAATATTTTTAAAATAAATTTCATTAATAAATTATTATGAAAAAAATTAATTATCATTTTTTTGTGATACAGAGTTATTATAACATTATTATATATATCTTTTAATAATTATGAAGCATAAATTTTTGTTTTAAACAAAAAAAATTAATTAGTAATTTAAATTTTTGAACAATTATAATTATTTTTTTTTAAAAAATATATATATAATATCATTGCTTAAAAAATTTTTCTAGGAAATTCTTTTCTTCGTCACTTAAGTACTCGTTCATAAAATTTCCTTCTCTATCCAAAAATATCGTATTTCTATTAAGTAATTTCTTCGATCGGGTAGATCCTTGTGCAGGCAACGGGTAAATTTGTTTTATAGATGCCGGTCTTCCATCTAAGCGCCTATTTACAGCTGTTTTAGATAGTAATGATAAAAATAATTATAAATAAGACTCGAGAAAGAAGCAACTGCGCATGCTAAATAATCAAGGAAAATCAGATGATTGGCGAATAAAAATAAAAAAAAAAAATCCTTAAAATCAATATTTTCATTTATATGACGTCATATTTACTTTTTTTTGTTTTTTTCCTAGCGTAACTAGTGACGTCATCTCTTCTTAGATCCCACTTTGGTTTCTGCTCAATCGTTATCATATCACTGATGTGGTTTATCAAATAATCTGGCGCACGATAAATGTTGGAATGATAAGGAACTGGCATTGGTTGCTGATATCCTATATCATTAGGCATATCATCGTAATCGTCATCATAGTATATAATTGATTCAGGGTGAGCGGAAGGCTTAAAGATGGGTGGATCATGGAAAGATGAAAAGAGGGAGTAGGGGATTCTCCTATTCCCACCAGTAGTTGGTCGTGGCTGGAATTGTGGATTTATAGCTGACTTTGGCTTGAATATCGGCAGGGGGTAGTCATTTGGCTTTGAAGATTAGTCAATAAAAAATGTATATAACCGTTTACATTCATTTATTTTTATTTTATTGAGTAAATTCATAAGAAAAGTTACGAGAATTGCTCTGTCGATGTAAGATGGAGATTTTATATAGCCCCCCATAGAATCTGGATATTTATTCCGGAAGGATGTCCTATCTGCTATATTGAATAATGTTCAATTTTTTTTTTAAAAAATATAATAAATTAATAAATTCGAAATATGATAAATTAATAATGAGCTTCCTTTTAAAAGAGCGAAAATGCTTTAGGGGTAAGCAGAATAGGCTAAGTTTTAAAACTCCACTTTAAAAAAAGATGACCACCTTAAAGGGGGAAATTAGGCATAGCTGTATTATTTATAACTATTTACAAGTATACCTGGGACGAATTCAGTTACTCGTTACATTTTTGGTTCGTAAAAAACATAGGGGCCAAATGTATCGAATCTCTATTCATTCACGATATTGTAAATATTAACTAATATTATTTTTAGTACCGACATTGACGTTGTTGTCGAAAAAGTCCCTATCAAAGTCCGCTGGCGAATTGTCGTAATATGTATAAACTATATCGGGCGTTTTTTTCGAATTCTTTGGGAACGTCTCGAAAGGTAATTTAATATCGAACTTATTTGTCGGTGGTCGCATCCGAGCTAGGTTGTACTTCCTGGGTACATCGACCGCGTCATCCATTTTGTCGTAGCTGAAGAAGGAATCCATTCTAACAGCTGGTTTCTTTGTGGTGGGATAATCCTCGTAATAGTAAAGACTATCTTTGTCCGAACCTTCATTCTTGTAAGGAATAGTAGGCACCCTCGTACCCTTATTGGTGGGCCTTCTATTATAATTTTTTTCCATGAAATCGCGGAAGACTCTCTCGCCAAATAGTTTTACAAAAGCTGTCAGGTAATCTACCGTCATTCCATTTTCGGGACCATCTTTCCTATATTTTCTTTTGTCATCGAGAGAATCGTTATCATCGATGACTTCTTCGTCACCCATGACGTTTTTCCGGATCTCTTTACCGATCCTTTTCGCGTTCATCGCCAAGCCGTCGCTTATCACTGGTGCAGTGTCGGTTAATACATTCTTGTGGATCATCGAATCGCTCTCATCAACCATTTTGATAATATTTTTCACTCCGATAGGATCAATAGACTTTGGATCAGTATAATTGTCCGGGTCCGACGAGGAAAGATTTAGATCCTCAGCTTTGTCCGGAATGAATGGTGTGTTCTTATCTATAATGTATAAACCAATCAGAAAATTTGTAAAAAAAATAAGTAACTAAATAATATGTTAGCGGGCAATGTGTTATTGTTTTCATCTGATTTTACTGAAAATGTATTCCCACATCTACGGAGTTCCTAACTTATGGATTTCAGACAATTTTATCATGAAAAATTTTGAATTTAATAATAATTTATATTAGTTTTTTTTCCATAGATCTTCTTATATAAATTATTAAAAAATTTCGAAGGATAACGGCAAAATTGTCTACAATTCATAAGATAGGTATATTCTAAAACATTGTCGGAATACATTTTATTGGTAAAATCAGAATTATTTAAATTTTTTTTATAAAAAAAACGAACTAAAATTTAAAATTGGTGAAATAACATCATCGCCGCTAACATAGGGTATAATAAGCCTGATAAAAGTATTAAAGTTTCTTTTTAAAACACAATATGTGATAAATTATATGAACTGTGGCAACCCATACCTCCATATTACTTTAATAATTTCTAACTCTCGGTGCATTAATTTACATTTATTAACTAAACAGGCTAGTTTTCAAGCCGATTTTCAAAAACTGCGAACTCAATACTTCATCCAAAAAAAAATACTACCCAAGCCTGAAGATTTTGCTCACAGAAGGAACAAAGGTCCAGACATATAGTGTCGAAATCTTGAGGATTAGGCAATATTTATCTGGCTAAAATATTGAGTCAGCTGTTATTAATGTAATGGCCAGTATAATATTCCTTTTCTCTTTTCTAATTTTTAAAATTAAATTTCATTTTTTTTTGTTAACAATCTGTATATATTTCCAATGCATAGACGATGCACTCATAATAATGCATTTAAAAGAGTAGTTGAAAATGCAAATCAGCTGGAACCGCCATTTTGGTAACCTTTATAGTAATTATTCTCGTGTTAAAAAACTGCTATAATACATATATATTATCCTGATTTTATGATCCGGATTGATATTTATTCGAAAATATGCTATTTGCGAACGGGTAACCAAAATGGCGTCACCAGCTGTTTATCATTGATGTATACACTTTTTATGAATGTATCGTCAGTCTAGGTATTATTATATTTCATCACCCACCCCCCCCACCCCCCCAAGCCACTTGAGATATTCTTAATCATTTTTTGAATATTATTTAATTCCATTTTTACAAAATATTTTCCTCGCCTTTTACATTTCTTCTGAAAAAATAAAAATTTCTACCATTTTTTTTCTAGCATAATTAGGAGAATGTTATATACCATCTGATTGCTTGTCCGACCGAATAAACATGACGTTTAATTTGGATTGGTTCATTTTTGTTTCGTCCCTTTTCTCGGTTTCGTCGGTGGGCGCCGTTTTTTTGATCATATGGGAGGCCCTATCTTCGGCGAACGATTTCAGCATTTGAATCAGCAAAGCTTTTACGATTTATAATTTCGAATTAAAAAAAAAATTTAAATTTTTTCACGTGGAGTTTTAATAGATCTAAGCTTTGTATATTTACGATTTGGTATATAATACCCCATTACCGACAACGCGCGTGAATAAAGCGATACGCGTATTGCCGTCCATAGGCTATAATACTCGTAATGTATTACAAAAAAAAAAATACAAAAAGAGTCAAATAAATGATTTTTAAAGTAGTTACGAAAATAAGATAATTTAAATACTTGACAAGATGGCAGGAATATATTAAGAAGATATTATTGCCCGATTAAGAGCACATCCGGTAATATTCATATCCCATAAAGATATGAAATATTAGGTAAGCTACGAATAATCGAAAGTGGTTCTTTCTTTCTTCTCTTTCTTTCTTTCTTTCTTTCTTTCTTTCTTTCTTTCTTTCTTTCTTTCTTTCTTTCTTTCCTTCTTTCCTTTATTTCCTTTCTTTCTTTTCTTTCTTTTTTTAACTTTAAATTTGAAAAAAAAAAAGAAAGATCAAAATATATTTTTACGATTTCGCGAGGGAACGGCATCATCTTCATTCGCCATTCCATCGAATCTGCTGCTGTCTCCCAAAAATGTGTCGATCTTGTTCTCCCTCAGTCCAATTCCTTCATCTTCTACGGAACACGCCGCCGAACCCAAAAGAGTAATAGTCAAACAAACCTTTATCATAAACATATCCATCACAAATTTTATCTTTAAATTTTCTTTTCTCTTTATACCAAAAAAAAAATTATTTCTTTTTTAAATATTAAAAAAAATGCAGAAAAAAAATATATTATATTTCAACTTAAATTTTTTTTAATATTCTTTATAAAATATTTCTCTATCGTAAATAATAAGTACCCTAAAGGTACATACAAATCTGTTCATTTTTTTTGTAATTATAAAAAATATAAAGGGAGAAATAAAAAAATATAAATTTTTTTTTTAAAATAGGTTTTTTTTACGTTTATTTTGCATCTGTAATAAATAATCTTTGAACAAGATACATGTCTATCTTATGTACTACTATAATATACTTAATTTATTCCAAAAAAAAACATTGTAATTGAAAGGGGTTTTTTTTGACGCGACATTAAACATAGGGGTCAAAGACAAACATGTTTATTTCAACTTGAACCATCTAGAAAGCAAAGTTCTTTAATATTCTTTAATATAACTTTATCTAACTTATGGCCAGGGGTCGTAGGGTAGAAATTTCCAGATCGGGGGTGCAACTGTTTACGGGGGGGGGGGGGGGGGTTGCGCCCCAGACAAACATGAAAGGTGCGCGCTTTCAGGTGTCGCCGTCAACTTAAACCATCTAGATGCAACTCCATTATATTCTTGAACTTGTCTGGGGTCGTAGGATAGAAATTTTCAGCAGAAAAAGAGGGGGGGTGCAATATATATTTTTTTGATATAAGGCAAATAGTTAGAACATTCATAGAAATTTGTATACGACGATTTTAATTTTTTTAAATTTGTTAACTTTAAATAAAATCAAAAGCTAAATTCTGTATTACCCCCCCCCCCCCCCATAAGCAGCACTAAATTTTGATTCACGTCCATCTCTCACAGATTTTCTAAGTACTCGATGGAACTCTCTTCAGTGTAAAAGAATGAGGTCCTCACAAAAAAAAACCGTTGATTACATGACGATGGCTGATGAGTTGCATTTATTTATGTTTCCTTACACTGTCTTGCAGCTAAAAGTTCCTTTTTATGTTATTTTCAATATTTAATTTAAGATAAATGTTTCTAATGGGACCATTTTATCTGATATACAAATAGTTAGGGTCATGTGAGGACCAATGTATTAAAAACATGATAGAACTGTAGAAAGAAAGGAAGAAAGGAGAAGAAAGGAAGAAAGGAGAAGAAAGGGAAGAAAGGAGAAGAAAGGAAGATTTTTATAATAATTCTTATTTTAAGGAACTCCAATTGAAGTCCTTTTCACAAATTAAATTGCGATTTACTAATGACTAAAAAAATCTTGAAGGATTTGTAGGCGTTTTACGTACGACCCTTGATGATTTTTAAGGGAAGTGATTTAATTTTGATATAAGTTTTTCAGCCTATAAAATTAAGCATTTCTTTTATTTTTTAATACGTTAATCTTGGAATTAATACAATTTTTTAGCATCCACTATATTAGTTTACCTACTGACTGTAGATATACTTATTTAGTGGATCTATTGTTATTAATACCTCGTAAATTAAAATAACCAGTAAAAATGTTATTTATATTTAACATATTGAAATAAAAAAATAGACCAGAAGTTTTGAACTGAATCATGAGTGGAAACCTCTGGATTAAGTGTTCTTAGAAAAGTAAAACAATGCTTCATCAATGGATTAAGTGTTCTATTAGAAAAGTAAAACAATGCTTCATCAATAGCTTCCAAATTCTTATAAATGATACGAGACATTTCTATATGACCAGTCCACCTCTGGTCCTAAAAGTAATCTTAAGAGGGGATACGTTAAAGCGCCTAAAAAAAATGTAACGATGCATAATTAAATTTTAAATTAGAAATGATAACAATATTATTATACCAATTTTTGAACCACAAAAAATGCGACTTGTGAGTCTAGCAATATAAGGTTTTTATTATAAATTTTTTTTGAAATACTCATCTATTTCGGCCAGACATTACCTTTGCACCATCATAGTCTGGCTTTCGATGAATTAATATTTAATTTCATTTGAGTCGCTTTAAAAATACATTTATATTAACGCTTTCAGGCAGAAAGACATTGTAAAATTAATGATAATGAATGACTATTAAATTTCCTCTACATAAAAAAATATATATATGCTCAGGTTTTCACAACTTATTTTGTTGTATTTGTCTCATATAGATTTTAAATCGTTTTTTTGTGAAAATTGAAATTTAAGTAAAACAAAATACTTTTTGTCAGGTTTGGGGGGACCAATTAATTTTTGGGGGGTGGGGCTACCCCTTTTCTCCGGCCTCTCTCGTGGCTACGACCCTGCTTATACATTTCGCCTCCTTCCCATAAACAGATGTCTAAACATGTTCTGGGGGGGGGGGGGTTAATGGAGTTTATAGTATTTAGATCATCTATAAAAGACACGATTTTGCCCGAAATAGCAAGCAAGAAAGAAAGAAAGAAAGAAAGAAAGAAAGAAAGAAAGAAAGAAAGAAAGAAAGAAAGAAAGAAAGAAAGAAAGAAAGAAAGAAAGGCATGTACTTATACAGTATAACTTGCCAAACGAATTACCCATTTTTTTTTTGGGGGGGGGGGGGGGTTTGGGAGTTTAAATTAATAATTAATTAGGCGCGTAAATTTGTTTTTAAAAAAATGGAATTTCAAATTTCGCGGCCAAAAATTATTCAAAATTTTTATAGGTTAAAGTTTTATACACTATAATAATACACCTGCCTGGAATTTCTATTCCCGCAAAAAAAAACGAAGTCATTTAAAAAATTTGTTTTTTATTTGTTTTTTTTAATCATTTGAAATGTTTTCTATATAATATGAATTAAATTTTTAAAAAGATATCTTCCTATAAGTTGCGATTAATGTTGGGATCACAACGAATTCCTCCATACAAATATGTTTTATTTTTATTTTTAATTTAATAAGAAAAAATTTATAATAATTCTTTTCACAAAGCAAAAAATAGTCGTTTTTTAAAAACGAAAAAGTACAAAAAAAAACATTTTTCTTCGAAATAATATAAACAATGGATGTCTTTTTTTTTTCAATTGTTTTTTATTCTCTTAATTTATGTAAGTCTTTGCAGCTTTTAAGGGGCTTTAGGGCCTAATTTTCGCCCTCAAATATCCTCCATCTTTTTTTTATTTTTATATTTTCTTTTGTACTTTTCGCAAATTTTTCTGTCAAAAAATAAATATATTTTAATCTCCATTTTTTTTTCTTTGTAGAACGTAGAGGAGGGGGGGGGGATTTATTTAAGTTCCGTTTTGGTTCGAGACCAGGTTCATACGATACGCGGAAGAAAAAAATAAAGGATGTGCGATTTAATTTTTTTTTTTTTTAAAGAAGCCATTTTTGAGCATTCTCACATTTTTTGGAAACTGGAACCTTCGGAAATATGGAAAAATTCACGATCCTTCAAAAATTATAGAAATTAGAAAACTCGTAATCAAAAACCTTCGTGAATCCTGTTGGGTACGAGTAATTGAATATGGTCCAACTCACGGAAATCGCCGTTACAACAGCTGATTTATTTGAATCTGTATTTCCTTTACATTTAAATTTGCCGTTACAACAGCCTGTGTTTATTCAAATCTATATCCGTTTATATTTAAATAATTCACTTTACCTCCAAGAAATTCAACCCTTGTCATTAATTACGGGGTCCATATTCGATTTGTCTTTACCTACACACGCTTCTAATCTCTCTCCCATGCCTAACCTCCAAGAAATTTGACGTTGTCATTAATTATGGGATCCATATTTGATTTATCTTTACCTGCACAAGCTTCTAATCTCTCTCCCATGCCTAACCCATAAGTCCTCCCATCTAACTTTAATTCATGCTCCCGATTTTTCCAGAGACTTGTTCAAATTTTAAATTATATTTCGTTCGCAATTTCAAACAAAAATTTCCTTCAGTTTGAATGTCCCGATGAGTTGACTGAGTTTTATATTGTCGCAATTTAAAGATTTGTATTAGTGTTGTTCAAAGTTATCTAGATCCTGTATCTAGATATAAAAATGTGGTATCTGTATCCAGATAGATTTTTGATTAAATAATCTGTATCTAGATATTATTTTAGACGTTGTATCTGTATCTAGGTCCATTTAAAAAGTATCTTTTAACAACTCTGGTGTTGTTAAACTACTCGGTTTAAAGTCGATTTTTTAAAACCGGCTAACTCGATATTTTAGCCGGAAAAATATTGTCTAAGTCCTCTAGATTGGCCTAATAGATGTCCAAATAAACCTTTCCCTATTAAAAAAAAATCTTAAGGCTTACCCAATTTTTTTGTGGCTAAAATATCGCGTTGGCCGTTTTTAAAAATCGGCTCAAAATGTACCGCTTTAACAACACTAATTTGTATTTTTATTAACATGCGTTGATGAGTAATTTCGATATTTCATAAAACAATAATCGATAATGTATCGGTAATATTAAGTCTATAGGTGTCCGTGCGGTCTACTTTGAGACTCCACCTAGGAGTCGATGTTATTTATTCAAATCATGCTGGCCGATTAATTAATTTGTTGTATCTGCCTATTTTTAATTGACAGATACAGGGACGTTTTTCGATTATATTTTCGATATGGTATTTTATTACGAAAAAAAAAAATTGTCTCCGTTTAAAATTGAATCACGTGATAATTATTGGAATTTCGTTATCGATATTAGAATATTGTAGATATACATATGAAATAATTTGATAACCTAATTTTCCTAATAGGTACAAATTTATTCTTTTTCTTTAAATATACTATTAAGATAATTATTTTCCTTCAAATTAAAATAATGAGGGGGTAGGAAGGAAATTCTACATGGTAGACAACTATTCTTACTTCAAAAAACATTTTAACATGAAATATAAACTAACGGTTCAAAATTTATAAAACAATATAAAATCACCCGATAGATGGCGCTTTATCTATATTTATTATTATTTTATTTTTTGTTTTTATTAAAAATATATATTTTTAAAATGGATGTTATTTATTATAGAAAAAATTTTTATATATTTTTTTTATGATAAATTTATTTTATAATTTATAGTTAAATGTGTTGATTAAGATTTTTTTTAGAATACAAAAAAAAAATGAATTCAAGAATGAAAATTTTACTCATAGATGGCATATAAAGGTGTAGACATCTAATAGCGAAGTCTCGAGCCTTAGACAATATTAGATGTATAGACCTTTATATGCCATCTATGAGTAAAATTTTCGGTTCTTGAGTAATATTTATCTGGATAAAATATTGAGTCAGACCTTTTTTAGAAAAAGGAACAAATAGAACTGTTATAACAACACTAATCATTAGAGTTGTTAAAAGATCTGATCCTGTATCTAGATATAAAAATGTGGTATCTGTATCTAGATAGATTTTTGATTAAAATATCGGTATCTAGATATTATTTTAGACGATGTATCTGTATCTAGATCCATTTAAAAAGCATCTTTTAACAACTCTGCTAATCATATTTATAATGTGGGGATAGATTTGCCATATCGATTAAAGAATCCGCAATAAATTTGTATAATTGTTTATGAAGAAAGAGGAGAATTAGGAAGAAAAACAATATGGAAATAAATCATTTGGATCACCCAGTTTAAATAATTATTTTTAAGTTTTTTTTCCGTTTTTTTGATGATTTCTTTTCAATTAATAAAAACTCTTTTCCTATGCGATTTAAACTCCGGGGTTGTCCGAGATTATAACTTTCTGCCACTTAAGATTCTTTATTATAAGTACGTAGTACATTCTTCATCTCTACAAATCTGGCCTCGAAGCAAAATTTAATGCTGCTTCTTAATTATGAATTCTTCAATTAGTGTTGTTGTTAAACGGCTCGTTTTCAGCCGATTTTTAAAAACGGCTGACTCAATATTTCATCCAGAAAAAATATTACGCTAACCTGAAGATTTAGCTCGCAAATGGAACAAAAAATCTAGACATATATTTATCGAAATCTCTAGGCCTATGGCAATAGAAGGATTAAACTTTAGCACAAGTGAATTATGGAAAACAAAGAATTTCTTAGTATAGTCTAATTTCTCTCTTCCAGTTGAACTTAAATAACAGCATTATTAGGGAAAAACTCTCATTTCCTTTCCTAATAAAATGGAATTAAAATGAATCAGGATATTTTTTTGAAAAAAAAAATAAATATAAATTAGAAAATGTTCCATTATCGGAACGTCGGGTAAAAAAACGGGTCAAGTGTTTAGTCTGAAATGTTCATACTTGTGTCCCTGATTAGAATTATTCATTTCTGAGTTTTACCACTCGAAAAGGCTGCTAAGGTTAGAAGTTGCGAAACCATTTGAACTCCGTTAGTAGGCGAATTACTCGCTTCTCGAGATTAGGAGAAGGTAGTGCCATCGAATCACTTAATTTCGGATACTTGTTCTCGCCGCAATAAAGTTTAGAGTTTCCAAAGAATTATTCAAAGCTTCGTTTATCGATTGGAATTAATTATTTTTTTTGGTCTTCATTTTCGATTGCAATTCCCGGAAGGATTATATATATTTCTTTATTATCTTTTTTTCTTACCATTTTTTTGTAGCCATTTAACAGCTGACAGATTATTTCTTAAATTATTAATTTAACCAATTGAATTAAAGGTTAAAATTATAGTATTAAATAAATAAAAAATTGATAACGTAAACAGATTTTTTAAAAAATCGATCAGCTGTTAAATCGCGATCGCGATCGCGTCATTATGAGTTCATGGTAAGTCGTATACGCGACATTTAAATATATTTTTGGTCAAGACAATCTGTAATAGTACTAGGTTATTATTAATTTTTCAACAATAATTTTTTAGGCTTTTCAAAAGAATCAGTTCCCCGCACGACGAAATAATCTTTTTCTCCCTATCCCTTTTTTTACTGGTCTTATATTTAACTTTTATACCCCCCTTCCCTCCTCATTTTTATATTCTCCCTTTTCCAATCAGAACCCTATGCTTTCTTTATTTAATATCAAATTAAAATCAAATAATCGTGATTGTTTAATCGGTATAATGAAGAAGAAAATAATGATTCCTGGGTTCTAGATTGTTGACAGTCCATCAAGAAAATAAAGATGTTCCAGTCGGGCAAAAAACGGGTCAAGTGTTTAGTCTGAAATCCTCGTACATATATCCCTGATTAGAATATTCGGTTAGAAGTTGCGAATCTATTTGAACTCTTACACATGACATAATTGTACAAGACTTTTTCTATTCCTTGATCAAACATCAAAGAGTGATTAAACCAATGCAAAAAAAAATCTGAAAAGAAGTGACAAAATTAGGGCAAATCTTCGCATACAAAGAAAAGCTTTAAAAACGACGTAAAGGGCATGAAAAAATGATGTAACAAACATTCGAATTAGGCTTATAAATTTAAAAAAAAATATATAAAAATTATTATATTTAAAAATTTTTTAATATATACTAATGAATTACTCGAGCAATTTATTCAAGTTCAGAGCCGACATTCACAGGAGTACATCTGTATACATAGATCAAGATAACAATGTAATTAACAGAGTTATTAAAAGAGACTTTTTAAATGGGTCATGATACAGATGCATCGTCTAAAATAATATCTAGATACAGATATTTTAATCAAAAATCTATCTAGATACAGATACCACATTTTTATATCTAGATAACAGGATCTTGTATCTAGATCCTTTAAACAACTCTGGTAATTAATAATAAAATTAAATTCAAATATATATATATATATATATATATACTTAAAGATATATTAGTGAGGGGGAGTAGTTAATCATTCATTTTTCTTAAGATTGTGGATTATAGGTGATAAATAAAAATTCGCCTTTTAATATTAATTAAGTTTAAGTCATTTATTAAGTAAGAAAAAGATTGTCAATATATTTGGAATTAATAAACAAAGTGATAAATTCCTCATTTCAATGGTTTATTAACAAGGGGAAAAATAAATATGAATTAATTACTTTTAAAAGTCATTTTAAATTGACGAGGTTAAGCTTAGGGATTCTTTTGTTTTTGGGAAAGAAATTAATATACTAAAAATACATAACTCTGTCTGTATATATATATACATACCAATTCAATTTTATATAATTGATTTCTAAAAGAGCCGAACAGAAAGAGTGTCAAGACCTAATTTGTTTTGAAAAAATGGGTTGGTGGAGGAAGTGTGATCATATTTATATTTCGACTTTACTTTGGTCTTCCTTGTGATAATACGAAATTCTTGGTATACAATCCTTAGAATATTATTATTATAATTGAAATAAAAAGATAAAATTGAGGTCAATAAGAAAAACCTCAAAACTTCATCAGCTGTTAAATTATATTTTATCGCATTACCCGATATTAATTAATTCTTCCTCACCGTATTAATTGTATTATCATCGACATAACTATTTACTAGGAAGTTATATTTAATTATATATATTCATTTTAAAATGATAATGAATTACGTTCAAATAGTTTGTTTATCCAATCTGAATTTAGCAAGTGTTTGGATAAATTGGGAATAGACGGTTCCCAACAACTTGGAATTGTACCAAAGGTAAAGGATCCTATGCAAATTATTCACAAGGAAGACCGAAGTAAGGTCAAAATAAAAATATGATCACACTTCCTCCACCATCCATTTTTCAAAACAAATTAGATTATTATTTTTTAAATTATTTCTTATTTATTTTAATGTATAAATATTAATATATGAAATATATATATATATATATATTACCCTTCAATTTTGTATTCTAAATTGGATAGTTCGTCGACACTCTTTCTGTTCGGCTCTAGATTCATGTAATCAAGCCAGAATATAGGAAAATTGAATTTATTGGTCACAAGACATGCCCCTAACAACTTGATCTATCAAGCACTTGTAAACATTACCCAGAATGAGTCAGTTTCAAAGCCCTTCCTGTCATATAAATGTAGCCGGTTTGGCAGAATAACAAGGTCTTTGGGTGAGTTGGATCTATCCTGAGAATTCCTAAGAGAGCTTCTACAACGGATAGGAAAACTTTCAAGATCATTCTGAGACTTATGTAATCGTATTTACCCGTACAATATGAATGCGATTGATAAAATGACCCGGATTGCATGTCTTTGACGAAGATAAAATCTTGCCTTTGTGAAACTCTGTTTCGACCTAAATTTATTTGTTCTAAATCTTTTATATTATGTCTTGAGATTGAGAAACAAAAAAGTGGTAATGATGACTGGTACGAAATGATATTGAGCAGAGATGTCCACATATTTTATCATATTTTTTAATTTTGTAATGCTACTTAAATATTTGTTTAGATTTGATGAAGCCAAAGGGTAGGTGCAGGAAAAATTCCAAACTAGGAAACTTACCATCTTCCCAAGTTAACCGTGTAATTCTCCAAGTCTTTTATTGTCAGAAATTCCGTATTGGAGGCAGCGTCTACATGACAGTATATATGCAAACCCCCCTCAAAAATATATATCTACCCACCTAAAAATACCAAAATGATATCCATAGATAATTTAAAAATGTAATGGAAAATCTTCTAGATTATTATAGCCTACCCCCTATAATGCCTACCCCCTATCACCTACCCCCTACCACCTACCCCCTACCCCCTACCACCTACCTCCTACCACCTACCTCCTACCACCTACCCCTTTATAGATATTAGGATGCAAACGGTTCCTACCCCCCCCCCTCCCGCTCATGTAGACACTGATTGGAGGGAATCTCAACCGAATTTACACTCTCGATGAGAGAATTGCATAAGTACCAGATAGCTCGTCCGCTAATTCTGATATATTTGAAGGCAAGTGTCTGCCTGAATTCTCCTGTTTGTGTTAGATATTTAGTATATTTGTGTGAGATGATAAAGTTTGATGTTTAAATGTGATAGGTTAAACGTAAACCTCTACGTCATCGCGGAATTGCTTCCTGATAACCTTTGCGGCTTATATGAATATATGACACTATTAGAATTAATACCCAGCTGACAAAATAATTCCTCGCCATATTTTTTTTGTGTATTGAAACAAATTTAATGTAATTTTCCCTTTAGCTAAATATTTTTAAAAGATTGGTTTTTTGAGAACTTATTTTTAAAATTTTTTTTTTATTATTTTTCAAATATATATTTTTTTTTAGGGTTTGGACACAGCCTACGGAAAATATGTTTCTTGTTAGCTGTATGGAGAGAAATACTCATTTGAAAGATTTATTTTTTTGATTGGTTAAAATAGATTTCAAATAAAAGGAGTACAAGGATTAAAGGGGAGATTTGTGTTAAGTTTATCATATAAATTAGAGATCTGCAGAACTTCCAATTCCCCGTGGTTCTTAATTTTTTTTGGGAACACTTTTAAAATAAAATTTATGCCCTATTATGTTTATAACTATAATTTAACGATATGTATAAATATATTATTTAGATTTATAGGACATATGATCTTTTAGAGTTCAGAGTGAGCCCAGCTATAGAAAAAACACGCTCGCTGGATATGCTCGTAGCTGGAATGCACAGGATCTTTCTAGCTAATTTTGAAGGTTTAGGAAGATCCAATGCCCTTATCCTCCAAAAATCTAAGACAACTTATAGTTAAATAGTCTTGTTGTTCCAGATTATTGTTATGAATAGACGAATGTTTGGTAGCCAATGACTTAAGATAATCGAATTCTGAAGTAACTTCCGTTTCACATTCGGTTAATTCGCCCGTGTAAGGTAACAGAGAGGTGGCGTGTTGACATAAAAATTGCACGTGAGTAATATATATTTTTTTTCCTTTAAATATTCATTTACTATGTTTATAGATGCTCATAACAACTAAGTAAAATAAATAAAACAAAGAGAAATAATAAAATAAAACTAATTTACGTATTTTAAAATACTACCTGAAGATCTGTTATTGGAAAATCTATGATCGAATTTTGTAAGCATATTTTTATTTAAGGGATGCTATGGGAGGACTATCTTATTCATTTACGATTAAATGGTTTTTAACTACGAAATAATAGGGATAAATTTATAGTAACTCCCTTTTCGACGTATAAAAATTTCAACAGTTTTTTTTGAAGGTTTTACGAAAAATTTAAACATTCATGCAATAATGCCCCAATCGGAGTTAAATAATTTGAGATACGGTTTCTCCATTCTATTTAATAGAATATTTATAGGATCTTTGTTATTGCCTACTCACACTTCCAGTATTATCAAAACACCATGCCAACTTGTAGTCACATGTTTTTTCTCATTGATTTTTGACTTGCACAACTATCATCCAACCCAAAACAATCTTCATAAAAAGGATCATTATCATCCAATTCTAAAAATATCCGATGTAAATGATATTGATTCTAATTTTTAATATCGTTTATATTTTCAAAATCAGCTGTTTTGAATCTTAAGGCAACCATGATTTCTCTCACATTTTAATGAGATTTTCTATTCCATCGACTGTCACTAGATTATGTTATCCATGTCCCAAACGTAAATGATGGTCATATTATCTTTTCTTTACATTGGGTCCTGCATCCGTAATTGAATTTTCTTGGACCCTAAATCAAATTCATTTTCAACTTTTTCTATCTCGGAAAGTATTAGTTTCAGCGATATGTTTCTGAGTGACATAATGTGTCGCCAATGTATAAAATACAAAAATAAAATTATTATTATCTATTTCGTGAAATGTAAATGAAATATAATTTTGCCGTCTATATTTGTCGGTTCCACATATCAAAAGTTATAGCACAAAATTTTGGACCTATATTAATTTGTTGACATATTGTGTATAATCCACTCCGGCATCTGAAATAATGCCATAAACACGATGACTTAAAAAAAATTCTAAATTTGGGATATTTAAATACTCTATTATAAAGTAACTAGATATTTTAACCGGTTTTGACTAAACTACAAAGGCCTAGGTAAAACTGCAAATTTTTACGTAATAATTTTTGGTTGTTGAAGTATCACATTTCAATAAAAAACGAAAATAAATAATAATATTTATAAAAAAATCTTTAATTTTAATATAAAGTAACGCGTTTCTTACTTTCTTTTTACATTATTATTATAATACACATTAACTTAATAGTTTTGTTTTATTATTAACACTAACTAAAAATGATTAACATTGTAAAAAATGATTTGGTTTTTTTTTAAAATTATTATTTTAGATGATATATAAAGCGTAATAAATAAAAAATTAAGATAGTACAAAATGTAATTTATATATTTTAATTCACATAGAATATTAGAGTATTTTAAAATGCACTTGATTGGAATAAAAAATATTAACTTACAATCTAATTCCGACTATTTTTTTCATTGGTATACATATCTCTATTAATTGGAGTGAAATTCATCTTCTTATGATATAAATAAACTTATAAAAATAAATTTATTAGATACAATTCAATAATAAAGTAATATAATATTATTAGTTGTATTTCTATTTTATCTCTGATTATAATTTCATTTTTAAATAATCAATAATATTAAATTCGCAAGTTGGCGTATTATTTTATGAAAAAAATGAAATAATACGCCATCTTACGGATTTAATATTATTGAAATTTTATAATGTAATTATAATCATTTTTTTTAATATATAATTATATTAAAGGATTTAAACTATTTTATTATGAGATAAATGGAAATTACGACTAATAACGTATATGCCTTTAATATTGAATATATCTAATTGCTGAATCTGTATTAAAAGTTTTAAGTTTCAAAAATCTTTTATCACATTTAGTAATACTTATAAGAGTTTTTTTCCTTAATTTTATAATTACCTACATGTTTATGTGACAATAGTGCTCACTGATGATTTGCTAATCTTTGCATATAATGCTATTTTTCTAAAGCTCATACCAGTTGTCAAATATCTATAAATACATTCAGATTATTTATATAAAAAAATATTCATCATACATGAGTGTTAAATAGAGCCTATGCTTCATATCATACTACATATAGAGTTTTTAAATTTAACTATAGTGGTGTGTCTATAGACTCCAAATTTATAAGTATGTAATTGAATGTTTCCACATGCATGTGGAACATCTGACAAAATTTGTCAGGATAAGAAGGAATACTATCAAATATTTTAAATAATCCTTTATCTCTATAAATACATTCAGATTTATTATATAATAAAATAATCATCATACATGGGTGTTAAATAGAGCCTATGCTTCATATCATACTGATAGAGTTTTTAAATTTAACTATAGTGGTGTGTCTATAATAGACTCCAAATTTATAAGTATGTAATTGAATGTTTCCACATCCATGTGATCTGACAAAATTTGTCAAAATAAGAAGGAATACTATCAAATATTTTAAATAGTCCTTTATCTCTATAAATACATTCCGATTATTTATATAAAAAAATAATCATCATACATGAGTGTTAAATAGAGCCTATGCTTCATATCATATTGATAGAGTTTTAAATTTAACTATAGTGGTGTGTCTATAATAGACTCCAAATTTATAAGTATGTAATTGAATGTTTCCACATGCATGTGGAACATCTGACAAAATTTGTCAGGATAAGAAGAATAACTATCAAATATTTTAAATAGTCCTTTATCTCTATAAATACATTCCGATTATTTATATAAAAAAATAATCATCATACATGAGTGTTAAATAGAGCCTATGCTTCTTATCATACTGATAGTTTTTAAATTTAACTATAGTGGTGTCTATAGACTCCAAATTTATAAGTATGTAATTGAATGTTTCCACATGCATGTGGAACATCTGACAAAATTTGTCAGGGTAAGAAGAATAACTATCAAATATTTTAAATAGTCCTTTATCTCTATAATTAATATATAATATAAATAATATCATATATTATATATACCGGTCATCTAAAAATCTATGCCTTTTTCTAAGGGCGTATCCTCAAATAATATAAAATATAGAAGTAGTAAATCATGCACATCAAACATTTTGTATATTTTATAGAAAATAAATCGTTTCGTAATCTCTCAAAATTCACAAAAGTTGTGCATTTTGGAAAACTTTTGAGAAATTTTTATTTTAGCTTTAGACACGGCCTAATATTTGATTCGTTAACTTCTCAAATATTTCTTTAAATTCAATCCTGTGATTTAATTTTTTTTAATTTATATGTTTCAATTACAATTTTGCTATAGACTTCAAATTATAGTTTTATTTTCCTTTTTAACATTGGCATCCTTAATTTCTTCACTAATAAGTTCTTCTAATCGGGTTATCCTCAAAATTTTTAGTAGTGAATCTCAAATTATCTATTATTCTCATAATTTTATTAAAAGTTTTACTTTTAGAGTAGAAATTTTTATCCAGAAATATTCAAATAAATCTTCAAGTTGAGACTCGCTTGATTCAATTTTTCAGGCTAAAAGCATGACTGAGCCGCATTAGAGATGGTAAAGTTAGGTAATTTAACAAACACTAACGTTGTCAATGTTGTTACCCTTCTATCGAACCTATCTTGTTAGTGTCCTCGTTTTCGTTATATATTATCATTGTTTGTTATCGTAATATATGGGGAGATTCCAGTTATACGAATGATTTTAGAATGAATAGGAAATGATTGAATTTTGCCCCAAATAATTATACAAATTATGTTTTTTTGCATGCCTGTTTTAATTGTTGTTGGTTGCCTTTTAATATTTATTTTGCGGGTGTTAGTTATTTTAATATTTTATAATTATAAGCTTTAATCTTATTTCATAAATTTAATAAATTTGAATTTCGATAAATGTTGAAAAATTTTATTTATACAAATTAAAGTTTTTTTTTAATGAAATATATAATAATTTGAATATATTAATACAAAGTAATTCAAAGAATTTATGAGGTCAATCCGGTGTCTATTCTAAATGATAGAAAATTTGTTGGTGGAAAAACCAAATTCTACCCCTAACCCCACGAAAAAATGGCGACCTTCTGTAGCTATATTTGTTCGCCTATTATACTATAGTAACCCCATGATATTGATATTTTTTAAAAAAAATTTTATAATTAAGCCACCCATTTGCCTCGCCAGCAAAGTCCTAATTAAAACTCTTTTTGTAAATCATAATTTAGCGTAGAAATAACAAACATACGTTAGTTGATGATACTTAAGTAGCTGTCACTAACCTCAATATAAATATATATACCATGAATGGTGTAAATAATATAAACTGTGCTAAAATGTTATCTGGAAATCATTAAAATCCAAATAAATATCTATTAAAATATACGTGTCTATTTTTACTTTATCTCACCGCCTATAAGAGAGGAAAATGGGTTATTTATGTAATACAGGCTTTTCATAGTGTTGTTAAATTACCTAACTTTGACTATCTCTATTGTGGTCTTTAGTCAAGTATTTAGCCTAAAAAATTGAATTAAGTCTCTAAGTTGAGTCTCAACTAGAAGATTGATCAGAATATTTCTGGATAATATGGCTACGCTCTTTTTATAGATGACCAAAATATGGTAGTTTAACAATACTACTTTTCTATGATAATTCTGAGTTGTTTTCTATTAGGATTGTTAAAGTATCTATATACAAGTATCTAGATCCTGTATCTAGATATAAAAATGTGGTATCTGTATCAAGATATATTTTTGATTAAACTTTATCTGTTTTTAGATATTTTTAAGATACATTTTGGTATACTTTTATTTAACGTTTTTTATATTATAAACAAAAATACTTGAATGCAAAATTTTATTTCATATGAGCATATAATTTAAATATATATATATTAAAAAATATTTAGACTACTCTAATAAAAAATTGTATATTTATCAAATATTAAAATATATAAAAAAATAGATATATATTCATTAAATATAATGGAGTTTATCAATAAACCAGACAAATTTTGATATTAAAATGTCTGCCATTTTAATTTTCAATGGCATTAATTAATTTTAATTTATTATACTTATTTTAAAAATTTATTTTAGATTAATAATAATAGTGATGAAGAGGAAGAGGAAGAAGTAATAATCAATGAAGCATCAAACAAGTTCAGACATTGTTTTCATGGCCAATTTATAGAGCATATTTTAAAATAATACCTCAAAATAAAAAAAAAACAAATTTCTGATAGTAAAATGTTTGCCATATCTATAAGAAAATACGCAAATTTCAGTTATCATTACCTCAACTTGTAACATTGTAAAACATTTAAGGGTATAGATACTAAATAAAATGTTTAAAATTGTAATTTAAAATTTTAAGGAGAAAAAATCAAGCACTGTTCATGAAAAAAAAACAATTAATACAAAGATTAGTTGATGAATTATCAAGATCTTCAACTGATTGCAGACAAATAACCTGCGAAAAAAAAACAATTAATTTAATATCCTATTTTTTTCGGTACCACGCAGCAGCAGATATGATTGTTAATAATGATTTAAATTTTGATACTCAGCAAATATTTAAATAATTTTTCCGAAAAATGCCCAGATTTTATATTTTTAAAGAATATCCTGATATAAAATTGTTATTCATAAAATATAACACCACAATCCCTTCAAGTGCCCCCGTAGAAAGGCTTTTTAGTATAGCTAAAAATGTCTTTGCGGATTAACGAGGGATGCCTTAAGGACCAAATTTCTGAAAATATTTTATTACTGGAAATCTAATAATTATTTATAATCATTTAATCGTATATTTTTATATATTATATTATCGTATTAAAATCTAAAAATCATTATTTTAATTTTGATAAATGCGATATCTAATCAATAAAGTTTTTATCTCATTTCATACATTTTCACAATAGAATCCTAATTTAGGTCATTGCAATTATATAAAAGCATTAAAAAATTGTATCTGTATCAAGATAACTTTTTAGACGATGTATCTGTATTTGGATCTAGATAACTTTTTTTGACTATGTATCTGTATCTAGATCTATTTAAAAAGTATCTTTCAACAACTCTGAAAAGTACATATATTATTATTCCAACTTTTTTTATTGAAAAGGATATCTAAATTGATTAATTATATAGAAAAATAAATAATTCAGTGTCAAAACTGTTTAAGGTAATTGGCCAATATATCGTAGGTGATACCCTTTCTCAATAACCCGAAAACTCTTTTGAGGATTTCTCTATTCTTCTCATTCAAATGACGTTTAGTGGCGTATGTCAGGGACCTTTCCAAATTGACCATACAATCCTTAAAACCAACGATCAAGGTCTGCTCGTATTTTTCTCGCAAGCGAGTTGTTAATTCGCGGCGATAATCGTCGAGGCCTCTCGTTAAGGCCTTCTCAACGGATTTGAGCATTTTGCAAAAGTTGTACCATTGACTCCTGGCGTACAGTAACTCATTAACCTCCTTTTCGCTTAAGGCGCCTTCGTACACCAACCGCAAAAGCCTCAAGTACAATTTTGCACTTATCACGGCCATATTATTCCACCCGTCTGTCTCTTTATCATTCGAACTTTCGCTGATCAACAACACGCGAACTATTTCGGTAATATATTCCACGTCCTTATTTATATCGTATCGAAACAAATAGTGGGAGTCGTAAATTTTTCCGCTCTTCTTTCTACGCGAAGTCGTCCTAGCTGGGGAAGGTTTGAGGGCGCGTAAGTCGGAGAGGAATACAGTTTTGTCCATACCCCTCAAATGGTAATAATATGGCAACAAAACGCGATAAAGCTTTAAACTCCATAAAACCCCCTTGGCCACGCACTTCCATTCCTCCGAAGTTGCCTTTGTCATGTATTCAAGATTTTTCAGGCACCTCCCAACCATTTCGCGGGAATATCTGCCAAAACGACGGCCCCTTTGTTTGGCCCTGCCTCCGTAGTACGCCAGATTCAGAAGGGAAACGCCCTTGAATCTGTCCTTGAAATCTGAAATCTTACCTCGAGTGATTCTGTTTTTCGTCCGGAATCCGCTCGCCGATACACACCTTACTTTGATGAAAGGTAACGGTTTGCCTTTGCCACCCCTTAGACGCCATTTATTATCGTTATTGTTGTCGCCCTGTCCTTTCCTGTAAGTGAAGCGGGATTTGTAATGTTGATTTCCGATTTTATTCATTCAAATAAATTTTGGGGGTTTTTTAAAAAAATGTTTCAATTTTTGAAAAAAAAATATTTTTTTTTTAATTTTCAAATATGACTTTTAAAAAAACTCAGCACGGAATTAAAATTCATTTCAAGTTTTTTTTTTTATTATTTTTACCATTAAAACATAATATATTTTTTTTTATCTCCGTGATTCAATTTATTTGTGGCGTAAAAGCAATCATTTAACAAATTGTCATATTCTTAAAAAAAAATAATTGTTTAAAAATGAAAATTATTTTTAAAAATACAGTAAAAAAAAAAAAAACTATTTTCTAGAAATCAAGGCTTTTTATTAAACTATAAAAAAATATAAGAACTTTTTAAATATCAGAAATATAATTTGAAACAAAAAATTTGATAGTATTGATAAACAATGAACATAATCAGAGTTGTTAAAAGATACTTTTTAAATGGATCTAGATACAGATACATCGTCTAAAATAATATCGAGATACAGATATTTTAATCAAATATCTATCTAAAATACCAAATTTTTATATCTAGATAAAGGATCTAAATACTTAACAACTCTGCATATTAATAATACCTAGACTGACGATGCATTCATGATAATTTCATTTGAAAGAGTTAGTTGAATGCAAATTAGCTGGGCTCGCCATTTTGGTAACCCATATAGTAATTATTCTCTCATGTTAAAAACTATACTATTAAATTGATAACCTTGCCTCCTTATTATCTCGATGATAAGGCGATTCCTTTAATAAAGTTTGTGTCAGACATAAGAATAAATCGGTCTTTCGTTTAAAATTTTTTTTTGTAAATAACAATATGGGTAATCAAAATGGCGTCTCCAGCTGTATTTCGTTGATGTACACTTTTAATGAATGCATCGACAGTCTAGGTATTATAATATGTCATTGCCTTTTTCATAAATGGATAAGTATAATGGGTAACAATTAAACGTTACGTTACCAGTGTCGTCAACAGCTGCTTCCAATTATTCTATCATTTCAAAAATGCAACCAATAGCTCTGCAATTCCATTTTTTCTATATGTAACTGTAACAATCGTTAAAAAAGAAAAATATCTCTGGGTATTGGTTAATTAACAGTTGCAACTTTTCCCTTAATCACAGAAAACTCCGTTGATATATTATTTTTTTCTTAGAGTATAATCAAATTTTAGTCTATTTATCCCTTTTAATACAACGCTTCGAATCATTTTCCTTGAATTCCTCATATCCATCCTTTTCTTTTAACATCCGTAGTTTTTGTGCCATTCAGAATGATAAACTACTATATTATCAAAATCAACATTGTCTTTAAATTGTTCTCCCTGTCACACTCGTTCGTGTCATACTTATTTGTGTCACACTAGTTCGTGTCACACTTGTTTGTTACACTTGTTCGTGTCATATGTTGTGTGTTAGATTGAAACAACCATAGACCCCCCCCCTATCACCTTGAGTACTTATTATAGCTCTTGTTGAAATTCGAAAGCTTATTTTAATATTGTAATTTAAAAAATATAGAGTAAGATCGGATATCGGCTTTAGAAGTCCACAATCCCCCTGCACGATGGGCAGGGTCTGGTAACGTCTTTAAAAATTTTATTCGGACCAGGCCTGAGCAAAAAAAAGTTATTTGAGCTGGATTATCGATGAATTCTGATGTTTGATAGAAATTGTAATCCCATAAAGTGTTAGTGTTGTTTTTAATTTAACCTTCCCCAATATTATAAATAGTTTGTTCATTTTGATGTCGAACTATTTATATTTCGGGATTGGTTTTGTTTTTTTTCAAAAAAAACAAAAGCTAAATTCCACTCCAGTAAAGGACCCTAAAAAAGTTGTCATTTATACTAATGGGCCATAGCCCCTTAAATTATTTTATAAAAGTGTCCCCCTCCCAATGACATTTTTTAATGTTTTTTTACTATGTAAATTTTAGTTTATTAATTTCATAAAATATCAAATAATATGATGCATCATCAGTATATGACAGAAATTAAAAAAAATTAACAGATCCCCACAATCCTAGAGGAATAATTCCAAAATACATATCAATATATAATATTACCTAGACTGACGATGTATTCATTAAAGTGTGCACCAATGAAAACAGCTGGGGACGCCATTTTGATTACCAATATCATTATCAAAAATTTTAGACAAGTGGCCAATATATAATTTATTCTTTAAAAATAAAATGAAAATATACAATTAACGAACAAACATACTCTACCGAGAAATATTGCATATTACCCTGCATTCACTCTTAACACAAAAAATACAGCATATTTTGTAAATTAGCCGCCCACGCTAACTGTGATAAATGCACATGGTAAAGCGGGCAAGGTTTAAGACACCGGTTTCAAAATTATTTAATAAACAAATCGAAAATGTATAATATATTTTTTTTTTAAATCTGGGTTTGTTATCATTTAAAAACTATAATTTATCGAGATTGCTGACAAGGTCGAAACCTGTCAGATATCGTACTTTTTTTCTATGTATAAAATAGTATATATCAGGAGACCATTTTAATTTTTTAAAATATACCCGGGCCGGGTCCGGTCTTAAAATATAAAACCCGGGCCGGGCCTTGCAAATGGTACCTCTGCAGGTCTTCTGATATTTATGAAAAATAAAATAAAATAACTCAATAAAAAAAAAATTAGAATTTATATTAATTAATTAAAAAGAAAGAAAGAAAGAAATATATTAATATGAAATTAATTGCAGATTATTTAATTTATTATTTTTTAAAAAAGGAAAACGTATATTTTTTGTCATCTTATGATCCTATTATGGTGTTTAAAAAGTCATGTTTTTAAACTTTAAACATTTTTTTCCTATAATTATTATTTATGAACCCCAGTATCAATCTTCTAGATATAGTAAAGCTATTTATTAGTTATGTTTACACGGTATTATTATACTTTACTTTCTAACTTATATATAATAATATTTAAAAAATTGATGGATAATACGATTACGATAATAATATTAAATAATAAATTGATATTGATTGTAGAAAAAATTTTTTTTATAACGTTATAATAGATAAAAACCAAATTTTTGAATTGAAAATGAAAATGTAAATGTAAAAATATCTTTATATATTTTGGTTTTTACGAGTTTTTAATAGTATAATATCGTATTCATTGTAAAACCTCTTTAAGATAATGAAACCATACGGGAGATTGTCATATTAAAAGTGCATTTAAAATATATTTTCAAAAGCTTTGTTGAAGTATAAAAGTAACTGAAATAATTACGGAGATACTCTTTTTTTTTAGCTAGCGGTAAAATGAAAATTAATATAATTTTATTATGCCTTACAAGTATGTACAGCTTGCCCATAGATGTGTAATAGGGGTTATTTTCCCCATAAATTTTATTTAACATACAATTAGATGGAGATAGGAGATACATAGTATAGAGAACATATACGATCCTTAGCCGAGTGCCTATTTTGATTACCAAATAACAGCACCGCACAGAAATCAACACGATAAAAAAATCTCAAAGACAATTTAATATTACAAAAAATGAAGCATTTTTCTTTTAAAAAAAAAAATTAAAAGAACCAAAGGAATTCCTTTAAAAAGAAAAGGGGGAAGGAGAAAGTGTCCTAGATATTCTGAGTCAGTAAACTAAAGCGAAATATTTGATATCCACCTGCCACAAAGCTGACTTTCGCTTATACAATCGTGACACATGTCGAATTTTGTTTTGTTTCGGTTCAGTTTTATTTATTGATCTTTTAGTACCCATCGAATGTGCCAAAATTAGACGATTTTTTTTTGATCAGGCAAACATTTCTCCAAAACTTGGGGTGTAACCAATGGGTTGCCTGTTCACGTTAATATCATTTTAGGGCTAATAAAAATTTCTCCCACCCCCACACACACACCACCCCATTCCACCCCTCCCCCCCCCCTCCCAAAAAAAAATGTGTGTACAATATATCATTTATAAGGAAGAATTTGAAAAGAAAAATTAGTAAAAGTTAATGATATAGCCCAAAAGTATGCAATAAATGTACCCTGATCCTTCTCTTGACCCCTTAGCAAAATCCCTGGATAACTTAATGATTTATCATGTATTAAAAAAAATAATTTTTTAAAATCGATTTTCACTTTAAAAAAATCATTTTGTTTTTCCATCCATATTTGTCACAATTTTAATTGGTATAATAATAATAATAATAATAATATTTTTATTTTCAAAGTGGTAAAATAATGAAGAATCTTAATCTATTAATTAGCTTAATGGGTTTTACCACTCAACATATCAATTACTTTTTCCTTTTTTAATAAAGAAACTAAAAGTAATTGATATAGTTTTTAATTATTAATTATTATGGTACTTTTTTAAGTTATTTATTTTTGGCAAAAAATTTACTAATTATAAACTATATCAAAAATATAAAAATTAATAGCACTAAAATTTTTATTTTTGTTTGAAAAAATTTAGATTTCTTGTTTTTAAGGATTTTTCTTTCTTCCTCTATTCCTTCCTAATTTTGAAATTCAAATAAGGAAGAGAAAAAAAAATTATTTATCATTCAATTAAAGTTAAGATTTTTTTTTTTTAAAGAACTTATAAAATCACTTCAAAAAAGCAGTTTTAAAATAGAAATAAACTATAAATTTTGGAAATTCTATATTAAGTTATATTAGTTATTTAAAAACAAATACGTTTTCTTTACCAAAATGGTTACAATCAGCCCCACTATTAATAACAATTAATAGATATTCTAAGGGGAAAAAAAACCTCTTTTACAAGATTTATTTGCAAAATTACAAAATTGCACAATTTTTGATTTTTCCCGATGTTCACTTAGATAAGCTATTGGTAGATTTAAAAAAAAAAAAATTGTTTAGGTGATTTGAGATCTGGTTGTTTCTATGGGCACCAGATTGCTGACTTCAGGGTTCCTACAGTATTTGCCACCCTGGAAGATGAATCTAGATTTTAAACAATTAGGGACGTATACAAGATTCATAATTATCGATTTGTCGCCCCCCCCCTTTTCCCCTTTTTTTTAGCCATCCAGTGGGAAATACTTAAGGTAAGAAATGGGCAGCCCTAGTATGAAGAAAAGTAAGGATAAATTGTTACGAGTAACCGATATGTGAATGGGTTAGATGCACTCTTAGACAAATCAAAAGGAACTAGGAAAATGTTAGAGAACATATTATAGTGGTTCGTACAAACCATTGATGGCACAAAGGAAGGAAAAAAAAGGGGATGTATGTGGCTAGATCTCTAAAAATAGGGGAGGTTTTGAGTAGTGTTGTTAAAAGAATCGAACTCAATATTTTAGCCAGACCAAGCGTCAAGATTTCGCCAATAGATGTTCAATCCTATGTGCCATCTAAGAGCAGTATCTTTAGGCTGGCGTGATATTTTTCTGAATAAAACATTGAAATTAGCCTTTTTTCAAAAAATCGATTCAAATCGAGCCGTTAAACAACACTTAGTTT
The DNA here is from genome assembly GCF_954871325.1 of Gordionus sp. m RMFG-2023. Lineage (NCBI taxonomy): Eukaryota > Metazoa > Nematomorpha > Gordioida > Chordodea > Parachordodidae > Gordionus > Gordionus sp. m RMFG-2023. The sequence goes on from NC_088775.1 coordinate 2,812,865, forward strand.
TGAAACGGTTACGACTGGAGTTGAAGATGGCATATTAAATATGAATATGAATAGTAGGGTAGGTAGAGTATGATTGGGGAGAATTACGAATGCTAAGAAGAGTTTCTGATAAATCTTTATACATAGTATTGCGAGAAAAAAAAAGAAGAAGAAAATAGAATGGATCATAAATTCCTCATTTAGTATAGTATTTAGTATCTTCTTGTTAGAGCTTTTACGTTTTTATATGAAGGTTAATATTTTTTTTCCCCATTAATTTAATCGTTTTATATATTGAACATAACATAACATTTAGGTATTAGGGCATTGATATCTGGAAACGATGAGGTTTCTAACCGTAGCACGCCAGCACACGATTTTAGAAAAATTTTCTAACCCCCAATCCCCCTTTTCATCTGTAATATATAATAATTTATATTTAAAAAATCGACGGAAAATAAAAGTTCATAACGAAATTGTTTCTTATTTACAGGGTAATTATTCCAATCGAGATGGCATACATTTCCGGTAAAATCAAAATTTTAAATTTAAAAAAAAAAAAGGCGCCATAATAAATAATCTACAGTTTAAAAAAATTAACACGCCGACGCTAGCACCCAAAAAGTCCGCCAGATGTTTTAAATTTTTAACCGGTCCATTTGAAGGCTTTCTAATTGGGAATGTTAAAATGGGGTTTAAGAAAATATACACCCTATCAATGACATGTAATAATAGGTAGACTGACGATGCATGCATTCATTGAAAGGTGTATAACATCAATTTAAAACCATCTGAGGAGGCCATCTTTATTACTCATCATAATCATTATTTATAAAATTTTAAACGAGAGGGCCACGCAAACTTATAATCTGGAAGCAAGTTATCAATTTAATAGTAGCTTCCTCTTTTTAAACATGAGAATAATGGCTATAGGGGTTACCCAAAATGGCGGATGCAGCTGATTCGCATTCAACGACCCTTTCAAATGCGTTATGAATGCATCGATCCGTCATTGACAGAAGAAGAGTTAAGTTATTTATAAATCAATCACTTTGTTTTTCGGATACGTTTCAGTTTTAGTATATACTATATAATTTTTTATATTTCTTACTAATTAATTAATGAATTATAAATTTCTGGCTTATTTTATTTTCTTTCTAAAATTTGTTTTTTTAAACATATTTATTTAAGAATAAATATCAAAGTTTTTTTTTTTTATTTGGATATTAAGAAATTTATCAAAATATCAAAAAAAAAACAATTATAATAAAATTATTTGTCATTTTTTTTATACGACTAAAAAAAAATATTACTTATCTTAAAATTTCTTTATTTAGCACGTTGGTCTCATATATGGACCTGCCCAAAGTTGAGCGTGCGTGAATTACATGACAGTCCCATCCTCCATATAATTAAGCCGATTTTTTTTTCCTCGAGGATACCAACAAACCTTGTGTAACACCCATATATGAAGTATGATAAGGGTGGAACTACTATATGTGTTTAGTAATAATGAGTATAGCAATGAAAAAGTAGAATCGGAAATATCTTGTTATTATTATTTATAAGATTCGTTTTGTATAAAAATCAGCTGTAAATGTGAATCGTTGCTTCTACTAACGATCTGCATCGGAACTAATTTTTCAAGCCCGGCATGACCCGGATTTTTTTTTACAAATATTAGGCCAGGCCCGATTATTTTAAATATAATCAGAACCAACCGGGCCGGGCCGGACTCAGACCGGGTATGGGCCGGATATGGGGGCCTAACTTTATCAACAATTAAGAGTCAACATAAGCTACCGAAGTGGATGTGACAATAAAAAGTCAGTTAATTCCAAAGGGAAACATATCTTAATTATATATATGGTCAAGTTAGATATACAAGAATATGGAGAGCCTGGCGATTTAACATCAGATGACTTAAACTAAAACAATAAATTAGACTAAATTAAATGGGATCTATATTTTTAAAAATAATAAAAAATATTTTATATTTTATTAAATATTTTATTTTTTTTTTTAAAAAAAAAAAACTTTTTTATTAAATATTTATTTATTTTTTTATAAAAAAAAAGCAAAAATATAAAAAATTAATTATTTTTTTACAAAATAAAAATAAAAATTTAAATATTAAAATATTAAAATATTAACTTATAAAAAAAAAAAAAATATGTTAATGCCCATTAATAAAGTGAATTCTAAACGTATCATTCTTATATAGAAAATGATATTTAATCGGCAACGTTGATAGAACGTAACATAAAAAAAACTAATTTATTATCCCCCCCCCCCTACTTCCACCGCACTACTTACACTCATTCTATATATTTTTTTAGAAGAAAAAAAAATCTATTCTGTCACTCAAAATCCATGTAAAATAAAAATAAAAATTCTGACGTTTATTATGCGCAAAGACGAAATGATAGTTAAGGATCCCTTGGTCATCGGCAATTACCCGAGTTTATCCGAATTCTCACCCGATAGCAGCGGAGTCAAGGAAGGGAAGAAGAATGTGAGCATTCTGGAACCGTTCAAGAAAAGGAAGTCCTCCTCGCAAACGTTGGTGAAAAGGGAAACGTGGGACGGGAAACTGGATTTCATATTCTCTTGCATGGGACTGTGCATAGGATTAGGAAACGTGTGGAGATTTCCCTATCTCTGTTACAAGAATGGTGGAGGTCAGTTTTTTTTTCCCCCCTAATAAATCTGAATATAAGTATCTCTTCAAAATCAACCAATAAGGATTGGGGTCATTTAAATTTTTTTTTAGTGGTGGGGCTAACACTTCACATACTCATTAGTTCGATATACGGTATTTTATGATTGGTCATTCTATAAGGAACCTATTTGCTCATTAGTTTATGGGGGGGGGATGGTCTTGCTTCCATATTTATAACGCGTATTGTCATCTGTTTTGGGTTCGTATAAATGTGCGGAAATATATTATATAAGGCCAACGCGAGTTCTAATTGTAACAATCCCCAATGACATCAAATATTAATATATACACCGACGATGCATTCAATTAAAAACAGCTGGGGACGCCATTTTGATTACCCATATCATTATTTTAAAAAAAATTTTAAACTATAGGCCAATTTATTCCTAATGTTTGACGCAAACTTTATTAAAGGAATTGCCTGATCATCGAGATAATAAGGAAGCAAGTTATCAATTTATTCTTTCTTCCTATCTTTCTTTCTTTCTAGTTTTTAATATGAGATAATTAATATGTATAGGTTACCAAAAAATGGCGGGTCCAGCTGATTTGCATTCAACGAGATTTCAAATGCAATTATTATGAATGAATCCATATGTCGTTAAACAGCCCCCCCCCTACCCCAATCTTTCATACGCTTCAATAAGGAACTCCGTCATTACTTTATTGTCGCGGAGTATTCTACATAATGATATTTATATTCTAAAGGAATACATGTCGTCTTGAATCTTGGAAGGAGCTAATTTTTGAGAAGACCTTTTTTAAAAAAAAATATTAAATAAACAGTATTCTATATAGCCTAACTCTTAGGGCCCCTGGTAAAATTCTGCATCGCCCCCCCCCAGCCGGCTTCTACCGGAGAATTTCTACTAGTTCTCTTAAAAAAAAGTTTAAAGGAGTTTGCAATACAAAAAAAAATATCCATTTACGATAGTTTTATTTAACCAAATTTATTACCTGTATATCAGTGTTATCAAAAGTTACTTTTAAAAGTAGCGCGCTATTATACACTTTTCAACAAAAAATGCGTCTAAAGAGATTTTCAATATGGCGTTTTGGGTCTGGCTAAGGTTATTCTTATATTATAATAGTAATGGTTAAGATAAAAATTATGTAGGAGATAAGTGGCATAAATGACCATGTTTGATGACTTGCCAGGCCACCATTCTCTAATCTATTGAATCAATTTTTCTCTCAAAATTGATCAAAATGTGGAAGGATTTGAAATAAGTATTTTATTTAAAATTTATAAATATATATATATATATATATATATCTAAATAGATGAGTAGTTAATTTATTTTTTTTAAGCATTCTTAAAAATCCCTGATAAATAAAAAGAAAATAATTTCTAAAAAATTTTCTCATTAACTAGAATGAGTTCTGATACAATATAATTGTTGAATAATATCTTATGGCCAGTTGAAACATAACCATGTTTAGAAACTGAGCCAAAAAAAATCGATTTTCACGGAAAACTCAAGCTAGCTTAAAAATACTATTATAAGATACAAGCTTCGATTCAAATTTTATTTTAACGATTAAGGGTTGGGTGCCAGAAGGTTCCTGGTTGAAGTGATAACACCTTCCGGTACATCTTACAATGAAATTTATTCCCTGTCGCGTAGTGTTGTTAAATTGGCTAACTTTGATCATTCCTATTGTGGCTTAGTAGAGCATTTAGCCTAAAAAAATTGAATTAGACCTCTAAGCTGAGTCTCACCTTGAAGATTGATTGGAATATTTTTGGTTAAAAACATGGCTGCGCTGTTATCATCATCATTTTTCCAGGGAAAATTTACTTTGTCCATATGATCTTTTACCCAAAATTTATCTTCAATATCAATTCTCTATAATCGTCGACATTTTTTTTAAAATTTTAAATTTAATTTTTGAAAAAACACTTTGATTTATAATGCATATTTTTATAAGAATATAAATTTCAAATTCCAATATTAAAATTAAAATTAAATTTAAAAAAAAAACAGATTATGATTTTAAGAATTAATTTATAAATATTATTTTTGGACAACTTTTATGCGAAATTTATTGTATAAAATTGAAAGTAGCTGAGTAGCGAAGTTACCGTTATTTTATCTAGAAAGTAATGAGCTAAAGCTACGGCTACTGGAAAAAAAATTAGCGCAATACAAACACTGCTAACAATGTTATATAATATGCTTAATATTCCTATAATTGTTCTAGAATGATATACATATATATATTAATATAAAGAACATTTTATCAGTCTAAATAAGATCTTTATGTAGAAATAGAGATCTGAAATACACTTTTTTAAAAATCAGGTTAGGTCGATTATCAATTTCATGTTAATCTTTAATGTAAAATAAAAAATATTTTATTTATTCTAGCTAGACGCCATTATAACATATATCGTTTTATTTTGAGTTTTTTTTAAAAAAAAATCCGGGTTCGGGCCGGGTCGGGCCGGGTCGGGCCGGGTCGGGCCGGGTCGGGCTTGATTGATGATCACTAAGAGTTGACCTAACATAGAACGAAATATGCCAATTTTAAAGAAATAACCTACATATATCCGCCCCCCTCGGTTACCACCCTGATTCATTTTCATTACGTTTTTTTTTTCTTCTCAATATCAAATATGTTATTAAAAATGCTGGCTGATATCTTAAACATAACAACATTTATTTAAAAATTATAAATATAATTTCTAATATTTTTATTTTAATATATTAATTAGATTTTAAAGAGTTATGAAAATGCAAATAAATATTAAGTTAGTTAGGAAAATTGAAGAATATTTAATTAATTAATTAAACCAACAAAAAAAGATTATGATTAATACAGATGTAAAAATGCTTATATTTCTTTATTTCATACTATAAACCAGGGTCTCAAAAATTCTCATTATAAATTTTTTTAAATACAAAAAACGGAAAAAAACAGCAAAAAAAACAAAACAAAAAATATTTATCTTAATTCAAACATTTTAATATTTTAATAATATATTAAATGACAAATTAGCGACACGAACAAATCAAATAATTGTACAAGTAATAAGAAAAAATATTTTAAAAAAAACAGGAAAAAAACAAAAAAACAATTTTTTGTATGTTTTTCCCCCGATTAGACACTATAACCTTCAAGGCCCTAGAAAAAGGGCTAATATACTAAATTCCTTAGAACCCGTGTATTTAAACATAATGGATGGCAAAAGGCCGTATGGATAAACCTTTATGCCTTGGGAGAAAAGGTTGCCTCTCCTATGGGACTACATCAGTATACTTTGCACACTTTTAGTAGATGTGGCATGGAAAAATTAATAAAATGAGACAAAATTTTATCTGTTGAGGGCTATAGTGATTCTTTACATCCACAAGAAACATTTGCAATAATTGGCGGCCAAGGTTAGTCATAATCTAACTCCCCTGTGAGTGAAAAGTACAAAAACACACGTAATGAGATTTTACGTGTCTACGCATTTTTTGCCTCCACCTTCCCCTCCACTTCTCAGGAATTACTGAGAAAACGGTTCAACCAAACTGCTCTAAAAAAATTAAGGAGATTAGATGAAGAGGAAGGATGTTAAGATTGGGAATTGGCATTAAAAGCAAAACTGATTCGGAGAATAAGAATTCACTTTAAATATATGTATGTCTTTCTAACTATTCATAAATCTTATACATCTCTTTCTAATGGATAGATGGATAGTTTGGGTAATTGAAATAATTTATTAATGTCTATATTTAAAATAAAAATTTCTGGCCAAGTCACGTTGACAAATAATTTATATTTCCGGTCGAAATATTTGTTCAGGATCGAACCGGGCTGAAGGAATATTAGGCCCAATGCAGATCACTAGCTGGTCGATATTTAATTTAAAACGACATACTAAAGAAGTTATGGCTCCTCTAAAAAAAAATGTAACTAGTTACGTTAAAACGATACATTTATATAATATGATTTTTCTAAGGGAGTAATAAAATAACTATTCTTTTTAAATGAGATGTGGATGACTTATGAGTATTTCCTTGTCATTGATACGAAAATGATATATTTGATAAAATATACCATCATACACCATATTAAAATAAGATATAGAAGGGGAATAAATACAGAATGTAATTATTATGACACGATATAAAAAAAATATTTTTGATATTTTGTTTTTAATACTGATATTTAACCGTAAAAAAATATATATATAGAAACAATTCATTTTTTTCCTTGTTAGATCAAATGTTTTTTTGAATGTTTTTTTTAAAAAAAATACAATTAAATAAATAAATACTTACATGTAATTTAATTTCCAATTAATATTTAAATATATATCTTTAATTAAAGTGTTAGATTATCGAAATCAAAATATTCTATGTTTCGTGTTTTGTTTAGGCTCAAAAATATCAGAACCTGCATAGGTTATACCTATTACCCGGCCCGACCCGGTCCGGTTTTGAAGGAAAATATTATTTTTAAACCCGGTCCGCTATTTGCTGAAATTGGCAGCGCCCGGATTTTTTCAAAATTTCGTTATTTTAAAATAATCTGTTGGTTGGTTGTATAATTTTGTATACGATTTGCTTCAAAAGGAAAATTTTTAAAATACGAGCAGTTTAAATCTATAAATAATTAAAGGTTTTTTCAATTATATGATTTTCCATAATTAATTAATCAAATTATTTTTAAATTAATTTTTAAAAAAAGCAATTGGTAGTAAACTTTTCTCTTTTTTTAATCGGTCTTCAGTTGAACCGGACAAGGCCGTGGTCAGACTCAGTAGTCAGATGAGACCGAACTAGACCGGACCACTGAAAACACTATTTTTAATCAACGCGGCCCTAATCCAATAAATGAACCAAAGTCGCTATAGGCGAAATAATGATATTTAAAATTTTTTAATATTTTTATATAGATTAGAAATCTTTACACTTTTTGAAACTATATTTTACCACCCCCCCCCAAAAAAAAAAATTTTTTTTTGTAAAATTTAAATTTAGATTCTTTATTAATCAATAAATAGGAAAGGTCATAAGTGGCCAGGGGGTTAAATAGTCACAATAAATCATAATGTAAATTTTTTTTATTATACTTTAATATTTTATAAAAAAATTAGTATTATTCATGCCCGGGCCTTTCAATCCGGGGTGACACTAAACTCGATACGTCCTTTCAATATTTCTCCGGAAAAGATAAGATCACCCTGCTTTCAGTAGCTGCTATATAGGGAAAACGTATATTTTCAATACGCAAATATTTAAAAGCTGATATGAATGACTGGATAGCTTTTTCCACCCAATTTAGGAACTCCACTTTTCTGGATAAGCCTCCTCCATAGGCATCAGTTTAGGATGCAAAATAGTATCTTTAAATGCAACCTTTAACCCATCGAACGCACATTATCCTCTACATTGCAAAATTTTCCAAAGACATGGATTCATAAACCCCTCATAAACAGTATAAAAGAAATTTACTTTAGTGAATGAAATCATCTGAAAATACAGATTTAACCGAGAGAGAATCCTTTCTTTGGGATCTCCAATATTTTGGATTTCCTTTCCGCCTAATTTTTATGAGTACGAGTATCTAGGTACCCAGCATTCTAAGAGTGTTGGGTGATGACTCTATTGGCAGGAAGCAGTACTTGTAAAGCCAGCATATTTGTTTTTTTTTAAAGTAAATCTCAGCTTTTCTATAGCTGATGATGATTTTCGTGTAGTCCCAAGGCAGTAGTAAATCGTTTGACTAGTGGATGAGTGATATGAATTATATTTTAACTTTGGTTTATATATATCGATATTTTTAGGAAACAATATAGATTATTTTTTTTAAAAAAAAGATAAAATAATTTTGGCAAATTAATGTGGTTGGATGATTAAAGTATATTGTATGTAATATACAATGACAAATAATAATAACTAGACTGTCGATGCTTTCATTAAAAGTGTACATCGATGAAAAAACAGCTGAGGACGCCATTTTGATTACCCATATCATTATTAAAATTTTTAAACAGAGGCCAATTTATTCATTATATCTCGAACTTCATTAAGGAACTTCCTGATTCATGGACATAATAAGGAAGCAAGTTATCAATTCAATAATAGTTTTTTAACATGAGAATAATTACTATATGGGTTAACAAAATGGCGGGTCCAGCTGATTTGAATTCAAAGACGCTTCCAAATGCAATCTTATGAATGCATTTGTCTGCCTAGGTATTATTATATGTCATTTGGTAATATATCAACTCTCCGAAAAAATAATACTATATACCAACTCCAACAGGTAATAGTAATGAGATAGCAGGAGAAAACTGAAGAACCAATAAGAAATTAGGAGAAATTTTGAATCAGCTGAAGATTAAGCAGGAAAAACTGAAAAACCAATAAGAAAGAGGGGAAAGTTTGAATCGGCTGAAGATTACACGATAATGTAATTGTACAGTTCCATATAGATAAAGGATATAATTAAAAAAGTGGAAACAAAACCATTATTTCTTTAACTTCCAATAGGTATAGCAATGAGAGATAGCAGAAGAAAACTGAAGAATCAATAAGAAATAGGAGAAATTTTAAATCGGCTGTAGATTACTTATGTAACTATACAGTTCCATATAGATAAAGGATATAATAAAAATATGGAACGAAACCATTATTTCTTTAACTTCCAATAGGTATAGCAATGAGAGATAGCAGAAGAAAACTGAAGAATCAATAAGAAATAGGAGAAATTTTAAATCGGCTGAAGATTACTTATGTAACTATACAGTTCCATATAGATAAAGGATATAATAAAAATATGGAACGAAACCATTATTTCTTTAACTTCCAATAGGTAATAGCAATGAGAGATAGCTGGAGAAAACTGAAGAACCAATAAGAAATTAGGAAAAAATTTGAATCAGCTGAAGATTAAGCAGGAAAAAACTGAAGAACCAATAAGAAATAGGAGAAATTTTGAATCAGCTGAAGATTACACGATAATGATACTATACAGTAGCCATATAGATTATGGATATAATAAAAAAAATGGTAGAAACCAAACGATTATTTCTTTTTTTTTTCTATTTCATAATACAAAAGAGATTAAAAAACAAATAACAATTAATTTTAATTTAATCTATATAAGAGTATTTATTTTTTATCTTTTTTTTAAAAAAAAAATTTAATTTTTAAAATTCCAACTGAAATTAATTAATTTTTTTACATTTTATTAATAACTTAGCAAATTTTAAAATTATGCGTATTTTTTTTGTGGAACTATAGTTAAAGGGGGGGGATCTGTAGTCCAACAAAACTTTTCATAGAACTAATGTCTTTTCTAGATATATTTTTGTAATAAAAATTAAATGTATTTTAACCATTAAAAAAATAAATTTTTTTTTTATTAATTTTTTAATAATCTGATTATTATGACTTATTAAAAGTGAAAAAATAATTAAAAAAAATAGTAAGATTTTCTGAATCCGAGGATGGAATACACGAATTTAAATGAACATTTACAAATTATATTTTTCTTTAGGAAGCAAAAATATATTAGACGATCCCCACAAAAAAAAATCAAATTTTTAGGCTTCGACGTGGATTTAGGGATTTTTTTGGTTACCATTTTCACTCCCTCCAATAATAATATTTCCTCTTTCCCTGAAAGGGGTCTAAGAGCAGGTTTCTTAGCAGGTAGAGAAATCAACGGAAGCTCAACCCCCCCCCCCCAACTTCCTCAAAAAACGAATAAATTATCATCTAGCGTGTCCTAGATATTTATGGGGGGGAGCGGGTTTTAGAACACGCTAATAGAATTCGTCGTACTTTGAAGTGTCTCTATACGCCTATCAAAAAATATTCTTGCTCGTGTCTGTTAATCGTATAATATTTTATTCTTTAATAAAAAAAAACATGCAGGGCGTATATTATTTTCTCCGCTAATAATTCTATAGGTCGTTTCACACTTGTCATCTTCAAGCGTTGCGTTGTTTAACGGAAACGTTTGACAGCTGATCCAGTTTTTAAAAAAAAAACTAATTTAATTTAAAGTTTAAAATGGAGATAATTTATTTTTCGAATTCGCTAATTTTTTCTACAATTGCAATCGCAACATATGTTTTTTTTCAATATCCGCGTTTTAAAATCATAACGCCTTCATATTTATAAATTTATGTACCTATTTACTGGATTTATTTTGTAATAACGCAACGCTTAAACAAAACGCGTTTTACTTATTAATTAAACGCTTATATCAATAAAATATTTATATACATATCTTTATATCTTAAATCAAGGAGCCTTTTTGATTCCGTACGGTTTAACGGTCATATGTTGTGGTATACCGATGTATTTCCTGGAGACAGCGTTGGGACAGTACCTTTCCATAGGCGGACTCGGGGTCTGGAAAATTTGCCCAATTTTTAAAGGTTTATATTCATATTTTGTACACATATATTATTTTCCTGCCAAGCAATTGAAATATTGTGCAATTTCAAATTCTCATAAAAAAGAAAAAAATTCTAACTAAAAAAAAACAATAAAAAAAACGAAAAAAACATAGAAAATTTGTTTTGTTTTTTTCGAATGTAAAAAAACGCGGGGAAAAAAACACTTGCTATATTTAAATCATTTTAAACCTAATTTTGTAAAACATTTCGAAAAAAATTAAATTTATAAAAATTGATTTATTATATATATATTGCATTTTTTTTTAAATTTCATGACAAATTAAATGTTACGCAAAAAAAAAGGAGTGGGATACGCGGCTGCCGTTATGTCGTGTTGGCTTAACGTGTACTACATCGTCATTTTGAGCTACGCGATATTCTATTTCGTGGCCTCCTTGACCAAAACCTTACCCTGGAAAAGTTGCAACAACTGGTGGAACACGCCGTATTGTCTGTCCCACACCCAGCAATTGCCCCTGAACTGCAGTCGCTTTCCCGTCGATCCTCGGACTTCCAAAATTATTTTCCGGGATTCTTTAGATCCCAAGCCGTATTTTCCGGGAGATCTAGCGAGTCCGCGATACGAGATGTGCCCTATCAAAGTGGGCGGTTCGCTGAGATGGATAAATTCGTCCGACTTCAACTCACCCGTCAAAGAATATTGGGAGTCTTTTAGTCTTTTAATATAACCTTCTTTTTTTTATAAGTCCTTTTACAAATATATACATAGTTCCTGTATCAGAACTCTGATTCGATCTGTCCGTACTAGAACTACGCTCTAGGGAATGCGGAATTTTTAACTAATACCCTGATATAGAAATATACCGAGCAAGGTTCGGAACCGAAGCACTCCGAGCCGGAACAGACCTAAGAACCGGAAGTGAAATACATTTTTGGGACAGGTTCGGACAAAAGCGAACTTCAAATTATTTATATCGCCCAAAAATGTTACGCGATTCATTTTTAGTGGATTTATATATATTTTTTTTATATTTAACAAGAGTTTAGAAATTGGAACCTTGGAACCCTGGGAACCACACAAAATTTATGAACCCTAACCCACCCCCCTCTTTTTTAAATTTTTTTTAGGAAAACCGGAAGGAGAACCATTCGAAACAGGAAATAGAATCCATTTTTTTTTTAGATAGGATATAGATTCTCATTTGAAGCTACTCAATTTTATTAATTTGAAATAAATAATAAAATTAGACGCAAAGTGTTACAAATCAGTTCTGGAATCGAAGAGGTCGGAACCGTGAGATGGGAATTGGCGCTAACGCTACTCTTGGCCTGGGTTATTTGTTATTTTTCCATATGGAAAGGGGTCAAATGGACCGGAAAAGTAAAGACCATTCAACCTACTTCCATTATTAGCTTTAACATTTAGAATTTTAAAGATTATATGAATATATTATTGATTATAAATATAAATTGTAACAAATATATTCCTTATTTTATTTTTTTGGCAACTTTTTTTAAAAACGAAAAATAATCTTGGAAAAACGCGATTAATGAAATTATAATATTATTTTTTTTGTCGATGAGTTAACATAACCCCTCATTCATAGTTAGCGCAAATTGGCGGCGAAACTCCGCTAATTCCCGCTAACTAGGAATGGAATGGTTACTCTGCTTTCACAGAATATCATGAATCCTTAGGGGGGGGGATTCTTCATCGTCTAAATATTCTGGTTGTTTTTTATACTCTATCAAATTTTTTTATCATCGTAAACACATAGTTATGTTTTTTTCATTCATTCATTTCGGGTTAGGTTGTTTGGTTCACCGCGTTATCGCCGTATTTCTTCATGTTTATATTGTTGATCAAGGGTGTCACTTTACCCGGTGCTGGCGTAGGACTCAAATATTATTTGACACCGAATCTCTCGAAACTTAAGGATTCTCAAGTACAATATATATATATAATGTGTCGAGCTAGTGTTGTTAAACTACTTCCTTCCTTCCTTCCTTCCTTCCTTCCTTCCTATTGGTCGACTATAAAAAATAGCATAGCCATATTTTTATCCAGAAATATTCTGATTAATCTTCAAGTAGTTGAGACTCGTCTTAGAGGCTTAATTCAATTTTTTTAGGCTAAAGGCTTGATTAAAGCTACGATAGAGATGGTCAAAGTTTTTAACAACACTAGTGTCGACATTGAAAAAAAAAAGAAGCATTTTAATCCTGTTTACAAATGAAGAAATTCTAATCAAAATTTGTTAGGGAAAAAGAAGATTCAGAAGATTTTCCTTTACATAGTGACGCAAGAATTGAACGTTTTATCGCAGCGTTTCAAAACGCGAATAATGCACTTTTGGACAGCATTTTTTTTTTCGTTTTAAAATTAGACGTTTTCATATTTAATAAAAAAAATATTAATTAACGGTTCAATTTAAACATAGCTTGCGTTTACGTTTTTCTTTGTTTTGCGTTTTGAAATTTTGCGTTTTGAAGCGTTCAATTTGTATGCACTATTAGTCTTCATTTCCACTAAAAAAATATTTTTCTTAATTTTAAGGTCCAAATAACCTCTAACATTAATTCTATATGTTTGTTTAAAGTGGCCAAAAATGATGATGAAGTAAGAACTACGATTTCAGCATTAAACACACACATTTTAAGAATGTATTGTTCGTTAAATGATACGGTTCATATTCAAGATCCGCAAAAGTAAACCCGGCCCGTAAACTCCCGAAACCGGCCCGGTCCTAATGGCCTCGAGCCCGGCCTAAAATATATCTTAAATTTATCATTTTTTATGTGCAATTTTTTGTGTAAAATAAAAATACGAGATTTTATTTATAGAAACTAGACGCCACGTGACACATATGTCTTTTATTTTGAGTTAATTATAATATTTTAAAACTCTTAATTCCTATATTTTAATAAATTCGCGCCGAAAAAATTTCGGGTTCTGGTCGGGCCGGCAAAACTCTTTTGAAAAATATTTCCGGCCAGGCTCTAAAAATTGGGTCCGATGCCGATAACTAGTTTAGAATTCACAATGGTTATCATATATTTTAATCACAATTTTTCCCCGGTTTACCTATTCCTTGAATTCTTTCTTTTTACTGGTCGTAAGTTATACCTTTATATAACCAAAAAAAAATTTTTTAAACCACGACATCTTCGCCTAAAAAATTAGCAGCTTGATTACTAAATAGTTTTTAATAAATTTTTTAGGTCTGGGTAGACGCCGTAACTCAGATATTCTTCTCTTACGGTCTGGGACTAGGGACCCTAATAGCCCTTGGCAGTTACAACAAACTTCACAACAATGTTTTCAGGTTTTCATTTATATATATATTTTTTTTTTAAAAAAAAGACAATAATTTTTCTAGGTTAATTTCTCTCTTTTTTTTTCTATTTTATTTGCAATAAGGAACTTAATTTAATTATATTTTTTTTGCAAAATTATAACAACTATTTTTTTTACGTATCAAATACAAAACCGTATTTTTTTTCCTTATTTAAATATATATAATTTCAAATTAAATATTGATTTTAAAAATAAAAATATAAAATAAATTAAATTTATAATTGTTTTTTTTTTAAAAAAAAATTTTTAAATTTTACATGAAACTTTAAACCGATGTTAAAATTATTTTGTATCATTCAAAAGTACAAAAACGGTACTTAAAGTCCTAGGTTGCCGTTCCATTGGTGGACTTCAATGTATGCACACTTTAGTGAGTGGCGGCTGAGTCATTCATAAATGACTCAGTGACTGCTCACTTACCATACACTCATTGATTTATATTATAAACTAACTAATTATTATTCCCCACCCCCCCCCCATCCCACCACCACTAAAACAAAAATAAATAAAATAAACGTTAACCAATCAGAGATTCGTTATTGATTTGTACCATCAATAGTTGCACGAGTCTGATTGCGGGAGTCGTGATATTTTCGGTTATAGGATTTATGTCGGTGACGCAAAATAAACCGGTGGGAGAAGTCGCCGCGTCAGGTTACAATATAGTATTATTTATTTTATAATTTTTTTAACCCTTTTCTTAATTCGTTTGTCAAAGGGGGGGGGGGGGGTAATATTATGCGTCTTCATTAGTGTTGTTTAAAGGGCGTTTATTGGCGCCGATTTTTGAAAACGGCGCCAACTCAATATTTTATCTCAGAAAAATGTTAGACAGACCTGCTCGTAGATGTCACAAAGGTGACGACATTTATTAGCGAAATTTAGAGGTTTAGATATACATTTTTCTGGCTTAAATATTTGGTTAGCCGTTTTTTTTCAAAAATGGGCTCACTAGTCTTCTTATGTCTATCAAGTTTTGTTAATTAAAATCGGAGACCGACAGTGGTACCATTTGCGCTACCCGGCTACACGGGACAGCGCTGCAGGTCTCTAATTAATATCGAAAATGAGCCCAGAAAAGTGTCTGTTCAAAATAAGATCAGGGCTGATCAGGAAAAATTTGAGTTGGAACCACACTTCTTAAAGGAAAGCAAGCACAACCCTTTTTCTGACATTACTTTTTATACAATGTGCTAATGATGAAAGTTATTATTGGTTGAGCTAAACTTGTGTTTGTCAGCTGGTAAACATTAAAGATCCCGTACAGTTTACCATGATTTATACCAACCTCTTCCGCAATTCTACTTGTCACCTATGACATTCTACCCAGTGCTGATGCCTCGATACATCACTTTTTTTTTAAATTTAGGGTAGGTGGTAGAATATAAAAAAAAAAAATTCTTAAACGTATTTAAAAAATTATTTCACATTTGAAATGCAAAGGTAATAAGACTAATTTAGGACTGGAGTCATTCTGTCATGTATGTATCATTATACTAGTTTAGATAAGGAAGAGATAACTATTTCCTATTATATCCCTTTTAACAGTTGTTAGAAATTCTGACGAATTTAGGGCTGGAGTCATTCTATCATGTATGTTTCATTACGCTGGTTTGGATAAGAAAGAGTTCATGTTTCCTATTATATCTCTTTTAACAGTTGTTAGAAATTCAGACGAATTTAGGATTGGAATTCTATCATGTATGTGTCATTATGCTAGTTTGGATAAGGAAGAGTCAGTTGATTCATAGGTTCCTATATAACGTGGGTATTGCCCAGGTTTTGGTGCTGTGAATAGTTAAGTCCGCCAATGCGTTTTTATTTAAAAAAATATATTTTTGTATACCTTTTAAAGAAAACAGAATATATATATCTCTACATTTTAATAACTCATTTTCGCGATAAAAAAGTAATACCATTCGTTTTTTACTAACAGTGCTCTTATTTGATATCAAAGAGATTCTTAGGATATTCTATAATATTATCAAAAAAAAATGAAAAACTCTATGAATTTTGAATAAGGACAACTGTTTTAAATGAAGGAAAGCTAACAATAAAATTTAATTTATTGCCTTATAATGTATATACATTAGGATACGTCTAGGTGTTGTTAAAAAATTCAATTTGTATCGATTTTCAAAAACAGCCCCCGATTAGATTTTAGCCAAAATAAAATTGTGTATAATCCTCAAGATTTGGTGAGTAGAAGCCAAAATCTTTCTGGCATCTATGATCTAAATCCTAGTCCTACACAATATTATTTTGGTTATAATCTTTGATACACGTTATAAAAGTAACTGATAATAATTACTTTAACAAGATACGATACAAAGATGTAACTGCTATATATATAATGAATAATAAAAATTATTTCATATTTCTCAATTCATTTTCGTTGTAGTAAGAAATGGGGGTTTTGAGAGTCTAAACTAAGAAATCACTCTAAATGATATATTTCCTTTTCTTTTCATTCATAAATCGATAGGACCAGGCCTAGCGTTTTTGGTGTACCCATCCGCGATTTCGGAACTCCCAATTTCTTCCATGTGGTCTTGCTTCTTCTTCATAATGCTGTTTTTGATAGGGTTAGATAGTCAAGTATATAAAACTAATTATTTATTTTTTCGCCATTAATGTATATTGTAAAGTCGATCACACAAAAAAATTAATTTTTAAGAAATTAATTTAGAATGTATAATCGTACGTAAACAGAGTATATATATGTCGCATGAGGATTAGGAATCCGCGGGGATTTCGGAATCTCTCAATTTTAACCGGAAATATATTCCAGCATGTGTAGAGTATTTACCTTATAAATTTTACCCATGATTACTCTACACATGCTAGAATGCATTTCCGGGTAAATAGGATTCTAAAATTTTTTAAATGGCTCTCGGTAAATGATTTAAAATTGAGAGATTCCGAATCCTCGCGGATATCCGAATCCCATATGACGTATATATATATACTTTTTTAGTAAACCCTCTAAAAAGACACTACGTCTTATATGAAAATAAAATGAGCATAATATGTGACTTAAAAATTATTATTTATCAATATGTGACTTTAAAAAAAAAAATAATTATGTTATCTTATATAAAAATATTATTGGGTGGAATAGGAGTGAACGCGTTCCGTTCAAGATTTGGCGTCTTTGAGAAGCGTCCGATCGAGTAGCGTAATAGGGGCGCGTTCGGTCTTAAAAATTATGGATGTTTGACCGTCACTCCATACAAAATAATACCTAAGTTTTTCGTATAAAATTGCATAATATGTAATCGCTTTACCAAAAGTATAAAAAAAAAAAAGAAGAAGCCTGGGAGTGACACTCTGAATAATAAATTGATATAATTAATTTTTTTTTAATTTACAGTTCTGTACAATGGAAGGATTCATAACGGCGTGCATAGATGAGTGGCCGACTTACTTGAGAAAAAGGAAAGAGCTCTTCATAGCTATAGTTTGTCTCATTAGTTATGCTGTGGGTCTGTTCATGATCACCAACGTATGCCATATAATTGGTCTTTAAAATGCCTTTTCATTAATCTTC
The DNA here is from genome assembly GCF_954871325.1 of Gordionus sp. m RMFG-2023. Classification (NCBI taxonomy): domain Eukaryota; kingdom Metazoa; phylum Nematomorpha; class Gordioida; order Chordodea; family Parachordodidae; genus Gordionus; species Gordionus sp. m RMFG-2023. Next base: position 2,830,845 of record NC_088775.1, read on the forward strand.
TTGGAGGGTAGGGGAAGGATCGCAAATAAGTGGGGAGGGGGGGGGGGTGCTCTTGCCTACGCAACTTATGATCCCATTTCCTGTTTCTATATTTCACTTTAAAGCATAAATTATAAATATATTATAGGAGGTATATGTATATATATTACAGGGCGGAATGTACGTGTTTCAAATATTGGACCAATACGCGGCAAGCGGGACGTGCCTTTTGTGGCTAATATTTTTTGAATGCATAGCGATATCCTGGTCATATGGTTAATACAACACATGCGTGATTCAAAATTTTAAAATTCTTTCTTTTAGGCGTCAATCATTTTTGGGACGATATCAGGGAGATGATTGGTTATTACCCCTGCGCCTACTTCAAATATTGCTGGGTCCTTTTTACCCCGGCAGTTTGCGTGGTAAATAGTTTATTTTTTTTAAATTATTTCTACATATTTTTACGCGTGGAGTTAAGAATTAATAAAGACGCGTTATAAATCATATACGATTATGCCAGCTTTCATATGTGCTTCATCCCAAATAGTCCATTCTTTGTTCTTCCCAGCTGACATCTTCTCGGCAATTAATCCAATATCTTCACTCCAAATATCCAACAACAACGTTTCTTAAACAATCACCCATGTGATGATCCATTTCATCGTATGCATCAAGGAAAACTTAATTCCCCTGATCAGATAAATAACTGACATTTTGATGTATTATATTAAATTTAAGAGGGGGGGGTCCTTCTTGTTTCAACAGCTACAAGCAGTTAGTATTAAACGCTGTAATATTTGGTGCTACTGGAAATTCAATTGGTAATAATAAACCCAAGATAAAAAAAAATAACATTAGTTCTAGTTGTGGAATTCTTGCGCATTGAGGCCATAAAGTAGTCACCAACGACAAAAATTTATTCACCCTATCCCACCAAGCCCGTTAAAGAAAATTGCGGAGCAATCGTGGAAGAATTTTATCTCTAAAATGTATCACGGGATCATACATTCAGATCATGCTTAATTTATTTAATGCGATCTAATAATGAAGATGACATTTAAAACCCGGTAGCCGAACCTTAAAGAGTGTGAACTGTGGAATAACTTTTTTTTAAAAAAAATCGGAATAGGAGCTATGACCTCTTAATTACTGACAATAATCATAAATTTATTTCACGAATTTACGAGCAAATTAAAAATAAATTTTAAAATATGATCATTTTTATATATATGTACGTTTCGTCAGCTGTTATTATTTCGGTAAATCAATCTGCAAGACTGTGCCCTGATTCGACTTGAGTATCTGTCGTTTGATCTACAACTCTAAAAAGCTGACATCCTACTTTGGTTTGTTTTAAGTGATTTGGTGGAATTGTTATTTTTCTTATCTAATTTTCTTTTTTACTAAAAAGCAGAGACCTGCAACCATTTACGCGGTCAGGCCCGTATCTTTTTTAAAAAAAGTTTTCTGCTTGGACCGGATTTTATATTTTCAGGCCCGGCTCCGGCTTTTTTTTAAAAAAATATTTCAGACCCGGCCCGAAATTTTTAAAAATATATTGTATTTTTGATTTTTATAGCTAATAAATAAGGCCTATTTCAAATATTTGGATTTAAAATATACGGCCAGGCTCGGATAAAAAATTTAGCCCCGGCCGGGTATATTTGAAAAATCGAAATACGGCCCGTGTACCCGGGTTGGGCCTGCAGGTCTCTGCTAAAAGTCGAAACCAGACACCCACCCTCAGTGCCGTATTCTTCCTTATCACCAATAAAAATGTCAAAATATAATTTTGAATAATCCTTCGTCTTCTTTCTTCTCGTGGCGTGACCTCCTATCTAAAATACAATAAATATCTTTAATGCTCTACTTGAAAAAAAATTTCAAAAATGGACATAGAACACTATAATACTCAGCTGACGAATTATGTGTTTTTAATTTTAATTATTTCAATATTAAAAAAAAATTAAATTGTTTTATTCATTCTCAATAACTTTTCTTGAAAAAAAAATAACTTAGCCTAAATCTAGAACTGTTTTCTAGAACAGGCTCTGGAATACCGCTATAAAGAAAAAATTAGGCTAAATCTAGAACCTTTATAAGGACCGATTTCGGAATTAGAGCCTTTAAAAAAAATAAGCGAAATTCTAGAATTTTTTTTTTAGCGATTTTGGAATAGAATTGGCTAAATCATGAACTTTTTTTAACAACCAAAACAATCTTATGAAAATAATTGTTTATGGATACCACTGGCAAAAATTGTATATTTTTTTTTGGATGACCCTTTATAATAAAAATATGCCAGGAAATGTGATCTTCAATTTGATAATAGTTAAGGAAAGGGATCAACCGATATTATTTTTTTTCGGATTTATAAGTAAGGACCGGATAAGGGGCAGATCTGAGCCCGGTCTACTTGGACCTTTACGAGATATGATTTTATTTCAAACTAAGCGGGTTCGCCATCACTGGCGAATTAGACTAATACGTTAAAAACAAATTTTTATGTTTTTTTTAATATCTCTCCCCAAAAGGGGGACTTGCGGGGCATGTACTAGACTTTTAAAAAACAAATATTTATTTCAAATCATAAAAAGGGAGTGTTTTTCTTCGGTCTCATCAAGCACGTTCCCATCAAATATATCGATTACGAATACCCGGTTTGGGCGCATATCGTGGGGTGGCTGATGGCTTTCTCGTCTATGCTTTGCATTCCTGGCTATGCCATTTACCTATGGTGCACAACCAGTGCCCATACCTTTAAAGATGTAAAATCATGATTAAAAATATTTTCTTAATAAGGCCGCCTGTCTCTAAGGAAAGTAACGTGTAAAATATTAGATACAAGTGCAAAATTATGATATAAATTAAAATGAATTAAACTACTGACTGAATTCTTTTTAAACTCGGGTCAGGTGACCCTGAAATGGCTTACATATTTTGCCTGCTGGTTCCTCTGATATAAATTCATATTTTTTTTTATATAGAAAGTTAAAATCCTCTTCAGACCCGACCTATCTGCTGACGAGATAAGAAAAAGTTCTATGGCGGGTATACCCCCGTCCTATCATGAACAGAAGACTAGGGATCTCAACGGGTTAGAAGACGGGAAAAAATGGATTACAAATCCTATCATCACAAGATCCGACATGGTATAAAAATAAAGGAACGCTAAACCTTTCCTTGGGAATATGCAAATCTTACCAAAAAAAGTATCGGAATACCAGGAGTACACATAATTTAGGGATATTTTTTTTCAATTTATATTTATTTTATTTTTTCTTTAAGTTAAATTATGTGACTGTTGGGTCTTAATAGTAAACGATTCTTATACCTCTTAGCTATATTTTCAAACGTTACTTTTAAAATTAATAAAAAAATTATGCGTACACGATGCGTTTCTTTAATTTGTATATCGTTATTTATATAATAAGTGTAAAAATTATTTATATATATATAAATAAGTATATTGTTTTATGTGATGTGACTTTTTAAAAAAAAATCTCTATAAAATATTCATTCATTTAATAAAAAAAATATACATTGTATTCTTAATGCAATAAATATAAATGTATCTTCTATATTGAGTAAAACAAAATGATGTTATAAAATATATTTTCTATGTATGAAAGAAAGAAGGAAATATGTATATATATGTAAAGTTGGTTTTTTTTATCTTCAAATAACAAGTGTAGATATCCATTATTAACAATGATAGATTATTTATAATATTTTTTTTGTGAAAAGTTTTTAGAAATTCTTATCCAATGAGATTATAATAATACCTAGACTGACGATACATTTATTAAAAAGTGTAACATCGATAAAAAACAGCTGGGGACGCCTTTTTGTTTACCCGTATCATTATTAAAAAATTTATTCCCCATGTCTGACGCAAACTTTATTAAAGGAATTGCCTGATCATGGATATAATAAGGGGAAGCGAGTTATCAATTTAATAGTTTAGTTTTCAACATGGAGACTAATTAATATACGGGTTATCAAAATGGCGGGTCCAGCTGATTTGCATATGCATTATGAATGAATGCATCGTCAGTCTAGGTTTTATTATCAAATGTAATTGTAACTTATAATATTTATACAATAATTGGCAAAAAAAATAAAGAAAATTAGGTGCTCATTTCATTTTCATGGCGAAGATATATTTTCCGTTTGATTTGAGATAGATGGTTCTAGAAAAAAAAAAATTTTTTTTATTAAATAAGTAATCATTGTGATTATAAAACATGAATCATAAATAATTTATATATAATCTTTATTTTTATTAACTAAATATTTAAATTCCTAATCAAAATATTATAAAAGTTTATATACTAAAATTTTGAGCAAAATTATACTTTAAAAATAATTATAGTTAGTCTATATTCAAAATAGCGGGAAAAAAATTAATAAAATGTGTGAAGGGAACTTTCACAAATTTAAATAATGAATAATTTTTTTTTAGATTTTCCTATTAAATTTTGTTCAAATTTTGTCAATTTCTTTATTATTCAAATGTAGGACACAAATTAAACATCTGTTTATTCTTTAATTGATAAAATTATATTTCACGTATTGCAATTAAAGTTTTTTTTTTGGTCATTGGTTTATGTTATTTGAATAGTAGCTGATATAATATGTTATCAAAAGGTAATAGCAAATAATTCAGTTTTTTTTTCTAAGATAAAATTAATAAAGGTCAAAAATAGGGGTGTACCGATATCACTTTTGGGAGGCCGATCTGATCCGATAGTAAATTGATATCGGCTGATTACCGATCCGATCGGTATTAAATTGATATCGGCCGATTACCGATCCGGTATCATATCTAATTTTGTAATTTTGTATTCTATTCTGTAAAGATACCAATGGTTTTAATTTGCAATATACTTTTTATTAGTATAACATCTATAATTTAATTATACCATAACTTACGTCATTTAAATATAATTATAATGATCGGTTACAGTTCATATTCAATATTGCTATTCTAAAAGTATATAAAATATTTTTTATTGTTAAATCACTTTTATATAATAAGTAACAACATTGATCTGTATACAGAATAAGTAATAAACAAATATATCATGAAATTTGAAATAAATATTTAAAAATAATATTTAACATTAATGTATCGAAGATTTCTTTTTAGAAATACCAAAATTTCCAATTTATCAGAGGTCAGCTTGCGGCGATGGTAACTGTCAATATCACCAGCTTCACTAAAAACAGATTCTGAAGAGGTTATCGCACAATTTTATAAACAGAATGCGCAAAAAAAAATCAATTTGGCAGAATGTTTATTAATTAATTATTATTATTAAAATAAATATGGATTTCGATTTTATTTATCAAAATAAATGATTTTAGATATAACCTTTTTAAAAAAAAAATTTATAAAATTTTATTTTTGTTAAAAAGAAGCCATTTTATATCGGATCGGCAAATTTTATAATATTGGCCGATAACCGATATTTTAAAATAGGTTTCCGGTTCGATAAAAATATCGGTACATCCCTAGTCAAAAATATAAAAATAGAATTTACGGAAAAGGATAAGGGATAAAAAAAATAAATGAAAACTAGGAAAGAGATGGGAAGAAAGAAAGCATGGACGTGGAAGATTATTCGATGGAAGAGATAAAACTTAGAAAGTTAGAGCGAATAGTGGCGGAAGCAAGCCTTTGTCGTAAGCAAAGGGATTCCTCAGGCTGGTCGGTTTTTTTCACGAATCCGTTGGCCTAATTATTTTTTAAAAAAAAACATTGAGCTTCGCTACCGAAGGTGGCGAGAATGGAGCGGGCGATGGGTTTGAATAAGGAAGAGGGGTCTATGGAAACTGTACCTGATAATTTTCCGGGATTCTGCTAGGGGGGCGGCATCGACGTTGTGGTTAGATGGTGCGTTTGGATCAATGCAGGGGAAATCTTAAACCAGGAGCTGACCCCTTGACCAGGGAATCAAGGACATTCCATCAGGACGTTTTCCATCTCTTCTAAAATGCCGATCGGTTCAAGTCTAGATGGAATTCCCGCGGATTTGAGGGTACGTAGTATGATGTCGTTGCATTTGGTGTGCCGTGGAAAACGGCCTCGACAAAAGCGGAAAAGGAGGCAATGTCTACCCCTGCGATCAACGCCATTAGTAGATTCATCGCTTCCCGTCTTTCAGCTTTCTCACTTTCCTGACTCCTTATTGGCTGAAGCCCTGACTAATTGGCACAAATCCGTTGTCCCAAACACTCCACGACCTCGTGTTCACAGAGAGACTGAGATATTTCACTCAACGAATGCTCCGTCGCTTATCTAAAATCGAGCCTTCACGATGACCATCTCACAGTTTTTCACCAATTTAACCAAAGATCTGGCTACGTTCTAGAAACCATATCCTCTAACAACTTTGATTTGTTGATTTCCATTGACGAGCTAAGATTTGCAATTGGAATCCGGCGAAAGTGGTCCACTGTACCAGTGTAAACATTGCGAAACCAGCGTCGATAGCAAGGGTAGACATTGTCTCCATTGTCGCTTTTGTCGAGGCCGTTTTTCACGGCACACCAAATGCAATGACATCATACTACACGCCCTCAAATCAGCAGGCATTCCATCTAGACTTGAACCAACCGGAATTTTCAGAACCAATGGAAAACGTCCTGATGGAATGTCCTTGTTCCCCTGGTCAAGGGGTCAGCTCCTGGTTTGGGACTTCACTTGCATTGACCCAAATGCACCATCTAACCATAACGTCGATGCCCTCGCCCTCGCAGAATCCCGGAAAATCATCAAGTACAGTTCCATAGACCCTTCTTCCTTATTCATACCCATCGCCTGCTCAATTCTCACCACCTTCGGTAGCAAAGCTCAACGATTTTTTAAAGAATTAGGCAAAAGGATTCGTGAAAAAAACCGACCAGCCTAAGGAATCCCTCTTCTTAAAACACAAACTTGCTACCGCCATTATTCGCTCTAACTATCAAAACAATGATGCAAAATTTTTGAATTTTTCTTATCTTCTAGGTCCTACATATTTTAATCTAGATACACTTGTTAGCTGTATTCCATTTACAGATACATTTTAACGGTATCTATTTACAGATACATTTTTAGCTACGCTATTAACTGAGTATCGTACTAGTTGGATTTGCCAAATGCTTCCTATTTCTGGCAGTTAGTGCAACTGTAAAAAAAAAATCAACAGTGCAATGAATTTTTTTTTAAAAAAGTAACTAATTAGCAATCAAATTTAAGAATCATTTTTACTTATATCTTATTCGAACTTTAATTAAATTTAAGAATATCATTAACTAATTATAATTTAAAAGGGGTTTGAGATGAGGGTCTTGCTGGGGGAATAATCGAGAAATAAATTATAAAACTATCCATCTAGCAAGATTTTAGGTTATATAAATTAACAAATTCATAAAAATTATGAGTTAAACGGTACTAAATATATAGAGTTCATTTAGACATGTTTTTATAAAAATATTAGAAAATTTTAGAATAACCCTTCTCAATCATCACCTCAACAAGGCAGGAAAATTTCTGATTCGTCCATCATCAAATATAAAGGAGGAAAATGGGGGGGGGGGGGGGGTAGTTTTTGATTTCATTCATCAACGAATAACCTGTCATTCATGAAAGAGCGCCATCAGCTGGTAATATATAAAATTATATATCTAGAAAAATAACACGGGTCAAGAAGGTAATTTACATCTCTCTACATTTTTATTTTATAAAACATTTTAAAAAAATAATGTATTACTATCAGACAGTGTGGGGGACAATTGAAAATATTACAATTATTCAATATTACAGTCAGGCCTGCGCGAACGAGGGAGCGGGAGCGTTAGCGGTTTGGCCTTGTCCAACTACATATTCTTTATTGGCAAATTTTGAAGGATCATGTGAATACTTTTACATTACCACCAGGCATGTCAAAAAACTAGGGCTGTGCCGATATTAAATATCAGATCGGGCCGATACATGTGAAAAACCCGATCCGATCCTTTTACTAAAAATGCAATTCTTAAAACTTTTGAGTAATGAAACTTTGAATTATACATCATATAAAAAAATTTTTTAAAAAAATAAATAAATAAAATACATTTTTTCCGAGTTTCAGTGAGTTTCTATTTTACATAAATAATTTTTTCTTAAATAATTTTTTTTTAAACAATGCAAAAGTTTTATTTATTTTTAATTTTTTTTTAAAAAAAAAACCCCGATTTTTATTATTTATACTTTAAATAAAAGAATTATTTTAAATATGGTTTCTGAATTATGGAAATATTTTGATAAAGATAAAGAGAATTTTGCAAAATGCGTTATCTGCGGAATTCTGATTGGGAGGAATGATGAAAAATTCATTTATTACAACAAATATTCGGAAACATTTAAGGCGATTCCATCAAACGAAATTCGAAGAACTAAATACAAAAAGAACGAGAAATATTAGAAAATAAACAAATCAAGATTTGAACCCTGAAAGACAGCCAACAATATCAGCCATTCTTAATAAAACTTATATTTGGAAATATTTTGATTCTTCTAAAAAATCTAGAAGTTCTTATATTTATTAAAAAAATCTAATATATTATAATTTTATATGTTAAATATCACAATTTTATAAACCAACATAAAATAGATATGATATATTATTACATTTATTTTATTTTATCTATTATAATATAATTTTTTTAAATTATTGTTGAAATAAAAAAATTAAATTAAATACATAATTCTTTTGCTTAAAAAAAATTTTGATTTCTTAATTACATCTGGTTCAAAGAGGGGTGGTAAAAAATAAATATCGGATCGGTTTTGAGCCAATATCGGATTGGTGAAAAATACGTGGATCGGCACACCCTACAAAAAACGATTGATCCCAAATGCTGCAAGGAAGCATTTTATTTGGCTAAAGAATTTAAAATAAGTTTCCATTTTAGTAACTCTTTGTCATTTGGTTTGATGAATTAATGGAGGTGAATTTATTAAGCAATGTCATGTGGACAAATACTCAATTAGAAATAGCCAATATACTTTTAGAAAGCATGCAAGAGTTTTTTTTTAAATTATTTTAAGGAAAATGGCATTAAGAATTTCCTTGACTCTAAGAAGAATTTGAAATGTGTTTAGAAGATGAATGCTCTACTTAAAATTACATCCATTCAAGGATGAAAAGTTCTAAAGCAATTTTCACATTCATTAAAGAAAATACTTTATTTTATGTTTTACAGGATTTCACTGTCATAACGTTTCAAGAAGTTGCAACTTTTTAGTAATCATATTGGGGTTTTATTCTATATACCAGCAATTGCACCTAAAATGGAGCTAAAATAAAATTAATGGATCCAGATTCATTTGAAGGTGATATGTGCTAGATATTTTAATTAAATTAAAACTATCAAGAAATTTTTTGCAAATAGGTTAAATGACTTGTTCAAAGATATCCATTGTTTTGAGAATTATTCCATTTCAATTACTGTCGCATTGGCTGAACGCCAGATCTTAAGCTTATTAAAACTTACTTAAGAGCCAAATGGCACAAAACCATCTTGTAAACCTATCCATAATTTAATTTAAAATGATATTACGATGTCATTAGATTGAACTAATAGAATATCCTTTTTCACAAATAAATGGGGGATGGGGGGGGGGATAAACATTTTCAATTTTTATAATTATATAATTAGCTTATGATTTTAATAAGGCACATGCCTTATACTAATTTATAAGTATTAATTTATGAATAAAATTTAATAAATTTTGCCATACTTTAGTTTAGGCTAGAATATGAAAAAATTATTAAATAAGCTTAAGTAAACTATATTCTTTTTAAAAGGAAAACTAATTAATTTTTTTGCCATGGGCTACCAAATATCTTGGCATAGAAAGTGTTTTCTTATATGTTTTATTTTTTAATTATTATATAGCTTTTTTTATGATGCAAAATATTAATATTTCAATAAGTGATTATTATATTTACATATGAAATTAATTTAGCCACTACTACTATTTAACTAATAAAACCAATGTAATAAATTTACAAATCTTTGGCATGTGTATGACAAATTCAAATAAAAGAAAAATTGTTTAAAATTGACATTGAAGAGATAAATTATTTTTAACAAATGCAATTAGATAATTATTATTTAATAAAGAAAAAAAATTAAATTTTCATAAAAGTTCCATGCAGTGTTGAACAGCTCAATTTGAGCCAATTTTTAAAAATGGCTAACTCAACGTTTTATTCAGAAAAATATTACCTAAGCCTAAATATTTTGCAGATGATACAAAGGTTTGGAAATCTATTAGCAAAATCTCGAGGCTTGAGCAATAACTTTCTGGCTAGCCATTTAATACTAGTTCCATATCACTATAAGAACAACTAGTTCAACATAAATCTGTTAATATATATTAGACAGCATGGTAATAAGGCAATTTTATATTAATTTACCTACCCTAGTTTTGAATTTATTGTGATTAATTCATTATCACTCTCACCAATATCAATCAATTTTTCGACATCGTCTTTATTTTGATTAAAAAGAGAGAAGGATAAATTAGAAATTTCGGAAACTATTCCAGATATCTCTTTGTTAACTTTACCTCTATCTAAAATGGAAGTTAAATCATAATTTTATGGAAATAAATTACGCCCAACGCAATATCCTTTACTATCCGTTATAATAAGCCATTCAATGTTGGAATCTTCTGCTATTCTAAAAATAATGATGGTTACTCTTTTAAAATACTTATCATACATTTTATCCAAAACATTTTCAAAAGACGTCTCCATCAAAAAAAAATTTTTTCAACCTTACCATAAAGTGTAAAAAAATAGCTAAGGAATGTTTAACTGAGGGTAGTTTTGATTAGTTGAGATATACTTCGAATTAAACAAGTATCAATATGGGCTAAAATTTAAGATTTGAAGGATATAGACTAATATTAAGTATGTTAAAAAATTAATAAAATTAATTACCATATTAATAATACTTTAGTAATATCAAACAGGTGGTCGATTCAAAAATTAAAATTATATCGAAAGAAGTAAAATATCTATTTTTATAACTTTCTTTATTAGAGGATTGTGTTAATACATTCGAAATTTATTTTATATTATATTAACCTACGGACATGTTATATTATTTCTTTCACCTAACATAATATTAATCTAATAGATACATTGATTGTTATTTACTTTTGAAAAGTATGAATATATAGAATTTGTTAGGTTACTAGTGAGTTAGATATATTTTTTAATAGATAAATTTAAAATAAAGTTATTTTGTACATCATTTTCAATTTTTACACCATATTAGCAGATTGTATAAATTGTAGATCTTGGAATGTATTTATTATAAATTATATAAGAGTCTAAAAAGCTTAGATAAGTTGTAGGAATATTAAAATAAGTATTTTAATGGTAAAGGTATTGAACGTTTTGATGATCAAAATTACGAGATTTTTGTGGTGCTTTAACCAACGTTCTTGAATCTAAAATACCAAAAATAAACGGGCAAATTGGCAAAGAACGGTCGGAGCCGCTCCACACGGCCATCCATTGTTTATTTATTTTCATTATTAGACATAACTAAAATGTGGGGTTCACAAGAAACGATTGGTGCTCTACTATGGTAAAATCGTTAGTTTTAGGGCATATATATTTTTCCATTTTTATTAAACGGAGTTTTCGCAAGCAACGACAGAAACCGTGTCACAGACAAATCCGTAATTTTGGGGGTATATTTATTTAATGGTAGACATAAATTAACACGTTAAAAATTTTTTATTTCATTATCAGAATCAAGGTATACAATTATATAAAGCAATTGGGTTTATATTTAAAAAATAACGTCGACAAAAACAAAACTTTGAAAAATAAAATAAGTAGAAACTCGTAAAATTCATTCACCTATATAAAAAACGAGTGGTTTCTTTTCAAGCTTTTATATCTACCCCCACCCCCTGGTCATTCCCGTCTTAGTTATAAAAAAAATTACTCATTTAAATTATTAGAAAACAAAACGTGTATACAATATTTAAAAAAACAATCGCAACAGGTTTGGTCTGGTTTTGTTCATCATAAAGATGGAAAAAATTTTCGTCAAAATAAAGCATTTAAACATAGCAGGTGCCGACAATTTAGATACTACAGCCCTCGATTCCATCAGAAAATTACTATGGTTGTCAAAACACGTCTGGCCTAAAAAAAAATTTAAAATATAAAAATATTTTTAATTAATTGAACAAATTTTTATAAATTTAAAAAATAAATATATCTCTAATTGTTTTGTCCCAGTCCCCTAAAAGTTATAGTTATCTCTTCATTTTGAAAAAGAAAACCTATTTTATTTTTTTGTAAATAATTTTTAGGCAGGAAGCCATTCCAAACCAATCAGAACTCTAATACCAGGCGGAAATTTAAAAAAAGTATAATTGAAATCTTAGCAATCACATTCTTCCTTCCTTCCTTTCTAGGAAAAATAGAAAAAGTGTTTCTGCTGCTTAATGTTTATACCCAATATATTTTTAAAAAAGCAAGAAGTGTGAATCCAAATTTTTAGAATGGTTATTACACTTGTATGTTATTTGCATGAACAAATTTTAAATATTAATTTTAGCTTAGTTTTCAGATAAAACTAAAATGCTATTTTATTAAATATATCAGTACTCTTCAAAAATCGGCACCCAACTGCTATGTGTATTTATTACAGCAAAAACTTAGTTAAGTGCTAAACATTTCTGAATATCTGATCAAAATTCTGAAAAAGCAAATTTTATTTGGCAAATTTAAAATTAATATATATATATATATATATATTATTGATAATCATATTTATCAATCATAATAATATATTTTTATACCCCTTTGTGATAATACCTGGAAAGAACAAAGAATAAAATTTTATTTAATCTATTTTTTATTGTTGATTATTGATTTTTCGTTTCAAAGAATCTTTTTTGCAGTTTAATTTACAAGTTTTATTTTCCCGAGATTAAAATAATATATTTTTAAATCAAAAAATCTAAAAAAAAAATTTGACTAAACTGAGTGAGAATTGACATCATAACTCCAATAATAACGATGAAAACTTCAAATTTTTTTTATTTTATGATTATATAAGTTATAAATTAATCCAAAGAATTATGCTCCTATTTCGTTTTATTTTTAAATTTAAAAAACTAAAATTTTAAATTTACGCCATCTAACGGAAATTTATTTATTATTTTAAAACTTTTATATATGGGTCTTATATTTATATAATATATGTGTTCTATACATATTATATTTTTATGCATTACCTTTTCTTCCATAATCTATTTTATTTATTTAGATAATTTTTAATTTTGGATAAATTTATACAATATAAATATTTTTTAAAAAAAAATATTTTTAAAATATAATAGGTAGCCCATAAAATAAAACAACCAATTCTTCCTTCTATCCAGAATATTTTAAAATATTTGCTAAATACGTAAAATTAGCCATGGAATAATTGATTTTCAAATTTTTTTTATATTATAAATTTTATTAGGCAAGTAATCAACATGGCGTTAATGGCTTATCCAGCTGATTTGCATTTTTAACAAAGAATTATGGATTTGTTTTCAACATTTTGGAAAAAGTTACGAGCCGCCATTACATTTCAAAATATTCTTGAATAATATCAAATATAATTCCAATTTTCGAGTATCTATAAAAAACTTTCAACAATTTAATCACCAATAATTCTTCAACACCAACCTGACTGAACAAGAATACAAAGCGACGATTTGATGACAGAATCTTTTAAATACTCCAATCTTTAATCGTCAAAATCATAGGAATATTCACGTGATCTGCACTCAACCATTTCCGCAAATTAATCCTTCACAACATTCGCATTGCTACAGTTAACTAATTATAATATTTAAAATTTTTTGAGATTTTTTACATTTGGATTGAAAGAAAAAATAAACATATTTTTATTTAAGTGAAAATTTCTCGCTGATGTAAACAAATGATCGAATAAATAATAATAACTTTAAAAAAAAAAAAGAATAAAATTCGAAAATTTTCTCATATGTAGTGTTGTTTGAAAAGATCGAAACGGGTGGATTTAATCTAAATGAAGTCATGTAAGTTCTAAAGATTTTGCAAACAGCTGGCAGAAATGCCTGGGGGACATCTCTTTTTTTTGCCAAATCTCTTATAATCTATCTCGGGCCATTTTAAAAAAATTGACCCCACTACCCATGAGCATGGGGTAACATTTTGCGTTAGTTTCTCGGTCTCAGCGAGGAATGGGAGTGTTTAGGTGGCACCGATACAAATTTTATAAAAGAAATGTTGTAAATTAGTTTAGGGATTACACACAGTACACAACTTTATTTTAACAAAACAAAAAAAATTGAAAAGTTTAATATACATATATAATTACCGTTTTGTGTTAACTTAATAGCCGCAAACAAGATATTACTAACAAAATGTAATGACTGTTGTGAAAGAAAAAAATGTAATATGATTCTATAAGTAAATAAAGTAATACAAATATATAGTAAAATTAATTTTTCGGAAATTGTCTTTTAAAAAATATTAAAATATATATATAATAATTTATTTTTTAAAAAATATTTGCAAAATTGTTTTTTTTTAAAAAATATTTTGGATGAAAAAAACTTTAAAAAACCATATTTTTGTTTCTTATAATAAAATGGTTTTTTTTGTGCTAATGTAAGCAATTTTATAAAGGAAGAAATAAATAATATATATTAAATAACAATATAAAATTATTTGAACAAAAATTTTTTTTTTCATGATAATTTGGGCATTCAAAAAATATCTGTTATGGACATGTATATTCTGTGCATTTACTGTATTCTACATGGAATTCTTAAATTATAAAAGTATGTAATGTCATAAATTATTTAACATTTTTTTTTGTTTTCCAAAATCAATAAAATGTCAATAAATTATACATTCAATCATTTTTTTTTTGAATCAAATCTCTAGAAATTAATATTTTATTTTAGCACAAAATTATATAGATTTAATAAAATGTTTGCGAAAATTGAATCCGTATGAATATTTGTCAAATATCACCAATTCCGAGGTAAATAAATACATTTATTTATTTTTTTAAAATTATATCGGATCTCATTCAAAAAGATACAATACGAGTATCTTAAAAAGAAATATAATGTATCGAGATACGACCCTCATGAACACCTTAATTTAAGCGAAGATATATTGGACACCGTTAGAATAGGCTGGCTGAAACACGTCTGTTCGACCATATCACCTTTATACTCGGTGATGAATGATTACGCTCAATCCCATCAAATCGTAGACGAGGCAAGGGGGGTAATGTATTGTTACGTGCCTAAGGCTTCCTCGACTTCTTGGAAGAGCTTCTTCATGGTTTCCAATAATTTATCCTACAAAACGTTACTCGAATCTTCTATGACTCCCAATAATTCTTTCGGACCCTACGTGGATGGATTTAAGTTTAGAATACTATCGAATCTCGTCATGAATGGTGATAACTATGAAGCAAGAAAATACCTAAAATTTATGTTCGTGAGAAATCCCATAGGCAGATTAATGTCGGCCTACAGAAGCAAGTTCGAATGGAAGAACGAGTATTTTATAGCGCGTTATGGTAGTTACATAGAATTGCTAGCTTCAAATAATTTGAGCGAAATCGGTGGCAAGAATTTTGACGCGGTATTTAAACCGGGAAAGCTATCTTATAATAATGAAAGCGTCACTTTCTTGAAATTCGTCAAATTCCTTTTAAATATCCGTTACTTGAGGAACGAAACATCGAGGGAGTACCTCATGAACGAACATTGGAGACCCTATTCGGATATCTGTGCTCCGTGCAGCCACGGATTAGACTTCATCGGTAAACAAGAATCGCTGGTGCGGGATGTGAAGAAAATACTGGAGTTAACGGGATGGGACACCCTAGATTACAATCCGTTTAAACAATATTTTACTTTTATCGAAGATGGCGGCGATCATTATATTAGTTCGAATAATCTGAGTGACGCTCATTCGCGTACCTTGATCGATTTAAGGAAGAATAACACAATTTCGCGCGATTATTCCGATTACGACGAGATGTTACTCCAGTCACTCCCAGAGGATTTGCGCGTGGGTTTGATTAGCCTTTATAAAAGTGACTACCTACTTTTTTACCCCCTCGATCCGTTATTCCGTAAATATTTACACCGGCTCGTGTAGTTCATAAGTAATAAATGCGTAAATCGAAACTGGTAATGATTGACGTTATTATTAATTATGTACATTCATATTATTATAATTTACTTTTACGTTTTATATGTTTTAAAAACTCGTGAATGTATGAAAAAAAAAATTATATAATTTTTATAAATGAGAAGAGTGTATATTAAAGAAAGATAGAAAAATAAAATATTATTTACTGATAATATATACCTTTCGTAACTTAAATCTCGTGTTTGATTGACGGGTAAGGGAAACTGAGATAAATCAAATTTGACAACCGATCAGAAACTAGCATCTTACTTTAGGACATATATAGGTAGGATAAGTCAATCATTTTTAGGTATAAAATATGAGACGTTATTAGGCGTCAAAATTTAATATATAATTTTTATAGACGGTATTTACCTAATGGTGAGAAAAGATGTTAACGATTTTGAAGTCTTGATGTAAAGTAACGTCGTTACCTTTTTTTTAAAGAAAAGGAACGCCATTCATAACTTTCATTCTAACAAATTATTTATTTTTTTTAAATTTTTATAAATAATTTTAAGCCGAGTTTTTTAAATCATCAGATCAACCACCAAATTTCTTCATTTTTATTTTAAATGTGTCAATCAAGATTTGTTTAAATAAAAAGAAAATTGTTTTTTAAAAAAAAGAAACGAAAATTAACAATGAAATAAAACCTAATCAAAAAAAACGAGAATAAAATTACTCAAAATAACAATGACACTGCATACTAGACAAACCCAAATAGGGTGCCCTCATTTTCAAATTTTTTTTAGCCTATACTATAAACCAATTAAGTATCCAAATCAGAGATCTGGGCATGACCCGGCCCGGGTATATTTAAAAAAATTAAAACACGACCCGGCCGGGCCCTAAACCCGGGACCGGTTTAGGGTCGGGTCTGCTCTGGGCCTAATTAAGCCGAACTAGGAAAGAGCCATAACCTTTCTATTTTTTTAAAGTATCTATTTTTTCAAAACAGTTCCTTATTTAGAACCTGTTCTATGACATCTAGTAAACAAAGTTGTAAATGCTAAATAGTCCTTTCTAAAGGATCAGATGATGACAGTAGTGGTCTGCATCGTGCCTAATTTTTTAAACCCGGCCCGGCCCGGAATTTTTTAAAATATAGAAATTAATTTTTATAATTTACTCAAAATAAAAGATATATGTTATATGGCATCTAGTTTTCTATTAAATAAAATCAAATATTTTTATTTTACATAAAAAATTCGATATAAAACTGATAAGCTTAGATATATTTTAAAAAATTTCCACCCTGACCACACCCGGCCGAATTTTTTTTGCCGGGCCTACTTTTGCAGATCTCTGGGAGACAGCATGTTTTAGACTTTTTTTATAACAAAATTTACGATTAATTCATTAGTTACTTTGATGAATTACTTTGGTTTGATTAAAAAAATTAAAATTCTGGTAAAGTTTGTTACGAATATTTACTTTCGATGCTTCAGTAAATTAAAAAAAAAAATTTTTGAAATTTAGATCGTCTTAATTTATAAGGATATTTTTTTGCTTTTAGGGAACAAAACGTTAATATTTAAATATGCCTTCATATGTTTTAGAAAAATTTTTCTAATAGTTTGATTATGGCCCCTTATGATTTGATCCCAGAGTAAACAAGCAGTGCTTGGAGTTTTATCGTTGTAGTGTTGTTAATTAGTTGGCTATGCAAAACCCAGACCCGGGGTTTGGGTCTAAAAATCGCCCTAAACCAGGGTTCTGACTAGGGGATTCAGACGAATAAAGTTATTCGAAATAGATCGAATATATAATTATTTACCAAAAGTATAGAAGCGGCAAAAGGCATAGGCGTTTTCTGGGGTTAAATAGTAAAAATCCTGCAAGCAACTCAGCTTAGAGTTTAACAAAAAAAAAATTTTAATTGGGTCCACCTAGGGTTTAAAAATACCAAAGTTAACCAGAGCGATTATTTCCGGCTAACGTCTTTTGCAACGATACGAAAAAAAAATCACTTTTGTTTTTCTAAATAAAAGATAAATTTAAATTTTTCCCTCCCTAGGATCAGGAAAAGGATTAGTGTTGTTATGTAGCATAACTTTTAGCCAATTCCAATAAAAGCATACCCAAGCTAATATTATCTTCCATTTTTAATGATATATAACCGACTAGACAGTTATTGCTCATTTAAATTATGCAATAATACGCTCTCAGCAAGCAGGATTAATAATCTTATATTACATTACACAAATAATAGATATTGGTTAATTTACAGTCATAGAGCCAAGCCTTAAAAATAGACTGGAACCTCTAAGTTTGAACCTAAACTTAGATATTGGAACTTTTTTTTTAAGAATAAATATTTGAAGGAGCCATTTTGGAATCAACTCAGTTCAAAAGGAAGATATTAGGTTTGGAAAACAAAATTCACAAATTTTTTAGTGATATAGGACACACTTACTCCTTTAACATTCTACTTTGAATATACTTCATATATAAAAAAATAAACAATGTTTGTTTTGTTACATATGTTTGGCGACTTAAAAAAATTTTATATTCTATTTATATCCTACCGCCTTTACTATTTTTTTTTTATAGTTGTAAATAGGTATTTTTGTCGGTAAACTTTTCGCTAAATTTCGCTTGAGCTTAAAATTTGTATCTCAAATATCTTACGCTTAAAGTTTATATGCTCAAATATCTTAGGCTTATTGCTCAATTTATAAGCTTTTATAAATAATATCAGCTGGGCCGGGTCAGGCCGAAATTATTTTTAATAAAATATCCGGGCCGGGGCCTTACAAATGGTACTTCTGCAAGGTCTCTTGGTAATATAATGCAGCTCTTTATTTTCAAACAAGCCAAGTAATAAAAATAGTCCTAATTTATAATTAAATTACAGTAAAAAAAGGTAGCTTAACTTTATAATTCAATAATATAAGGTATATTTTATTCAAAAATGGCTAAATAAATTAACTATAATTGTAGATGTCCGTATAGATAAATATTATAATGAATCAACTACTTATTATGTATACTCAAAAGGGTCCTACAAGGGGAAAGGGATACTCATATAATGTATTTAAGTATATTTAAAGAGTGTAACTACAATGGTAGATAAAATATTTTTAAATAATATATATTAATTAAATGTAATAAAAAACAAAAATTGCTGCAAGCAAAAATTATATCAATATCAATACAAAGTTCATATTTAGCTTTGAAGATATCAATTTCATTGACCAATTTACTCAGAATAGATGTTACAAGTGAATGTCAAAGTAAATGTTTATCTTTATTTACAAAAAAATTCACACCTAATTAGATATATTCACTAATAAAGGAAATATACATTTAATAGTTGTATACTCATTAATAGTTGAATATCCATTTTATCTCGTAATAAATAGTTTAAAATCCCCTTTAATTAAATTATGTTTAAAAAATAATTTATAATTACATTTTTATATTTATATAAAATTTGCCCCGCAAGTTGGCGTATTTACTTTTTGTTTTAATTAATAGATTTTTTTTAAAAAAAAAATTATACTATATTTATTACATCAATCAAAAATTGATTTGATCAAATAAGGGTTTTTAAGATTAATTAATTTTTGCCTTCTTACTTGCTATTGATAATTTTTTCCTAAATAGCACTTTTATAGATTAATTAACAATATTAACATACAATATCCTCAAATAATCATTTGCATTAATTATATTTCCATTAAATCTATTATTATACTTTATATTTCCATTATATCTATTGTTAATATACCGTTAATTATGAAGTCGTTGTTAGTTAAATTTCTAGTTTTTTTTTAGAATCATATTTTTGGACATGATTTTATTTTTATATTAATATAGAAGAATTAAAATATGTTATTGTATTATATTATTCTGTAATAAAATAAATTTTTTATTTTTTTTAAAAAAAATATCATTATAATAAATAAGATATCAAATAAAAAAAAATTTTCTCGTAAATGTAATGTTGTTCGTAAAATGATTATTTTTATACCTAGGCATAGTAATATGACATAAAAGATTTTCCATCTTTTAAGAGGAAAAATATAAATTGTTCATTTGAATTTTTTTTAAAAAATAAAAATGTCAATTTGTTTTATTTAATTTTTTGACATATTGGATATTTAGTAATCTGAACTCAGGGTCTGAGCTCCGGGTTCGTGCGCAAGAGCAGGCCTTGAGCACCAAATGGTGTAGTAAATTTAATGACCAATCAAATTAACGACATTATTATCATGTTTATCAGGTAGATTTATCTTCTACTGAATCTAAAATAGTATTTGATGAATTCCAATTATCGGAGTTATCGCCAGAGTCCAAGTTTGTTAAAAAAAATAGGAATGACATATTGAAGAATTATTAAGGCCGCATTCGTAGTGGGATCCGATCCGACACGATTTAACAGCTGACCGATTATCGGTTTACGAGAATCAATTTTTCTTTATTAAAACCAATATATCTTAGGTGAATTAAAGATAAAATTAATTTTAAAAAAAAATTGATCTAATAAGCAGATTTTAAAAATCAATCAGCTGTTAAATCGTGTCGGATCGGATCCCACTATGAACGCGGCCTAAGAGTTTTTCTTTTCATAAGAAAAAATTAATTGTATAACGAAAAAGGAATTATAAATGTAATCATGAATTACAAACATAGTAATCTTATAACCTGTTTTAGTTATTTGAAGAAAAAAAATGACAATATGAATTGCTAAATGACCCCCTAATTTGTTGTGAAAAAGGACATCTTATAGCGCGCCCAAATTGAGCGTTTACGTTTTGCCGTAATTTTTAAATTTAAAAAAAAACGTAACGCGTCCCTTGTTTAAATTGACGTTGTTCTTTTTATTAATGAGCACCGATTCAAAATTTTAAATAAGTTTCTAAAAATAAAAAAAAAAAATGATTCGTCATCGAAAATTATATTATCGTCTGCCTTTTTTATTTTCTTAAATTTTCTAAAATATTCTAAATTTTTTTTAGGATTATAAGTAAGTTATTTATTATTACAATTTTATATATAATATTACAAAGCTAAGAATAAAGAAAAAGTAAATGTAAAGGCAAAGGCAAAGGCAAACCCATTTCCGTTTTTAAAAATGGCTGCTAACGCCCAAACGGTAAATTTTACCCAATTTGCGCGAGGCCATTTGAAATGCGTTATTCGCGCTCGCAAAGCGGGGTTTGAAAAAGGCTCATATGTATTTCATCAAGAAATACGGGCATCTGTTAAAGTATATTACTATTATCCTTTGAAGCGTTGTTAAGGCAATTCTCTAATCTAAATAAAATGGCGGCCATAAATTATCGATTTTTATAATGAATAATTAATATAAAAGTAAGAAATGGGCCTTACTCATTAACAATATTTTAAAGTATAATATATATTAAAATTAAATATTAAATATTTTAACACCATATATATTAAGAAAGTTATATCCCGGTGAGTGCTTTTATATTATTAGAAAGCAATTTAGAATAGGTAAATTTAGGAAAGGTGGAAATAAAAATTAAAATAAGATATGATATATATATATATAAAAGAACTGATTTTAGAAAATTATATAATAAATATTAAATGGTAATTTACCATTTAATTTCATTGTTTTGTTGTAAATGGGTAGAAGAAATACATCTAATAGACGTCTCATTTTAAATTAAGAACAAATATGAACACGAAGTCAATTTAGTTTAGTTTAAACCCTATCTGTATTATATATTTTTTTTATATTTCTTCTTCCTCTTAAAATATTGTTGGTATTTAATAAGTGTTGCAAAAACAAAAGCGTTTTATTTAAGTGAATAAATCGTAATTAATAGTGTTTGATACGGCTAACTGAATATTTAATTCAGAATACTATTACGCAAGCCTGAGAAAATTTTGTTTGTAGGAGGAACAAAGGTTTTTAGACATCTATTAACAAAATCTCGAGTCTTAAAGCAATACTTTTCTGGCTAAAATATTGAGTTACTAAATAGAAGTGTCTCGTTTAAAATGAGAACAACATGAACACGAAGTTAAATTAGTTTAGTTGAGCCCTATCTGAAATTTATTACTTCTTTCTTCTTCCTCTATAAGATTTGTATTTAATAGTGTCGCAAAAACAAATGCGTTCAAAAGTGAAACGCGCGTATTCCTTCCAAAGTGAACGCGTTAGCGAATAAATCGTATACTAACAAATTAAAATTCGTTTTTTGAAACATTGTACAGGGAAGAGCCTATTATTTTAGACTAATTTTTAACCTATAAAAGGGGGGGGGGGGGTGGATTTTGTTTCATTCAAAATAGTTTTTTTTTATTCTTCTAAGGATGATCAATCAGCTGATATAAGTATAGAAAAAAATAATAATAATTCCTTACATCAAATTGAAATAATCGTAAGATTTGGCAATGAGAACTCTTTAACAAAACTCTAACCAACATCAGGAATTCCACCAACCTATATTATAATATGAGTCCATGTACATCCGTATGTGGATAATAGCCCAAACTCAAGGAATTTTCAGCTGAAGGAGATATTTTAAAATTGAACAAGTATCTATCTGAAGTATTTAAGGGTAACATTAATGGGTTAGAGACATGCATGCAGATGAGTTAGGGTTAAGATATATGTTAGCGTCAACGTGTTACGTTTTTAACGCGCCTTTTTTTAAATTTAAAAAAAATCTGATTTTACCGGAAATACGTTCAATCAAGTTTTGGAATACCTATCTTATGAATCAACAACAATTTTTGCTGTTAAACCTTTGAGTCAATTATAATTTATATGAAAAATATTTATAGAAAATCTAATATAAATTTTATTATAAGTTTTCTAAAGTTTATGGCAAAATTGTCTGGAATTTATAGGGTAGGTATTCCAAACATGATGGAATCCATTTCCGGTAAGATCGGATTTTTAAATTTAAAAAAAAAGGCGCTCAAAATATGATTTAAAGTTGATTGACGTTAACATACATAAATTAGAATATAATCATTTTATTAACCAACTTGTACAAATTCCGAGAGATCGTGTGATTATAAATAAATAGGAGGTAATAGAAAAATTAAATAAATCAGCTGTTATAACGGCAAATTCCATTTAGTTGGATCATAACCCCTTTATGCGTGGCTGTTGGAATTACCCTTATTTTTAAAACAAATTTTTAAAAAAAATAAATATTTTATCTTTTCGGGTAAGGGCTATTTACCGACCCGATTTGGCCTGAAACAATAATCGTAACCCGAACTCACCCGAGAAAAATATTTTAAAAAAATGTAAACTATTAAAAAAAGATATCAGACTATCGC
Source organism: Gordionus sp. m RMFG-2023 (assembly GCF_954871325.1). NCBI lineage: Eukaryota > Metazoa > Nematomorpha > Gordioida > Chordodea > Parachordodidae > Gordionus > Gordionus sp. m RMFG-2023. Next base: position 2,854,367 of record NC_088775.1, read on the forward strand.
CTAGTTTTTTTTCCAGCTGTTTTAACCGAACTTCAAAAAGTAGTATTCTTTTCATTTGCCTTTTTTCTTTTTATTCTCACCTAATCTTTTGAATTGACATTATTTAATTCCGATTTGATTATTTATTTTTTTTAATAATGAATCTTGGAACTAGAGAACCTGTAAATCAAAATTTATTTCTGCCTAATCCCAGCCCACCACATGATTATATATTTTCTTCCGAAACTTTTTAAAAAGCATAATAAGAGGAAAGAAATCTCAAAATATTTAGTTTATTGATTTTGGTATTTATGCGATGAATGTAAATTATTTAGTAAAACTCTTAGGATCTAACGACGTTGCGTCCCTAGGAGCTGAAGGGAGAGGGCGCAGGGACTAGAGCCCCACCCCCCGAAAAATTTTAAGAGCCACCCTCAAAATTTTGAATATTTTTGTTTTATACCACTAAAAAAGAGGTAATTTTGGATAATGTTTAACTTTAAAAAAGATAAGGTATAATTATGAAAATAATCTATCTTTCTTTCTTTATTTCTTTCTTTCTTTCTTTTCTTTTCTTTTCTTTCTAAAAGAAGATATATATAAATATAGAAAATTGAATCAAAACCAATGATCGATCTTCCTAAAAGTGTAATCAATTAAAATGAAATGCTTCCTTCAAAAGCATGCTGTGATATGATATATCTATATTTAAAAAAAAAAAATTTTTTTTAATCAATTTAGGCCATAAAATATAGATTGATTACTTTAGCGATTTAGAACGGGAACCAATATATTTCATAGGGTTCATCCGGTGGTAAATATTATTTTATTTTAATCATATTTATTTACAGATATAACTTACATTAAAGAAATTAAGCTTAAAATCAGCCATCACCCACCTTTAAAGTAATTAAATTATACTGTAGTTCTCGGGTATAGGCTTTTTCTTTGTCCCACTCCCTCTAAATTAAAGCCTATAGAGGTTTAAGCAGCATTTTTCGAAATGTTGTGCCTACAAGTACGTGCGGCTTGCCCACAAACTTGTGGAGGGCTCCTCATATTTTTATTTTTATACCCAAATTAAATTGTTCCAATTAGATGGAAATGAGGAAAACCTAGCGTAGCTCTGTTGAATCTTCAACGTTAGAGGGCAAAAGCGCTATATATCACGTATCACGTAAAATATAGATTTATAAAAATATTTATTACTTTTTATACAGTCTTCATCTCTGTTCGCACAAATATATATTATATTTAAATTTTCTTTGCTGCTATGCCGCAGGAAATGGAAGAATTCACAGAATTTTCATCTTTCATGCGATCATCCGTGTATTCCAAAATATTTATCAGCGTTAACTTGTTGGCGATCGTGCTGGGCCTGATCGGGAACTCTGTTTACTTTTTTTGCGCGTTCAAACTCAAAAGGCACAGCCATTTTTACATCTACATATATTACCTCATCGTCAACGATACCTTGTCATGCATATGCCACTTATTTTGGCCCGTCGCGACTTACATGAAGGGTGACATGTTGACAAATTACTTTATCGCCGCTTTCATATCTAAATCGTTTACCCTGTCGGAGCTGACGTTATTTAACGTTAATTGGATGAACGTGATAATTGTCGCTGATAGACTTGTGGCTATCAGGAAACCTTTCCATTATAAGAAAATGACTTCGAGGAGAAATATCTTGATTCTGACTTCCACGTATACTTTTGTAAATTTTCTCTTCTGCATACCATACCTTTTCAAGATCGAGTTCTTAAAGATAATCAAAGAAATTCCCGCATTGTCCGTAGGAACTGATCCTAAAGTCTCCTCGTACAATACCACGATATATTATTCCAAAGGAATTGATAAGCCCTGGATTTACTCCTACGATATTTTCATACTTTACTTAATGTACGCTACGCCTGTAGCGTTAACGCTCACCGGTAATTTAGAATTGTACAAAGCTCTTAAGAGTAAGAAGCAGAATATCGTGCCTCGACTCGAATTGTCGAACGAAAACGGCGAATACCCCAATCGGTTTACGGCATCGTCCAGAGATCCATATCCTGATGATAGGATCGTGATCCCGAAAAGGAACAACAACAACAGTAACAAGTATCACAAATTAATCGTAGCCCAAAATGTGTGTTTAATCGTATCGACTTTACCTTTCGTCATTTATACCCTAGTCACCAGGAATTTTGTAGCGATTAAACTTCTGAAACTCTCCGAAAGAGGTCCTTATCTAATCATTTTAACTTTAAGATATCTCTACGCTTCCCTCGAGGTATACATCAACATCATTTTCGATCCAGATATAAAAATCATCGTAAAATCGTCATTTTTTTGACAAAAAAATTGATAAAATAATCATTGTCGCTTATTTATAAAGTTTGCACACAAGTATTTAAGCTCCATTTTTTAAAAAAAAAATTATTATTTTTCCAAAACCATTCACACCAGCCCAGCACTTAGGATTTTAAAAAAATTTTATTTTATTTTATTACTATTATACTAAATATTGCTTCTCTTAAGATCGACAAAAATTAAAATTTTCACGACCTAGGTATCAAGTCTTTTAGCGAAAATTGGGATCCCCCCCCCCCTTTCTTTCTCTTTACGTTTTAGAGATTAATATTCCCAGATTTTTTTTTTGCTATATTAGTTAACTTACTTAGGGTCCAAAGTCAGAAACATACTTGTTAATCTGTCTTTTCTATAGAACTTCTTTAGCAAATATGCCATACGCTTTCATTCATTCATTCTATCTATATTTATTTTTTTTATTTTTTTAAACAAAAAATTATAACAAATTGTTTTTTATTGACGAAAAATAAAACACATTAGTTTTGTTTTTTTTATTTTATCCTGAAAAGTAAAATAAGAAAATTATATATTTGTAGTGAATAACCGAAATATAGAACATTTTTAATATATATATCAGAGATCTGCAGACCCGAAGCCCGGCCCGGACCGTATATTTTAAAACCGAATATTTAAAATCGCCATTATTAGCTATAAAAATGAAAAACCGGGCCGTACCGGGCCGTGCAAATCCTACCACTGTCGTCTCTGATATATATATATATATTGTAGTTGAATAAGAAAGAAAGAAAGAAAGAAAGAAAGAAAGAAAGAAAGAAAGAAAGAAAGAAAGAAAGAAAGAAAGAAAGAAAGAAAGAAAGAAAGATAGAAAGAAAGAAAGAAAGAAAGAAAGAAAGAAAGAAAGAAAGAAAGAAAGAAAGAAAGAAAGAAAGAAAGAAAGAAAGAAAGAAAGAAAGAAAGAAAGAAAGAAAGAAAGAAAGAAAGAAAGAAAGAAAGAAAGAAAGAAAGAAAGAAAGAAAGAAAGAAAGAAAGAAAGAAAGAAAGAAAGAAAGAAAGAAAGAAAGAAAGAAAGAAAGAAAGAAAGAAAGAAAGAAAGAAAGAAAGAAAAAGAAAGAAAGAAAGAAAGGAGAATAAGAAGCTATATAATATTAATTTAGATTAAGAAACATAAATAACCCGAAATGTATTGAAACCATAAAATTGCTTGTTTTATTTAGTTTTCAATGTATATACATATATAATTTGTATCGTAATCATTTTTTTCAAACAATATTCATTATTCAAGTGTATTTTGTTCGTTAATCGTAGTAAGAATTTTTTTTTTTTTTTAAAAACTAAAATTGTATTTGTTTTAATTTTAAAAAAATTGTAACGGAAATGTTTACCTTTAAAAAAAAATTAAGTATACGATGCCCTGAGTAAGAAAGTATCGGTTAAACTATAAAAAGGAAACAGCTGTTATACAAATCAGGAGACAGTCGCTGACAATTGAAGGTTCTTGATGGCTAGGAAGATCTGGTAGGGAACAGATAACATCCCTACGATGGCAGGTCAGAATATCCTAAATGGTTGGACCATAATAAGCTAGTTATCTCTTAAATAGATAACGCATGTCAGGTTCTCTTTAAGGGTAAATAGAATTTCATTTACAATTATGTTCAGAAATAATTTGGTAACTTAACATGTCCAATTAAAGATTCGCAAAGTCCGCCCCAGGCCTATTGCCAAAGGCACGACCCGAGGACCGATAATTTTTTTTTAAAAAAAGGCGGGCTAAAAAAGTTAACCTACAGACCTGGAAATTCGAGCGTATAAATTTTTTGAACCGAATAGGGTAGGGTTTATAAGGCGGAGTTTCGCAAAACTCTCTTTCTTTCTTTCTTTCTTTCTTTCTTTCTTTCTTTCTTTCTTTCTTTCTTTCTTTCTTTCTTTCTTTCTTTCTTTCTTTCTTTCTTTCTTTCTTTCTTTCTTTCTTTCTTTATTCAATTTTGTAAAAATTATTGATAGGCCAGCCCGGGCATTAAAACTTTTAAGCTAACTTTTTTTTATTGATTTTATATTAATCTATTATTGTAAAAAATATAAATTATTAATATACTCATTTTTCTTTGTTTTTTTTTAAAAGGCCGTCTAAGTATAAATAAATAAATATATTAAAAAAATTAAATAATAATAATACAAATTTATTCACTATTATGATACAAATGCAACACACGGTAAAGATACGAATCATCACAATTTGATTTATAAAACTTTGTTGAAGAAATAGATAAGTTAGATGTATAGATATGAAGGAGAGATTATAAGTAGCCTTAATTTGACATTAGGCGGGAAAAAAAAATTTTGGCGGGAAAATTTGCACAAACAAAATAAACGGGGCAGGATGGATTCTTTTCGTAAAACTTTAGCGGTACCGAGCCTGAATTATCGTTTACGCGCCGGGCTGGGTAAGAAACTTTAACGGTTAAGGCCTTACAAAAACTCTCCTAACAGACCGGGCCGGACAACTTGTGTAGAGGGCCGGACCCAGTTTTGCACTGGATAATCTGTACCTAGTTCGTGAATTATGAATATCATTTATATTACTTCTTAAAAACATCTACCCTTCATCAAATTATAGTTAAACTGATTTAACCCCCTTATCAAATTAAATGATTACACTAATTAAACCCCTCATTAAGTTATAGGCAAAAATTTAAGATATATTTTGTTATTCTCTAGTAAACCAACAATTTGTTAGTGTAGACCAAGAGACCTGCTGAGATACCATTTGCAAGACCCGGCCCGGATATTTTTTTCGAAAAAATTTTTTCGGCCCGGCCCGGGTTTTATATTTTCCGGCCCGGCCCGGATATTTAAAAAAATTAAAATACGCCCCAACCCGTGTATCCGGACTAGACCGGGCCGGGTCTGCAGGTCTCTGGTATACACAAGTTAAAACCGAAATATAATTTTATCCCTTCCATAATTTCTGACAAAATCCTTGTTTGAATAATTTGAAAATCAAAAAATCGATTTTCACGAACAAAAAAAATAAAATAATTATCTATCTCTGCTAAATGTAATATAAACTACGAGATTAGAGATGAATGAATTAAGATACAACCTCTTTAGACAAACAATTTCTCGCTTAAGGAAGGGAGATACTATTTATACGAAGTACACCTTAAACGGTAGCGTCACGGCGGGCGGATTCGAATTTTTATTTTATACCTAAAAAATAGAGGTCATTTAAAAAATGTCTTAGCTTAAGAAGAACCAAATTGAAGATCATTTTGAGTTGTGTTAAGACCCTCCTTAGATTAGAAAAAGGTGATTGACGCTCCTGTATTATAGTTAATGACATATAATAATACCTAGACTGACGGTGCATTCATAAGAATGCGTTTTAAAGCGTCGTTAACTGAGAATCAGCTGGAGCCGCCATTTTGTTAACCCATATAGTAATTATTCTCATGTTATAAAAAAAAACTACTCTTAAATCGAAAACTTGCTTCCTTATTATCTCGATGATTGGGCAATTCTTTAATAAAGTTTGCGTCAGACATAGGAATAAAATTGGTCTTCTCGTTTAAAATTTTTACTAATGATAATGGGTAATCTAAATAGCGTCTCCAGCTGTTTTACGTTGATGTATACTTTAATGAAAGTGTCGTTGATACAATCTTCGTAATCAACTTAAATGATCGTGGTGGAACATTTCTTAATTAGCTTAAATGATCGTTGGGAAACATTAAATGGTCAATGAAAGCATGACACGTGTCATGCGACATCAATTAAATAACGATATCAATTAATATATCTCTTCACATTAAAAAAAAGAAATAATGTGTGTAAGTCTGTTTGTAAGAATAATACAGTTTATTTTATTTTTTTTAAAATAATTCTGTTTAAATTTTTATTTGGGATCGTGATATCAAGTGAAATAGTAAATTAAATAATAGAAGAAAAGAAAGAGACAAGTATGGTGTTTCCGTCAATTTGTGTTTTTTTCGGCAATGTTGTTAAGCGGCTCGTTTTGATGCGATTTTTTAAAAACGGCTAACTCACCTTGAATTCATAGTGGCGCGATTGAGATCGCGATTTAACAGCTGATTGATTTTTAAAATCTGTTTATGAGATCAATTATTCTTTATTAAAATCATTATTTCTTAGATTATTATTAAAATTTGAATTAAAGATAAAATTAATATTAATAAATAAAATTGATCTCATAAACAGATTTTAAAAATCAATTAGCTGTTAAATCGCGATCGCAATCGCGCCACTATGAATTCAAGGTCATTACTTCATCCAGAACAATATTACGCAAGTGCCTGGAGATTTTGCTCGTAGAAGGAACAAAGGTCTACACCACATATGATATAGAAATCTCAAGGCTTAGGCCTGGTCAAAGTATTGAGTTCGGCTAGCCTTTTAACAACACTAGTAGTAAGTATTAACCTTAAATCATTTTTTTTGAGCACGTTTTTAAAAAAAATTTAAAAAATCTGATTTTACTAGCAATGTATGCCGTCATTGTTTGGAATACCTTACCCTTCTTTCTTTCTTTCTTTCTTTCTTTCTTTCTTTCTTTCTTTCTTTCTTTCAAGAGAGAAAGGGACAATTTTCCAGAGCTTTTAAATTTAATATAATTTATAATTAAACTTTTCAATATATTTTTTTATTTGATACAAAATTATAAATGAGTCAAATGTTTACAGCAAAATTGTCTACAATTCGTAAGATAGGTATATTTCGAACATGATAGAACATATTTCCGTTTAAAATCCGAGTAGTAAAAAAACATTGATTGAAAAAAAAACGAACATTGACGCTAACATATCATATGGTGAAATGTCTTCCATTTATTTATGTAGTTAGGTGTTCAGAAACCTGCAGGCCCGGCCAACACGGCCCGGTTACGCGGGCCGGGCCGGAAAAATTTTTGAAAAAAAAATATCCGGGCCGGGCCGTTCTGAATTAAATATTTAAAAAAATTTTCAAATCAAATCTCATTATTTCTTAATTAGACATTTAATTATATTTAAAAAAAAATTTTTTTAATTAATTAATTTTGATTAATAATGATTTACGATAGACTGTGGAGCCTTTTATTTACAATTATTCCAAAGAAACCTAAAAGAGTTTCTAACACTATGGGAATATAGATTAAAAAATAATAATAATAATAAATGATAAGATAAGAAAAATTATGACAGAAACTATAAATCACGTGTCCAAGATTAGGGTTAGAACTATTTTGTCTATTTTAATATTTTACGATTAGATTATAGTATACTGAGCATACGTGTTCCAACTTAGTTAATTATCATATAAATTATTAAATTTATGTCCGCTAGTGGGCGGTAAAGTTTAAAAACTTTTATAGTTTTTAAAATATTATCATTTTTATTTATTTTACAGTTGGGCTGCCATTTTTTTTTATAAATGATTTTTGCGTTCATTTATTAAAACATTAAGAGAAAATAAAAATTTATTTGTTTTATTTGTGTTTTTTTGAAGAAACGCTTCAAGTTTTCTTCGTTTCTTTAGCGCTTTCAAATTAAACGTGATTGTATTTGCGGTTCAAAAAAATGATATAGCGCAATCGGAAACATTGGTGGGGTAGGAGGGTGCGGGGTTTAAAAAACCGTTAAGCAGTTTGTGTTTTTTATTATATTATTTCTAATTTTGAAAAAAAAAGAAAATACCAGTTCAAATTTTTAACAACAAAGCCTTTTTAAAAAAAATAAAACACACTTCTTTTCTGTAAGTATTGTAAGAGCATTATAAGATTTAAATATGCCCATTTATATTGTTTTAAAACCCCTAGGCAAGACTTGATAATAAAAATGGTGAGATTTCTTGTGAGGGACTTCTCATGCCTTGGGGATCCTAAAGTCCTTCAAGCGTTACTAAAGAAGGTCATTTTGAGAATAATTTTAAAAAAAAAAAATTTTTTTTGTTGAGCCCCTACTAAGATTATATAGGCTATTGATGCTCCTAATAGTATTAACATCAATGAAGACGGATGATGCATTCATAATAAGGTATTTAAAAGCGTCGTTGAATGCAAATCAGCTGGAACCGCCATTTTGATAACCCATATAGTAATTATTTTCATGTTAAAAAACTACTATTAAATTTGATAACTTGCTTCCTTATTATCTCGATGATCCGGCAATTCCTTAATAAAATTTTCGACCGACAGAGTAATAAATTGGCCTCTCGTTTAAAAATTTTGATAATGATTAAGGGTAATCAAAATGGCGTCCTCAGCTGTTTTTCATTTGTGTTGCACTTTTAATGAATGCATCGTCAGTCTATGTATTATCATATACAATTGATTATTGTATATGATAATAATTTGTAAAGTAATTTTAGGATTGGATGATCAAATATTTCGAATTCCATATCCTCATCATTTTCCGCTGGAATTGTTTCGTCAATGATCTGCTACTTAAAATTATCTTTTATTAAATATAAACTTAAATTAATAAAAAAAATTATAATTTTTAGAATAAATTTTATAAATATGTATATTTAAAAATTATTAAGTTACATAAAACTCAACGTAGCGAAATAGTTAGCGAGCTAACCGCTATCGCTATATTTCTTTAAAAAAGTAGTGCGCTAAAGCTACCCCTACTTAAAAAAGACGCTACTTGTAGAGGGCTACATTGCCACCTCAAATAAATATATATTTAACTCTAAATAGGTTATTATGTAAAGAATGACATGTGTAAGATATAAAATAACATGTGATTCTGATTGACTTTTCCCCGTAACAAAATAACTTTTAAACATATTTATAATATTTAATATTCGGGTAGGGTCTAGGGTTAAGCTACGACCCAAGTCCGTCTGAGACTAGGGTCATGACTGGGGCAGCCCGTGCAGTGCAGCTCTCTACATATACATGAATTTTTTTAAAAAAAGGAACAATTAAATGAATACAAAAATGAAATTCAATTAATTTGATAAATTGTCATAGCGATGGCTTTCTTTAATAAAAATTTTTTAGATGTTATTACATTCTCCTATTTATTATGATTGTAATGAGCAAAAATTAAAATACTTTATGGTTAATAAAAGCTTAATAGAATAGACGTAGACACCTAAAAAATGTTTTTTCATATAACAGTGGCGTAGAACAAAGATGAAGCGGATTTAGGGTTAAACGGGGGTTTAAGGTTAAACCCCCCACGCCCCCATAACCTCCGAGATAATTTTTTTTATTGCGAATAATTTTAATTTAAGTTTCAATTTAGCAATATCAATATGAAATATATATTTTAAAACAAACAAATAAGAATTTTTCAATTTTAAAAGATCACATTACATGGTTTAATATTATTTTTTAAAAAAAAATATATTAAATTAAAAATTATATGAATTAGAATATTAAATAACAGGTTATAGGAAGGGGGGGGGGGGGGGTTATAGAGATATTATTGTAAATAATTTGTGGCATAGATGAAGATTTAGATCTGCATATCTCGAAAAGATGTTTTTTTTAAAAAAACAATTATGAATTTAAATAATATAAATTAAACAAAATTAGATATTTTATAAATTTAATAACATAACAAAACTAATTTAGATAGTTTTAAAAATTTTAATTTATTTTTTTAAATAAAATAAAAATTGTTTAATTTGGTAAATATAAACAAGCATGGATATAAGAAAATTTTTACCAAATCGTAGGTATATTTTTAATTAAATAAAATTTATTGTAAATATAGATAATTTATTCACTTTCATACTCGTATTTTTTTTATTATTTAAGACCGTAGAACAAATATAGTTTGAGCTCAAGAAACTATTAATCACGTGTCCAAGATGGCGTGAAACAATCTTATCTATTTGAATTTTTACTAAGATTGGAATATAAAGTACTGAGTCCACGTATCCTAAAGTCAATTTATAAGTTATTAAATTTCTACCCGCTAGTTGGCTCTATAGGTTATAAATTATTGTAGTTTTAAAATATTATATTTTTTCTTTCAGTTGGGCTGCCAATTTTTTATAAATAATTTTTCGGGACAATTATTAGTGGATTTTTTTTCTTTCTGAAAAACGCTTATCTTTCTTATTTTCTTCTTTCCTCTTTCAAATTAAACGCGATTGTATCAGCTGTTTATTTGATTTCAAATAACGCGTTTTAAATAAAATGATATCGCGCAATTGCAAACATTGGTGGAGGTAGGAGGGGGTGCGGTTAAAAAAACAGCTAAACAGTTTGTGTTTGTTGTAATTTTGGTAATATTCAAATTTATTAGATTAAGAAAAACGAGAGATAGGCATATTACTTTTAAACAAAATTACGAAGCCGCAAGATATTCAAATCTACTCAAGAAAAAAGAAATAAATCTCGATGCAAATTGAGACTATGTAAATGTTGATTAAAGAAAAAGTATATATAATGGAGAAATTATGATGCGAAAATGAATTATATTTTTTTAACTAAAATTTACTTTTTCTTTTCTTATATTAGTTTATTTTTCTTTTATTTTGATTATGTTTTTCACTTTGTATTTAATTATATTTATTATTATTTAATACAGGATTCAACTATAATTTTAGTATATATTTCTTTTTATATTTAGGTTCTTAAGTTCCAATGACAAACATCTCAATTGTGACAGTGTTTATTTTATATTTTATTATTTTCCCATTTTGGAACAAAAAAAAGAATAGTTCAATACTAACAACCGAGCATTGTTTCTTTTTTTTAAAAAATATATACTACTTTTCTGTGTAAGAGCATCATTATAATACTTAAAATGCCCATTTATATTATTTTTGTTACTCTAAGCAAGACATAGTAATAAATGGAAAAATGCTGAGATTTCTCTTGTTTTTTTTTTATTGTAAAAAAATGGCAACATAGTAAAATTTTAAAAAAAATTATTTTTTTACATGACTTAACCACGCTCCCCCTGTCAAAGAAGCTTAATATATAAAAAAAAATAAACGCAGAATCATGTATAACTTATTAAAAGGAATCGAAAAATGTTAATACTAATTATAACTTATTAAGATTTTGAAAATACAACTTAATTTCTTCTTTTTTGACTAAATTTTGTTAAAAAATATTACTCTATTGCCATTTTTTTTTAAATCAAAAAATAAAACATTTTCTAACTCATCTTATGAAGTTAAATACGATTCTGCATTAATATAATTTAAATTAAGCTTCTTTGATAGGGGGCGCATAGTTTTCGCGGGGCGCGTATTTAAGTTATGCTCTCTAAAAGTAAAAAATCTTTCTCTTAAATACAAATTGCTGGAAGATTTTTTTGGATTCCATGAAATTGGATCATCAGGAAGATAATATGTTTTAACAAATATATTTTAAAATACCAAAATTACTATTTGTGATAAATTCCCTGAATTAAAAAAAATATCTTTATAAAATACAAATACCCGGCTTCCCACTAGTGCTCCTGTGGAGTGCCTATTTAGTATTGCAAAACAGGTCTTAGGGGAGAGGCGTGGATGTTTGTTAAATTCTAATTTAGATTTATTACTTATAAAAGCTAATAAAAGGTTATAATTATTTTGATAGATCATTTAATATAAATAAAGCTTTTTGATAAAAAAAAATATGATACCTTCTATAAAAAATGAAAATCAAAGGAGCGGTTATGGAGTGGCACTCCATTACTTGGAGCGGGAGCTAGCTCCTTTTAAAAATGTAGTAGCGGGAGTGGGAGCTAGCTACTTTTAAAAATGTAGTAGCGGAAGTGGGAGCTAGCTTCTTTTGAGAAGGTAGTAGCGGAAGTGGGAGCTAGCTACTTTTGAGAAGGTAGGAGCGGGAGCTAGCTACTTTTAAAAATGTAGTAGCGGAAGTGAGAGCTAGCTCCTTTTGAAAATGTAGTAGCGGAAGTGGAAGCTAGCTCTTTTTGAGAAAGTAGGAGCGGGAGCTGGCTCCTTTTAAAAATGTAGTAGCAGGAGTGGGAGCTAGCTCCTTTTGAGAAGGTAGTAGCGAGCTACTTTTAAAAAGGAGCGTTAACAACTCTGCATAATTAAAAATTCAATTTATTTTATAAAATTTGATAAAATTTAATAATTTCATATTAACAACAACTATATCTATAATCAATATAAAAATGTATAATTGAAAGATAGGGGTATTAGAAGACACCTGTGGATCATTTGGACCCTAAGCCCTTAAATTATTCAAAACAATAGGGCAAAGGTTACGAAAGAATATCTATCGAAATCAATCGTTTCATCTGCATATCCATACATGGGTCATTAAGCCCCGCCGACATACCAATATATAATTTATTTTTTATTTAATATCCCTATCTTTTAATTATATATTTATATATTGATTATAGATGTAGTTGTTATAAAATTTTATTGATATATTAATTAATTTATTCATTATCATATGCGAGTATTTATAGTTCGAGCCCTCATAAATGGTGTATAAAGGGATCAATGACATAATAATACCTAGACTGACGATTCATTAATTAAAAGTGTGCGACAAAACAAATCAGCTGTGGACGCCATCTTGGTTACCGTAATTAATATTAAAATTTTGAACGAGAGCCCAATTTATTCCTATATCTGATGCAAACTTTATTAAAGAATTACCGGATCATCGAGATAATAAGGAAGCAAGTTATCAATTTAATAGTAGTTTTTCAACATGAGAATAATTTACTATATGTATTACTAAAATGTCGGGTCCAGCTGATTCACTTTTTAACGACGCTTAAAAACATTTTAATGAATGAATCGTCAGTCTAGGTATTATAATGTCATTGCTATATTCCCAAAAAAATACCCAAGATAATAATCAAAAATTGGATAAACCCATATTGTTAGTTAATTGAAGTAACCATGAAATTTATAAAAAGGTTAGAGAGAGAATTCACAACAAAAATATCAAAGCTTATAAAATTAGAAATTAAAGTGTAATTATTATTTAATTTACATATAATAATTTATATTTTTTTAAGAAAACTAGACAAAATAAAAATTTGTATATTTTATTAAATAAAAATTTGTATATTTTATTGAGGATACGATTATGCGTTGCATAAATCATGGCAAGAAAGCAATGTATTGCAATTGGCCACTATATTCCCCAAAAAATAGCCAAGATTCCCACAAAATAGACAAGATAATCAAAGATTGGATAACCCATATTGATATTCATAAAAGTTTCGTACGAAGAGGTGGACCCTAACCATTTTATCTATTCGAATTTTCGCGAGGATTAGAATATAAATATACTGAGTCTCAGTGTCCACAAAATAATTATATAAATAATTAAATATCCGCCCGCTAGATGGCGCTATAGGTTAATAAAAATATTATTTATATTAAATATTATTCCTCTTTTTTTTCAGTTGCGTAACCAATTTTTTATAAATGATTTTTCCGATAAATTATTGGAGCATTTGTGCGAAAAAAAGCTAAAATCTTTCTTATTTAATAAGTGCTTTCAAATTAAATGCGATTTGTATTTGCTGATTGTTTCAAATAGTGCGTTTTAAATAAAATGATATAGCGTGGAAGGGGGGGGGGGCAGGGGGGTGCGGGGTTTAAAAAAACAGCTAAACAGTTTTATGTTTTTTATTTCAGTACAAGTTTAACAACAAAGTGTTTTATTTCTTTAAAAAAAAACATTTACTTTTCTGTAAGTGTTGTAAGAGAATTACAAGACTTTAAAAATGCCCATTTTTTTTATTATTTAGATACTCTAAGCAGGACATAATAATAAATGGAAAATGTGGTGAGATTTCTCGCGAGGGACTTCTCACGCCTTGGAGATCCTTTATGCACTTCAAGCGTTACTAAGGATATTCTGAAGAAAAGATTACTAGAGAGCAACTTTGATCCATTTTCGAACCTGAAGCTTTAAAGTGGCTCGTACTTTGGGAGATTTGAGGATGGTGGAACGCAAAGAGAGCTATGCTATCGAAAATAATAGCTACCCCTGATCATTCACGGCCAAAGCCCCTAAGGTTTCTTGTCCACCCCCCCCCCCCCGAAAAGCAAGGCAATCTCTTAATGTTTGCGGGGGGCGGGTAGGGCAACGCTGGCATCCCCCTCCGTCGGCTGAGAATCATAGTGTTTTATATCCAGATTTCTGAAAATTGATAGCTAAATTATTATATATATATTTTATAATAAACTTTTACCTATTTAAATTTTTTCATTCCATCTTTAGACATATAGTTGATATTAAAAAAAAATATATGATGTTATACTAATCAACATTGAATGTGATTTATTGATTCATTATTCGTTTTTTTGTTACCAATTAAAATACATTATTTGAAGAAACAAGGTTTAAGCTCTTGATAAATAAATGATAAAAGATGTCGGTAAAAAAAAAATAGCATCTAATATTTTTATAATGTTTTTACTACATCTATTCCTTATATCGAAAGTTGTGATTCTGTCCGAGTATGCCATTGGACCGATATCTAGTTCGCGCCTTTTTTTTAAATTATAAATAACAGATCAAGATATGTTACAAATATTTTTTAGAAAAGTAGAGCAGATGATGGAGTTAAAATTAGATCTGCATATCTTCGAATTTTTTTTTGAAAAACATTTATAAAATTTAATAATATAATTTCATATTGTTTTAAAATAAAATTAGATATTTATAAAATTTATATTCTTGCGGCTAAATACGATATTCCATAATTATTTATCTTTGCTATATAAGGCTATGTCCTATGGAAAAAATAATAATATAAGGCATTTTTAATGGAAAATTTAAAATGTTGGCCTAAATGATTTTTTTAATTTGGGCAAGTTGCGTGATTCTTATTTGTAAAACTTTAATTTTTCTTTCATTAAAGTTTTGTAGTTTGCGTAATTTTTGCGACAAAAATGGCGAGTGAATATCATTTGATGGTAAATATAAGACCACATAGATAATGGTGGAATAGCGACTTAAAATATAGGGATGCAGCACAGAATTAGTAAATCATTGACATCATCAAAACATTTTCAAAATTTAATGGATGATTTGGGACATATTTCGTATCTCTCAAAACTCTCAAAATTTGTGCGTATCGTAAAACTTTTGAGTAATTTTTTATTTTTAATTTAGGACATAGCCTACAGAATAAGGTAAAATTATATATAGATACATATATGGCTCGTTTTATTATTATTTAAAATTCCAGAATAAAACTCCACTGATATTTCTTAATTATGAGCCAACGATCTCCAGTTTTAATAATTTTTTAAATAAAAAGAAAAATTGTTTATTTGGTAAAAATAAACTCTATACCGAGATTACTAAAATATTATTTCAACTAGTAATCATAGTAAAATTTAATATATAAATAATATATTGAAATGTAAATTATTAATTCACTTTGTATTAGTGTTTTTTTATTATTTAATACAGAGACTATTATTACAAGTTACCTTAAATATAATAAAAATGCCCTTTACTCTCAATTATATAACTTAACAACCCAAAATAATTCTTTCTAATAATATTAAATAAATACCATTGACCATTAACGACGATCCATATTTAACATAATTATCTTTATTTCCAATAAAACCACAACAATCTAACATAAAATATGTAGAAAAATATAACATAATATAATTATCCAATTCTTCATTTCTCAAAGGTCCACAGCTGACATCCAAAGGTCCACAGCTGACATCTAATCCAATATCTCTTAATCTCCAACTACGGGTTTTTCCGAACAATGAAACACACCCCGTGATCCCTATCTCCTCTTCTTCCCCCAAGGAAAACTTAATTTCCCTGTCAGAAAATAACTGACATTTGATGTATTATATTAAATTTATTTCTTCTTTTTTTCAACAGTTACAACAACTATAAATCACGTGTCCATGAGAGGGTAGAACAACTTTAATCTATTTAATTTTTTACACGAAGAGTTCAATATGATATGCTGTGTCTAGCATCTCCCAAAAATCATTTTATAATTATATAAATTATTAAATATCCGCCCGTTTGAAAGCGCTATGGTTAAATACATTATTATAATATATAGATTAAATATTATCATTTTTTTCTATACAGCTGGATAGCCGATTTTTTTATAAATCGGGGTTGGGTGGTAATGTTTTTTTCCGTAATTTTAACTTATTAGAATTTTTATTTTTTTTCTCTTTAGCTTTCACCTTTTCTGGTGGTAAGCTCCTTCAACATCTCTCTCCACTTTATGTTATTAATACAATCTCTTTTATCTAATTTATACTTCTTTATATTGGCTCTAACTTTATGACCCCATTGAAGTTTTGGCCTTCCTCTTTTACGTTTGCCCATCACTTCCAAACTCTTAACTTTATTTCCTATGTAGTTCATAGGCCTTCTCATTGTGTGCCCATACCACCTAAGTCTGTTTATTATTAACTTAGTCTTAATGGGCACTACCTTTAAACTACTTAGTATTCTTGTACTGCGCACTTTATCCTTTCTTGTTATCCCAGCAATCATCCTCAGCATTCTCATCTCCATGGTTTGTAGACTTCTCTCGTCTGATTCTTTGGTTGGCCATGTTTCCAAACTATATAGAATAGTTGGTTGTATTATGGAACTGTAAATTTTTCCCTTTAATTTGTGTGAGATTCTTTTATCAAATAGCACTCCAGATAAAGATCTCCACTTTAGCCACCCTTGATTAATCTTACTCTTTATCTCTTTTTCTATTGTGCCGTTTGTTTGTATAGTGGAGCCCAAATATTTGCAGCTTTCAATTGCCGTACATCTGCCATTCATTTATATCAATACTCTCTGTTTCATCTCCTCCTATCACCATATACTCCGTCTTTTCTCTATTTACTTTTAATCCGTGCGTTTCTAGGATATATATCCAACTCACTAGTCTTTCTTTCATTTCATACTTAGATTCGGCAAGTATCACAATATCATCTGCAAATATCATATTCCACGGGACTGTTTGAGGTATAGACTGTGCTAATACATCTATTACTGTCGGCTATTGCGAAGCCTGCTGAAGTACCTGTTGTGCTACAGACCATTGTTGTATGGCCCATATACATATCCTGTATTATTCTTATATATTTTTCGGGAACTTTTTTGTGGCGTAGCGCCCACCAGATAAGTTTTCTTGGGATTCTATCAAAGGCCTTTTCTAGATCGAGAAAGACCATGTGTAGCTTTTTGTTCTTTTCCCTGTATTTTTCACTCATTTGCCTAATTGCGTGGATAGCATCGGTTGTTGATCTTCCAGGCATAAAGCCAAACTGAGTCTCTCCTATTTCGATTATATCTCTTAATCTTTTTCTATTATTTTTTCGTATAGTTTTAGATAGTGTGACATTAGTTTTATGCCCCTGTAATTTTGACAATTATGTGGATCCCCTTTATTTTTGAAGATAGGAACTTGATAGCTCTGCCTCCATTTTTGGGGAACCTCTTCATTTCCAAGTATCTTATTGTATAGATTTGTAAGCCATCATCTCCTAGTGCTTTAAGACTTTCTATTGGAATATCGTCTGGACCCCTAGCTTTGTTGTTTTTCATATGCTTGAGGCATGTGATTATTTCTTGTTGTGTTATAGGTTGTACAAGGTTTTGACAAGGGGAGTGTTTGTCTAGATGCAGTATGTGCGGATTAAAGTTGAGAAGCTCCTGAAAATATTCTCTCCATCTACTCATTATTTCTTTTTCCTTTATTATCAATTTCCCATCTTTTTGATTACTTTCGGAGCTCCGTTATACCCCTAGAGTTCTTTTCTCGCTGTTTGGCTAATCTGTATATTTTATTTTGCCCTTCTTTGGTATGTAGATCTTCTTACATGTCATCGTATGCCATAGATTTGGCTCTAGCCACCGCCTTCATAGCTAATCTCTTGGATTTTTTGTATCTTGTCTTGTCATCTGCGTTTTTGGATTTGTACCATATTTTATAAAGGGCTTTTTTCTCCTGGATAGTGGTTTGTACCTCTTCATTCCACCACCATAGTTCTTTGTATGTAGTGTTGTTAAACGGCTCATTTTGAGCCGATTTTTTAAAACGACTAACTCAATATTTTAGCTAGGAAAATATTGCCTAAGCCTCGAGATTTCGATAATATATGCCTAGACCTTTGTTCCTTCTATGAGCAAAATCTTGAGGCTTGCGTAATATTTTTCTGGACGAAATATTGAGTTAGCCGTTTTTAAAAATCGGCTCAAAACGGGCCATTTAACAACACTATTTGTATGATTTGTTGCCTCCTCTTGTCAAGCCTAGTGTCGATTTGGCAGTGTCTATTAATCTGGATGAAAGGTCTGTCCACATTTTTTCACTGAATTGTGAGGAATCTATTGTTTCAATGTTTGCATTGATTGCAAAGGCATCTGTCATTGTTTTTAATTTGCCCCATTTGATGCATGGTTCCGGTTTTATCTTGTTTTGAGTGGATTTATTTGAGATGTGTAAATCCATGACTAGTAGCTTGTGTTGTGCGGCGATATCTTCTCCTGGAATGACTTTACAGTCTATTACATCTTGTAATCTTCTGCGAGAGATTAGTATGTAATCTATCTGTGTTTTCCTTGTACCACTTTCATATGTTATTAAATGACTATCCTTTTTCCTATAGTAGGTGTTGGTTAAGGCAAGGTCGAAGGCTTGCGCATATGCTCTCCTTCATCATTTCTTTCTCCATATCCAAAACCATCATTTTTATAGCTATCTCTTGCTTTCCCCACATATTAAGTCACCACCAATTATGACTAGGTCATCCTTAGGGAATTCCATTACAGCTTCATCGAGGATAGCTCTAAAATCATCTTTCTCTTTCTCCTTGCAATCCGTTTGAGGAGCATATAATGAAAGGATGTGTAGTATTGATTGACCAATGCAGAGTTTTATCTTCATTAGTCTATCAGAGATCCTGTTGACTTCTACAACTGAGGAGGTTAGATCTTGAATGAGGATGATGCCGACACCGTTCCTATTGCTAACAAGTCCATTATAGTACAATTTATACCCATCTCCAATCATCAAAGTCTTCTGTCCTTTCCATTTCGTCTCTTGTATGCAGGCTATATCAACTTTTCTCTTGTTCATCATTGATGCCAATTCTCTCTTCTTACCTTTAAGCGTCCCAATATTCAAACTTGCTAATCTTGTTTTCTTTGCTTTGACCTTTACTTTACTTTTCACAGGATGGAGGTCTACACCCTGTGCGTCGCTTGGAGGGAACGCCCTATCTTTCATATTCATATTTCCATTTGTTTTCTTCATTTTGTTTATTGGACAGGTATCCTTAGCACCCGGCTGTCCAGGCCTGTCTGTGACCGGGGTGTCATCTCTAAGCTTCGAAATTCATCATACCATATGTCTTTACACATCAGTCATCGAAGAAAAACTTGAAAGTTTTTATGGTTCTTACCAGGATTGAACCTGCGTCCTTGTTCATACTCGTGTTTCCAAGCGTACATCTTACCCATTAGGCCACCCCGGCGATATTTATGTTTTTATAACCTACAAATAACCGGGTTACCTATTCTCTTAGTGGCGCTATTTAAAAATTTTGACATATTTAAGTCTTATACTTGCTCTTACAATACTTAGAGAAAAGTAGTGTCTCCCTTACCTTTCTCTTCTATAATTATATAATTCTTAGGTTGTAAATCTTAAAAAAGTGTATTTTTATTTTAAAAAAAAGAGTTACTTTAGAAGTAACTAGAGTTTGATTTTTTATGGTACGCACCTTTACATAACCAATTATAATATTTATAAGGGTATCGTTATTATGAGTTTAATGTCGTATTTCAATGATAAAATAAAATAAACAAAAAACGTAATAAAATTTTCACTATTGTTTATAATTGATATCCATGACTTGCTCAATTTTCTAAAAAATTTTTAAAAAAAGGGGGATTAATTACAATTTTACACAAAAATTTATATATATATATAATATAGTAGTATAACAAAGACAAAAAAAACTAAGGATTATTTGATTTGGAGTGTTGTTAAACGGCAACATAATATTTTATTAGGAAAAATGGTTATGCAAGCCTTAAGATTTTGCTCATAGCACAAAGGTTTGAACATCTATTAACGAAATCTCGAGGCTTAAACAATATTTTTCTGACTAAAATATTGAGTGTTTTTAAAAAATAAGCTTAAATCGAGCCGTTTAACAACACTAATATATAATGGGAGGAATAATTGTAATGAAAATGTATCATGATACCAATTTTTTAAGGTACAGATTGGGTGATTGTAAAAAAAACAACTATATTTAGTATAATAAATATCTTTAACCACCCCGCAAAAACTAAATTATTACGTATAAAAGAAGGGGACAAAAAAAAATTTAGCTACAAAAAAAACAGAAAAATAATTCAATACTGAATGAAATACGAGTAAAATATTACCAAAAATTGATAATAATTTTATAGTCCGTAAATAAAAGTGGTGTGCGATTTATGGAATAAAATATAAAATTATTTTAATTTATAATTATTGATGCGAAATATTTTTTTAAAAAAAGAATAATATTTGATTTTTAATAAGAGATTTGACGATGTGCGCGTAATAAGATGGGAACAGAGAGGATAGATGGATTAAAATATATTTGTAATCAACTATATCCAAGTGATAAACTATACCGGATATACAAAAGAAAAAACCGCGAGTTAATTCGCTCGGTTAGCCATCATTTTGGGTAGGGTGTGTACGATTCCGCCAGGTCCCGCTAACGAGGTTTTGCCCATGAGGTCGATGTCTATTAGCCGAGCGGCTTGACGACCCTCGTTGATGGCCCAAACCACGAGAGATTGACCTCTTCTGCAATCTGTAAAAAAAAATAAGATTAATTTTAGAATTGTAACCGATTTTTAGTTCAGTTTCTAAACTCCGACATCTTGAAGAAGAATATTTCGTAATGTATCAATGACATATAATAATACCTAGACTGACGATGCATGCATTCATTAAAAGTGTGCATCGCAAATCAGCTGGAGACGCCATCTTGGTTACACTAATCATTATTAAAATTTTAAACGAGAGCCTAATTTATTCCTATATCCTGATGCGAACTTTATTAAAGAATTACCGGATCATCGAGATAATAAGGAAGCCAAGTTATCAATTTAATGGTAGTTTTTAACATGGGATATATGGGTTACCAAAATGGCGGGTCCAGCTGATTTGTATTCAAACGACGTTTTCGAATGCATTATTATGAATGCATCGTCAGTTCTAGGTATTATAATGTCAATTGCATCATATTAACGCAAACATTCAACAGACATATTTTATAAAATATTTTAGAGTAATATTGATTTATTATTTGCGTATTATTCAAATAATAAAATTTATTTAAATAAAAAAAAATTTATATTGAAATAATTAAATTGACAGAATTATAACGAATAATTTATAAATAAAAATATTGTCATAAAAACGAGAGGCATATTGAATTAATCAATAGCAAATTAGAGCAAGATTAAAATCAAAGATTTTTTTTGAATAAATTCAGGGATTAAATCAATTTTTATTTCTTTTTTTTATATTTTTAGAATAATATCGAATAAAGATTTATATCTAAACATAAAAAGCCCACTGAATATGTTTATAATATTATTATTCAAATTATTTTATATATATATTATTTATTTATTTTTTTGGAGGGGGGAGTTGATTTATTTACATGATTTAAAAAAGGTTTATTTTTTTTATTTTTTTAAAAATATTTTAACAAAAAAAAAAGAGAAAAAAAAAATAACGACTATTTTTTAGAAATTTTATTAGCGTAAAAAAAAAATTCTTTTCGCGAAACAAAATTAAATAATTTTTTTTTAAAAAAAAGAAAAGAAATTCGTTTGTAAAATAAAGAGAATTCGAAATTTCAAAAGTATCTTTTACCACGAAAAAAATAAATTACTTTTTCAACAATTAAATACCCCCCTTTTTTTTGTAGCAAGAAGAAAGTTCTCTAAAAATTCAAAATTATTAAGCGAATATTTTTTAAAATAAAGACAAATATAAACCTCCGGCGGCGTATATCTTGGGGTTAGCGGTGCAGTACTTCTTGCGAGGGGTGGCTATGTTACCTCGAAGGTCGGTCTCCAGCTCGAAAAACTCCAACAATTTCTTTTCGGGCCCCAAAAAGCCCAGCGCCAGCAAAATCAGGTCGGCTTCATAAGTTTTTTCGCTTCCCGGCTTTTCCTTCATGCACCATACCCCGGTCGGGGTCTTTTCCCATTCGATGAGAGCCGTTTTTATGCCGCCGATATGACCGGGGTTAGTTTGCGATTCTACGAATTCCTAAAAAAATCGATTGAGTAAAGGTTCGTAATTATGTGTAAATGTATGTTATCCCTTACTTTGCTCATGATACAAAACACCCGAGGATCCTTGTCCTGTTTGTAAAGGCTCTCTTCGTGCCCGTAATCGACCTTGAACACTTTGGGCCATTCGGGCCAGGGATTGGAAGGCGCCCTATTTTGAGGAGGTTCCGGCAAAATTTCGAAGGTCACCACGCTTTTGGCGCTCTTAATTGGAGAACAAATTTTTTTTAAAAAAAAATATAGTTTATAATTAATATGGAAATTCTGAGTAACTCACAAATGCAAGATGAAAACCCTAAGAGACCCAATGGTTTGTAAATGAAGATCGGCCTAGTCTAAGATGGACCGAACATTTACTAATTATCGTTATTTATTTTATATAATAAAGTTATAAAATAATTAATGGGATCCAACCTATGACTAGACGATGCAGGGTACATTTTGATAACCCATATCGTTAGTAAGAATTTCAAACGAGAGGCCAATTTATTCCTATGTCTGACGCAAACTTTATTAAAGAATTGCCTGATAATCGAGATAATATAAGTAAGTTATCAATTTAATAGTAGTTTTTAACGTGACAATAATTACTATATTGGGTCACAAAAATGACGAGTCCATTTGCATTCATTATTATGAATGCGTCGTCAGTCTAGGTATTATTATATGTCATTGGACCCAACTTGATAGGCGATGATTATATTAAAATCGGTTTTCTGGTGGATAGGAACTTTGACCATTCTCAAGGTAGTACATACAAAAAAACTATTTTCTATCTTTACTTTCATCGAAGTAAAAAAAATTGAAATAAAATTGCACCCTATATATTTTTTATTTTTTGTGCTAAGATTTTGTGACAAACCAATCTGAGAGAAGTGGCTATGCAATCGACTCCAGTGTCGCCGCCGCCAATGACTATAATGTTTTTGCCTTGAACCATTAATTTTCCGCTTTGGGACAATTGGCAATCTTCTACGGTAATGACGTTGTTGTTGGAATGTTTGGCGATCCGTTTCTGCCAACCTTCCAAGAATTCCATAGCAAAATGGATGCCTTGGAGGTTGCGCCCTGAATGTGAAAAAAAAAATTAGATATTAATTACATAATATTATTCTTTTTTTTATCGATTAAATATGTTGTGGAATAATTTCCTAAGGTTTTTTTTAATGGTGTTAGCATACGCGCATGCGTAGTATGAAATATTTAAATGATATAAGGTGGTCAATCGATTTTAAACGAATCACAAAAAAAATCTATTGGCAATTTATGCCCGACTTAAAATTCCTTCTTTTTAAAAAAAGATTTAAAAACAATTCCTCGCATCTTTAAAAAATGATTGGTTTAAAATCGATTTCGCGTTACTAAATCATTGGCCACCTTTTATCGTTTAAATATTTCGCACTACGCATGCGCGTATAATTTACTCGATGACGAACAATTTCAGAAATCAAGAAGGAACTAGGAATCGTTCTAGTTACGAGCTAGATAAAATTTATCAAGTGATCAAGTTACCTGGTATAGGCAAATCCCTGGGTTGGGTTGACCCCACGGCTAGTAAAACGGCGTGATGGGCCTTCAAAAACTCGGTTGACTTTGGAAGGTCGGCTCCACCCATTCCGATAGGCTGGTTGACTTTGAAAGTGACGCCCTCATTGGCCAGGAGGTCTATTCTCCTCTGCAGCACGTTCTTGCCTAACTTCATCGACGGTATCCCGTAACGCAAAAGACCGCCGACGGAATCGTTACGCTCGTATACTGTGACGTAATGGCCGGCCTTTTTTTAAAAAAAAAAAAATTAAATTTTATTAAATTCCTAAAAATAAGAACTTTGCCCCCTCCTTGCAACTTGGTTCCTGTCAAGATCAAATTTTAAGGCTCGGCCGGTTTTCTTAAATCATAGCGCTTAACTCGGTCCACTCCAGACCGGATTCCGGGTTCTTGGCCAATTTTTTGACCGTTACTCATTATTCAATTTAGAATAAACTATAAAAATTAGTCTTTAAATCTTATATACTTTCACAATTTTTTCAAAGATAGTTAATTTACTTTCTCCTGAATGACACCATTTTTATTTTATTAATAAAACAAAGCTACATATAGACCCAAAACCTTGTTGAGTTGGGCAGCGGCGGCCAGAGCCGCCGGTCCTCCGCCCACGATCGCTATAAGCTTACCAGTGCGAACGGCGGGTAGCGTAACGGTGATCCAACCCTGCGAAAAGGCGTGATCTATGATGGCGCATTCGATGTTTTTGATATTTACCGGTGGTTCATTTATGCCCAGCACACAGGCACCCTTATAGAATTGATCAAGTATAAAATACAGAGGATTAATTTCTTCCAAAATAAGTTTAGTTATATAACAACTTCTTAAGGAAATAAATAAAATTTTTAAAGGTTGGCCTAAGTGGTAACCTACCTTTACCGAAAAATCTTCAAAATGGCCAAAGTTAATAATAAACAAACCCTTGAGAAAAATAAGATCCAAAATACCCTTCCAAAACTTATTAGAAAACAAAAAATGGAAGGTTGAACAAGTTGGTACTAACCTTATTTATCTAAGAATCCCAAAATGACCAAAAATATAAATAACAACCTTAGAAGATTAAGTTTTATAATAAAACCATTGACATAATAATAATACCTAGACTGACGATGCATCCAAAAAACAGCTGGAGACGCCATTTTGGTTACCCGTATCATTGTTAAAAAAAATTTAAAAGAGAGGGCCAATTTATTCCTATATCTGACGCAAACTTTAACTAAAGAATTGCCTGATCATCGAGATAATAAGTAAGCAAGTTTATCAATTTAATAGTAGTTTTTAACCGTGAGAATAATTATTACATGGGTTACCAAAATGGCGGGTCCAGCTGATTCGCATTCAACGACGCTTTCAAATGAATTATGAATGAATTCATCGTCGGTCTACGTATTATAATAATACGTCATTGAATAAACCTTAGAACTTTTAGAAAATTAAGTAAGAAAAAATGACAGTTTTGAATATAATTATACTTCGCATGGGGCGGGACATACTCTGCCAGTGAATTCGGGAAAATTGTTCGTTTGCAACAACGTTTCGAGAGCCTCCCTCCAATTGTTTTTGAAGACCAGGTCGTTCCATTTCGGGATAATGTTACCGAGCGGGCAGCCACTGTTGGATTGACAAAATGGCACGCCGCAATCCATGCATCTATCATTATCATTATATATATATAAAAAATTATAATCGGGGTTTGATAAATCACCAAAAAAAAAGTTTTGGGGAATTTTAGGTAAGATTTGATCCCCAAAATCCTGTCTGATCATTCTCATTTTTCTTCTTCTCATTTTTGAAAACGTAACTTTCCAGTGGCGAAAAGGGTATATATTAATTTTTTTAACCTGGCAGCCTGGACTCTCAGTGTTTCCTTGACTTTTTTGTGGTCGTAAATTTCGCCCCAATCCTTCATCCTATCTTGCACGGGTCTGTACGGATTTTTGTGACGTTTGTATTTCACGAAACCTCTTAATATCATCGTAGATGACGGAGGAAGGGGGGGGGGGTTAACAAAAAAAATTTGAATATTAACAATTTTGCGGTAATTAATATTTAATTTTATTCAAATGGAAAAAAAATTATTTTATTTCTGAATAAGCCTTTTTAACCGGAGATGGGTAGATAAACCTAAACTCATGAGTGACGCAAAATCGCACCGTCGGCTCGAACGGAACGATTTTGTGTCGCTACATATGTATCGGCCGGTAGCGATGAATTTTTTTAAGAAAAATATTACGACTACACCATAAGGTTTATTTGAATGCCTAAATATTTTTAATTTTAAATAATATAAACACCACCAAAAAAACGATATTAATTTGATGAGAAAGCTGTTTTAAATTTCTTTTCCCTATAACTTCTTTACTCTTAAAAATTTTGTTAGCGGAAATTAACTTTCTTACTAAGAAATAGACTTACAAGAAAATAAATTAATCATGGCCTAAATTAAAAAATATTTATTTTGGAATGAAGAATGTGATAAAAATCAAAATTTTCAAATAAGGCAGTAAGTTTCTTTGGATTATAAACATCTTTCTCTTTCTTTCTTTCAAGGAATGATGCACCTACTTAGCAACTTTACAATCTTGAAAAAAAAATAAGGTTTAAATATGTAAATGTTGATCCACTACAAGGCATCGCAATTTGCCCGCTCATAAATTATATACCTAGTTTTGTCCAAGACCTCGGGTTTTGTCGTGTGACCATTCGAGTCCCCGTTCGCCAAAACCAATTTCTCGGGAACATCCTTCTTTTCAATGGCGACTCCCACATGAGTTTTACCTTTGATCGATTCGGCAAATGCAAAAAAAAATATAGAAGATTTTATTAGGTATTATGTGCATCGAATTTATTTTAAAAAAATATAGGTATTCGGACTCGAGCCGTGTAGCTTTAATTTATACCCGGTTTCCGCCCTAACTGCTGATTTCTTGACATTAAGATATATTTGAAATATCGTTTTTTTTGGAGGACGGGGGAGAAAGACCGAATCAAAAAGCTAGATTAAGAATGAAAAAAATATGATCATTGCTGGGATTCGAACCCAGGATGGGTGAGGGGTAGGAGGAATTATACTTGAATCGAATCAAATATTCTCACCATTTATGGGCGGCTTATTCATTTTAGCGAACAACTTGAAGTAGTGTCGTTAAAAGGCCCGATCCGATTAATATTATAACCAAAATAACATTATGTGGGCCTAAAGATTTTGCTCATAACATGGCAGAAAATGCTTGGGACATCTATTTTGCCAAATCTCGATTGCTTACATAATATTATTTTAGCTGTAATCTTAAAATGAACCCCAAGTCGGGCTTTTTGACAACACTAACTTTGAAGTATGTTGACTTAAGCTGGCTGTAACAACTGCTAACACTTGGAGTTTCCAAGAGTTTCGTAAGGGTGTAAAGAATTTCAGTATTTTAGGCTTCCTCTTTGAAGACCTTTGGCAGGATTACATTCTTAAAAATATATTCCCATTATAGTCACTATTTATACATTTGGAAATATTGTTTATAATGACGTATTGTACTCATTATTTTTTTTGAAAGGTAGGTGGAGGGAGCGTGGGGATTGTAGGATAATTCGCGAAAATTGGTTAAATTTGCTATGGGAATAATTCCCGCTTCCACCCCTCTACGATTTAACGCCAATGAGCAATCAAGCCAAAATCCTTTATTTATCATAATAAATCTCCATTAAAATTAAGAAGGTAAAAAAAAACACATGGGCGAGCTCTTAAGGGGAGAATAGGCATATAAGCACAATGCTGGTTTCGGTGATCCATTGATCTATAGGGAATGCGCATGCGTATCAAATTTTTTATATTTGTTAGAAAAGTATCTTGGGTATGTGTTATCATATAATATAAGAATCGAATAGTATAAAATATTGTAGCGTTGATTTGACGATTCCAATATTGTAGACAGTAAACAAGTAACGAAAATAGAAACAACTCATTTATTTATTTATTTTTTACCGTTCATAATCGGGGACCGTTTAAGCTCCCTGTAAGCAGCCGAATCCTGAGTACCATTCTCGTCGGGATGAACGCTTCCGTTGGGAAATACCAGGGCCGAATCTTCGATGTCCTCCACCCCGATTCCTATCTCGTCCTCGTAGGGATCGTCCAGTTTGTTCTCCAGGAGACTTTCTTGCTTGTAGAGTTTCAGTTCTGGTTTTGAAGAGATGTTTGTATATTAAATAAGATTAAACTGTTGCGTTTCTTTACTAAAAAAAAATTACTACTTAATTATGTTACATCCTCTCATTACAGAATACCAGATAACTGTTAATAATTATTGATTACTGGGATAATTAGCAATGATGATTATCAGGTGTCAATATTTTTATTCAGTTTTTAGAATTCATTTATGATATGTCCTTTTCAGGGACATAAGTTTTTTTATAACCATAATACCTTTTTCGATACTAATCAAGAGCGTTGTTAAAGTACCCTAGTTGCCAATTGTTTTTGTATAATATAAAGTAATGAGTAATGTAGATAATTTATAAAGTAAACTTAAAACTGTAACTAATTTAATTTTAAAAATAACCGGAAGGAACAGTGTAACTTGTTACATTTCATAAGCAATTTTTATCAACACTACGCATAATTAGATTGAAAAGGGGTATTTTGTCTCCGAAAAAAAAAGGAATACATATATGGCACGATGAATTTAATAATTCAAGTTTAATTTCTTGAAAGGATGAATGACAGATCCGTTCGAGCCAATCCCGTGTCCGACCGAGAACTTTTTATATATAAAAAAATACCAAGCTCCTCAATGAATCAGCTGATTAGTTTCGGATCTTCCGGGTAACCCTTCCAAATGAGACCGTTTATTTTATTTATTTTTTTAAATCACAAAACAAAAATGTACCTTTCAAGATATCTTGTTGAGATTTCCCCGCCTTTTCGAGCGCGTTCTTCTGATTTATCTCCTCTAGGGCTGTCCTGTAATCTTTGGGAAACACCTTTATAAAACAAAAATGTCCGTATTGATAATAAAGTATGGAATTATGATATTTTATCCTAAATATGAGAATGATTGGATAATCTAGGCTGAAAAGATTTATTCTTTGAATGACAGCTGTGGACTAAGCCGCACCGTTTCGATCGCCGGCGGGTTTTTTACTGTACTTAACCGCTAGTACGAGCTTAGGGTAAAGGTGATTAGACGGTTATGGTTTACATATATAAAATAATCCGGCCCGAAGCCCGGCCCAGGATCGAACCGTAAAAAAAAAAATTTTAAGGTGCCAGACCAGAGTTTTGAAAAAATGTTTTTTTTTTATTAAAGCTGATAATTGGGCAAATTTATGTCGTTTTCTCTCCATTGGTGTTGTTAAACGGCTCGTTTTGAGCCTATTTTTAAAAACGGCTAACCCTTTAAGACCAAAAAAAAATTGCTTATGCTCCCACTTTTCGTTAATAGATGTCCAGACTTTTGTACCCTCTATGAGCAAAATCTTCAGGCTTGCCAAATATTTTTTCTGGCATAAAATACTGAGTTAGCCGCTTTTAATCATCGGCTCAAAATGAGCCGTTAACAACGCTAAAGTCGAATTTTTAAATATAAATAAAACTTCAGTGTGAAAAAAACCTTGAAAAAATGGGCGGCCGAAGCGGGCCAACCTTCCAATATTTCCCGCGCGATTTCTGATCCGGTTTTTTCTATAAAGTCCCCCAGAATGTCCCGCAAAAACTTCAAATCCTCGCTGTGATCGTCGGAGCTAAATTTGGCATCATTCGCGGTAGAATCGCCGTAAATAGATTCCAAGTCGATCATCGCCATATTGCACCTAGCGGGAAACCTGCGACGGGTAGGATCGTAAACGTAAGCTATGCCGCCCGACATTCCGGCCGCGAAATTTCTACCCGGAATCCCTAAAATGACCGCTTTTCCACCTTTTAAAAATTAAAAAAATCATTTGACGTTATCTTAGCGATTGTGAAAAAAATATATATATATGAGATAACCTATAGTATTACAGACTATATAATCATAGTCTGGACTAAATAGATATAGTGATAGATCCGAAATTTTAGAATTAATATTTTAAAAAAAACGGTAAACTGGGATTCCTAGTGGATTAAATGGCATTATAATACTTATCAAGGACTGAATAACAATTCATTCATTAAAATCAGAGACCAGCATTTTTTTAAATTTACCCAGACCGGGCCTAAAAAATTTTTTAAAAAAAATATCCGGGCCGGGCCTATTTAAAAATTAAATATTTGAAATCGCCATTATTAGCTCTAAAAATCAAAAAAAAAAACCTGGCCAGGCAGGAAAATTTTTTTTTAAAAAAAAGGCGGGCCGTACAATTGGTACCTCTGCAGATCTCTGATTAAAATACATCCTTTTTCGTTGGATACATATCAGCTGGTAATGCCATTTTGATTTCTCATATATTTTTTTATATATAAATATGTGGACTGAATATTCATTCATTAAAATACATCCTGAAGTTTTCTTTGGATACAAATCAGCTGGTAACGCCATTTTGATTTCTCGTATAATATTTTTTTATATAAATATGTAAAATGTTTTGCATTTTCCGTTTAAAAGTTTTCACAGCATTTGAATATAAAATTTATATATGGGAAGCCAAAATGGCGTCACCAGCTGATTTGCATTGCTATCAAAAAAATAATAACGTCAGTCTAAATAGTATTACATATCATTGAGTTGATCACATAATAACGCCATAATTATAGCGAGAGCGATTGGCTCAAGCGTTGTGAAATTTTTTGCTATATAATTTACACAATCAAGCCAACAATATGTACAATTTATAAAAAATATTGAAAGAAATGATGAAATCGTGCGAAAAACTCCATGATGCGATGCGACGATAGATAAATCAGCTTGATTTTGCTAGCGATTAATTTCGCCTCGCTTGAACGTATCGCGCCGCTTACAACAAATGGGGCGCAGAGAAATAAATATTTCTCCCTCATTTTTTTTATATTCTTCTAAATAATATCAAATTAAATTATTTTGACAAATAATTTTTACCGGTCATGTACTCGCACCCGTGATCGCCCACGCCTTCGCAAACGGCAATAGCCCCACTATTCCTAACGCAAAATCTTTCGGCCGCCTGGCCCCTGAAAAATGCTCGCCCGCTGACTGCCCCGTAAAGGCAGGCGTTCCCCACGCAGATGTTTTGGGTGGTATCGAAAGCGAACGTGGCGGGGGAAGGAGGGGGATACACTATTATCTCGCCGCCAGATAAGCCCTGGTAATTGACGTGAAATGGTAAAAGATATACGTCATAAAAAATAAATAAATGGTACCGTACTTTTTTTTAAATATATTTTTAAGGCTTTCCCGTTAAAAGACAGTTGGGATAAACCACTAGAATCGGTTTGTACTGCAAATCTGTACAAACTAAATAATCCAAAACGCGTGTCTTCAAAAACTAGTATTGTTAAACGTGCTTGATTTGGGCTGACAAAAAAAGGGGCTATTACCAATATTTTCGCTAGATCGCCAGTAGGCGCCTAAACCTTTGTGCCATCTAACAAGCAAAATCTTCGGGCCCCGCGTAATATTTTTTTCCGGATAAAATATTTAGTTCGCCATTTTTTAAAAAACTCAAAATCGAGCCGCTAAACAACGCTACCCTAAATTTTTGCCCACGTGATCGGGGGTAACCCGAACATCTAGTTTGGTCCATATTTGCGTATTATCGTAGGGAATTTTGCCCTCGACTTCTCCCTTCCTCTGTTAATAAAACCTTCTCCAGGATTTTTTAAGAATATATTCCGTCGTTAGCAAACTCCTTGCAATATAAATAAAGGGAAAATTTTAAATCGTTAAAACAAATTTTTGAGAACACATAATCTTTCATAAATACGACCACCCTACCCTCTCCTCCTTCAACTATAAATTTTTTTTAAAAACGAAAAGATAGGAATTGGAAGCCTGTCATTAAATAGAATTTATAAAACGTCATTCACATTCAATGACTCGAAGACTTTAAAATCAATAAAACATACATATCTATATATCTATATTATATGAATATTTTTGAAATTTAATCATTTATTCGCTTAAAAAAACAAAAAAGTATAAATTGCAAAGTGGTTTGGGAGGATAAAACAAGCAAACTTTAAACAAAATGGATGGATGAAAAAAAAATGGTGAATAGAAATTATATATTTATATTCATTATAGCTTGTGCGCAACGGCATTAAACGACTCATTTTGATCCTATTTTTAAAAATGGCTAACTCAATATTTTATTAGGAAAAAATATTACGCGAGGCCCGTACATTTTGCTCGTAAGATGGCACAAAGGTTTTGAACATCTATTAAACGAAATCTCGAGGCCTAGATAATATTTTTTTTCTGGCTAAAATAAGGAGTTTAAACTGTATAAAATATATCGAAGAAAAATTTATGCCTTTTATCCTTTACAAGTCCCCAGCAAAAAGAGACATTCTTAAACCCCCTACTGGCTAACTAACACTTCACTTGAAGACACTCCAATCCTCAAATACTTGGGACAAAACTCGGGCCATGAATGGCTTGAAGCTGTCCTTAATGCCAAGAATCTCGGTCTCATGCGAACCCCTGGACAAGTGTACAAAAAAATATCTAATCAAGCGCATTTTACCTTTCCCACGTAGTCGTTCGCGTCACCCTCCAGCCTCAAGGTTAAACCGGGAGCTAAAAAGGCGCCAAAGCTTTGACCGGCGAATCCCGTTAGCTCAACCTTAATTGGATAACTGGGCGGAAGTCCCGATTCTCCGAATCTTTTACTGATCACGTGACTCAATAGGGCGCCGAATGCCCTATCGGTATTGGCTATCTTTAACGTCAAGAGCAGTTGTTTCGATTTAGGCAATTGTTCCACCGATAACGTATGGGTGAGCGAAAGAGGAATGGAGTCCACATGTTCTAGCACTCGTTTCATGACCGTGTTTTCCTTAAATATTTATACAAAAAAAATTGATCTATAATTTACGAAAACTCAAATTATTTTTTTTTAAAAAAAAAATAGTTCGTTTAATTTCGAATATTCTAATTATTCGAAATAATATATGGGTTTTTTTAAAAAAAAATTTATTTAATCGTTTGTCATATCTATTGACAAGCGATCAATCTGGCAGGTGACGTGATTATCAAAGTAGCATCAGCTGATTATAAAGGCTTTTCGTTGGAACCAATGTCTCATAAAGAAGAAACAAAACACTTTGCTTTTAAAAAAAATTGGCTCGTCATCATAAATTAAATTAATATGCATTTTTTTAATTTCGTTAATCACGTGATCCCATGTTAATTATCAATAAATAATGGATTATTAAATAACATTCTTTAAAAAAACTAATTATTCGTAATAAGTCGAGTCGCAATGTTAAATTTTACTATTCGTGCAAAGCGGTTAAACCGATCGATTTTCAAAACCGGCTAACCCGATATTTTAGCCAAAATTAAGGCGCAAGCCTGGAAATTTTGTTCATAAATGGCCAGAACGGTTTGGACATCTATTAAACAAAAATTGCGAGGCTAGCGTAATATTTTTTTGCTAACATATTTGGTTGCCCGTTATTTGAAATGGAGCTGTTCAACAACACTAAGCCAATAGGAATTTGAAAGAAAACGAATAATGCACTATTTGATTGGTTACTCGTTTTTTTTTAAAAAGGCCTAAAACCAATTATTATTCGCGAATTTTTCGATATAACGCGATCATATTAAAACATAATCTAATAACCAATATTTAGTTGAAATAATTTTTTCGTAATAATTTTATAATTCAGAAGCTAATTTTGTTAAATAAGAGTTTATCTTAATAAAGAAAATTAACTTTTTTTCTTATTTTGGAAGTATCGTAAAAAAGAATCGTAGAAAGAATATATAACTTTAGAAGTATCGTATAAAGTATCATAGAAAGAATATATTTTATTCACTTTATTTTAATAAACAATGAATAAATATAATCCAAAATATATATCGAAAAAAATATATATTATAATAAATATTATTTTTCTTTACATATAATAATAATAATTTTTCCCTCAATCAGATGTATACAATCCATCTGATTGACGTTTAACAAAATTAAATGGGAATAGAATATATTTTATTCACTTTATTTTAATAATCCCAAATATAACTTTGGAAGTATCGTAAAAAGTATCATAGAAAGAATATATTTTATTCACTTTATTTTAATAATCCAATGAATAAATATAATCCAAAATATATCGAAAAAAATATATATTATAATAAATATTATTTTTCTTTACATATAATAATAATAATTTTTCCCTCAATCAGATGTATACAATCCATCTGATTGACGTTTAACAAAATTAAATGGGAATAGAATATATTTTATTCACTTTATTTTAATAATCCCAAATATAACTTTGGAAGTATCGTAAAAAGTATCATAGAAAGAATATATTTTATTCACTTTATTTTAATAAACCAATGAATAAATATAATCCAAAATATATATCGAAAAAAATATATATTATAATAAATATTATTTTTCTTTACACATAATAATAACAATTTTTCCACCCAATCAGATGTATGCAATCCATCTGATTGACGTTTAACAAAATTAAATGGGAATATACGTTTTTAATATAACATACTAGGACAACTTATAAATTTCGTTAATCACGTGATCCTAAATAAGCGTGTAATTTGTTCTGCCCCTCGCCACCCGTTTTTATATTTGAAAAAAAAAATTATCTTTAAACATCACAAGGAAAAGCAAAATCATTTTGTAAAGAAAGATCTAACCAATTTGGCATCGAGCCTAAACTCTTGAGCCACGGTTCCGCCCTTATGAAGCGGCAGCATCTTGGGCGGCACGACTTGGTCGAGTATGGCCCTAAGGTTGAGAGAGGCAACCTTTTGGTTTATGGGGTGACGTTTGACGACCAATTTCTCGCTGTGGCCTACCATCTCCTCGAAAGTTCGGAAGCCGAGCTTGGCCATGTATTCCCTGGCCTTGATTGGTTAAAAAAAAACAATAATTTTATGGCATTAAAACTGAAGTTATAAGGATAAATAATTTTTAAAAATAAAATCAACGTTCCTAAAGGAAAAAAAAATGTGATTAAATAATAAACCTCTTCAGCGATCATAAACAAGTAATTGATGACGTATTCGGGTTTTCCGGCGAA
This sequence comes from Gordionus sp. m RMFG-2023, assembly GCF_954871325.1. NCBI lineage: Eukaryota > Metazoa > Nematomorpha > Gordioida > Chordodea > Parachordodidae > Gordionus > Gordionus sp. m RMFG-2023. Next base: position 2,889,643 of record NC_088775.1, read on the forward strand.
TTTTTTTCTCAAGTCAGGATCCTGGGTAGCTATTCCGACAGGGCAAGTGTTGAGGTGGCATTTGCGCATCATGGTACACCCCAGGGTGATGAGTGGGGCCGTGCTGAAGGCTACCTCGTCGGCGCCTAGCAACGCCGCCATTACAACATCTCGACCTTTTGGAGAAAAAAAATATTCGCGCAAATGAAGAATACAAGGTATACACCCTTCTAGAAAAAAATATTTAACTGATTGTGTAACAACAAATATTAGACCGCAAAAGGACGTTTAAAGAATGGCCTCGTAAAATAAGTCCTTCTTTTATAAATTTCACCTACAACCCCCCCCCCCCCTCGATCAAATTCCCACCCCTTGTATTTAAAGGATGAACAATGTAAAGTTTGAATAAAAATATAGTATTTTTAAAAACTCAAAATGCAATATTTACCTGTCCTAATTTGACCGTCTGTTTGAAGGATAACTCTGGACCTCAAATTATTGAGCAAGAGGGTCTGGTGGGCTTCAGCCAAGCCCAACTCCCAAGGAAGACCGGCGTGCTTGATACCGGTCCAAGAACTGGCACCGGTGCCCCCGTCGTGACCGGAAATCGTTATGTGTTCCGCTTTGCACTGGTTAGTAAAAAGAATTCATTTTAATAAAACTAAGACGAGAAAATCCCTTCATATATATTCTGTTACTTTTTAAAAAAAATTTGATTGTAAACATTATTATGCGTAAAATACCTTGGCCACTCCAGCCGCCACTACCCCGACCCCGACTTGCGATACCAGTTTAACGCTGATCTTAGCGGAAGGACTAGCCGATTTGAGGTCGTAGATCAGTTCCGCTAAATCTTCGACCGAGTATATATCGTGGTGAGGAGGCGGCGATATGAGACCTACGCCAGGGATGGAATGCCGCGTTCTAGCTATCTCGTGAGTTACCTGTACATTACAATACAAGTGTAATTGGTAACGATTTGCCATTACTAACAAAAATATATAGTAGAATGCGAACTTTATAGCCCGGAAGTTCGCCTCCCTCCCCCGGCTTGGCACCTTGGGCGATTTTGATCTGCAACACGTCCGCGTTAGTTAGATAGGTCGAAGTGACCCCGAACCGTCCAGAGGCGACCTGTTTAATAGATGATCTTTCCAAATTTCCTTTTGAGGATATATTTTTTTTTTAATATTTTTTTATCATAATGATGGGTCTATCTGGTTCCGTAATTGTGGAATCTTTAAGACAACTCACTTCTTATACGTAACTGTTTAATCTCTTTATTATAAAGCTCACAGATCTTTGATTATCTCCTACCGATTATAACCATCATTTTTAGGTCTGGCCCTTCCACCCACCTTACATTTATCACCTATAACTGACGTCTCGTGTAAGGGCGTCATTAAATCAATATCTGCATTTTTGAAGATTTTGAGGGGGGGGGGGCTTCGATGGGCTCCATCTTATAGTAGCCCCCCCCCCCCCTAAATAGGCAATGTGACATTATTATTATTTACGGAATATACAAACTTTATCCTCTGTTTATTATAGGTATGCCATGGAAACAAAAACCAAAAAGAGATTGTAAGGGCAAACGCCTACACTTACCTTGTTCATATCGGGACGGATCCTCCCCACCTTCTCCAGTGTTCGATTTACCCCCCATAGTGTTCATGGCTCGAGCCAGAGTTCGATGGGCTTCGCTGGATATAGAACCTAATGACATTGCGCCAGTGCAAAATCTAGATGGCGGTAATAAATGATGCGAAGCATAAGAGTAAAGAATGTATATCAAAAGATTTGGGGTTCCAATATATCGGCGCAAAGTTGTCCTTTTTCCGAGATTTATAAACCCAAATATTTCGCGTATTTTTCCCCGAATAATTGCGGGACCGGTTAGGACCGCTCCACGGTTAGCCGACCATGTTTTAGCAAAGTTTGGGACCGTGGCAGCGGATCTAAGCTAGCTTTTTATTTAGATTTGTTCCGGAAATCGACTTTGGTGGGGTTACAACTTTGCGCGATATTAATTTTTTTAAAAAAACTTTAACGACAATTTTTAATAGGACAAAAACGCGTAAACGCGTTGGTGTAAATAAGACCTTTTAACGATGCAAGCAGAATCCTCGACCATATCGATATCGATAGAACCCGGTATGACCGACGGGCCGTCATTGTCGTGACCGTTCATTGGCGAGGTACCGTTTATCAATTCGACTGTTGGCGATACAATTTGTACAAATGTTAATTATTCTTTCAAGTCAATCATATTTTCCCTTTCTTTTTATTTCTTAAAAAGACTAAATACAAACATATTTTAACCTGTTCCTTTCAAGGGAACTATCCCCCCAATTTTTGCCGCGTCCATACCTTCCATTTCTTCGAAATCGAACGCCAATTGACCTCTTAAAGTTATTTTGGCGCTGGCCTCTGTGCTAGCCTCGCTGAAAGCGGCGTAAGCAGTAAGATCTCTGGTCTTAGAGGCTCTACATCAACAATAAAATATTTATTTTAATGACAGAGATCGTTAAAATAATTGTCTTAAAGATTATTTACATTTTGCCCTAAGGGTTAAAGATTAAATTACTGAAGTAGTGGGGGCTTCATTTAACGGTGGAAGAGCATCAGTTAACGGGTGAAACAGCTGGGACAGTTGAATCTCTCTTAGTCTAAAACTTTAAAATACTCAAAAATTAAAAGGCACTTTATTCAATAAACAAGACAGACAAATATTTGAAAAAAATAAAACGAAGATAAGCATAAAAATTAGTCCCTTTTAAAACAGTCCAGGCCATTTCATCCCGAACTGATGCTCTTACACAGGTAAATGAAGCCCCGCTACTTCGGAAATAAAGAGGGATAATCCTTTCAAATTAATTAAATACCGGCAAACATATTAATGACATTTGTTCATTTATCTTTTAAGAGTTGTCGTTATTATCGTATTTGCCTTCTATAAAAACTTTCAATCAGACGCTATTAATGAATGAACGCTGATAAAGTTGCAAATGATTCCCGGAAAGGCTAAGATGAAATTGGGGAACGGTCGAATCGAATAATTTTTTTTAAAAAAAATACCTTTGCAGGTTAGCGACGACGGCTGGCGAATTGGAGTGCTTCTCGCCCCCTTCGCGCCAATGGTAAAATCCGGGATCTAGCAACAGCTGATTATCGCAATGCCTCGAGCCCAGCGCCTCGAATTGATGGGCCAGCAGTTCCGAAGCTAGGAGTTGAAAGGTGATCCCTCCCAAACGAGACGGGGTACCTTTGAAACATTTTTCGATTATCGAGGGACCTAGACCCACGGCTTCGAAGATTTGAGCACCCTGTAAATTGATTGACATGTTTAATGAATTATTTTTTAGCATTTGCTCATCCCGAACCCCCTTTTCAAAAGTTGAGGGTTTTCAAGTTATACAAAAAAAAAATTTTTTTTTACAAATTTCTTAAAATAAAATAAATAAAAAGAGATTTTTCCCACGTGATCATTCATTTTCATTGGCCATTTTCAAAATTTTTAGTAAACCTTCATTTTACCTTATTTTTATATCAATTTAAGTAAAAAAAAATACGATTTTTACTAGATATTCAAATTTAAATTTAAAAATACGGGGTAATTATGTTCCTCGAACTGCTTATTACCAGATTTCGCGCGGAAATCTTAAAGAGAAATATTTTGGATGACGTCTTGATTGTTGGATTGAATAAAACATTCAAAAATTAAATTATAAAAATTCTATTTTTTTATTTTGCTTAGTAAATTATGAATTATAAATGGGGTAGGGTAAAGAAAAGAATAAAAATAAATAAATAAAATAAATATTCATCTTAATAATAACGAGTCAATATTGCGTTAACCAAAACCTGAACCCGGATCCTTTCACCTGATTGGAGTATACCAAGATTAACTCCTGAACCTTTCACCTGATTGGAGTATACCAAGATTAACTCCTGAACCTTTCACCTGATTGGAGTATACCAAGATTAACTCCTGATCCTTTCACCTGATTGGAGTATACCAAGATTAACTCCTGAACCTTTCACCTGATTGGAGTATACCAAGATTAACTCCTGATCCTTTCACCTGATTGGAGTATACCAAGATTAACTCCTGAACCTTTCACCTGATTGGAGTATACCAAGATTAACTCCTTCAATTATATTTATTATTCAGTTCAAATCGTATTTAAAAAAGTAGGATACTTATAGTAAGAACATTACTTCTAGAAAAAATCGGAAATATAGAGAGATATTTATATAATATGTATAATCGCTTACCTTGTAGCTGTGGAGCGTAGAGATGCCCATCTTGGCCATTACCTTGCTTATGCCCTTTTCGGCGGCGTCACGAAAGTTTTCGAAAATTCGTCGGTCGTCGTAGAACGACACCTCTTCGTCCGGGGCAAACAACAAGTTCTCGTCCCTCAGTCCAGCCACGAGTTCGTACACGAGGTAAGGGCACACCGCGTCCGCCCCGTAGCCTAGTAAAAGGCATATATGGGCCACTTGTCTGGGGTTTAAAAAAGGGGTAATTAAAATTTAGCGGCAAATATTCACAAACCGTGAAAATCTCCTTATTACTGTCAGCTTAAATCTCCCCTAATTCTGAAGGCTTTCATTTCCAAACCTTATAGCTCCGGTTTCTACTATCAGACCCGTCTTGAGTCTAAGTTTCTTGGAAAGCAAAAAATGGTGCACGGCTCCCAGGGCCATCAAAGCCGGTATGGGCACTCCTTCCGGAACCAATTCGAATCTATCGGATAGCACAACTAGAGAGTAACCGCTTTCGACAGCTATAGCCGCTTCAGTGCAAACCCGGTCAATGCCGGCTTCGAGCCCGTCCACGCCTTGGGATAAGGGGAAGACTAGGTCTATCACCTTAGTCTGAAAAAACGAGAAAGTAAAAGGTGGAGAAAAAAATTAGATAAATAGTTGTCGCAATAACATAGATAACATTATAAGATAGGTGGATCTTTGCCAAATTCTATCATATTACATCGCAATCTGTATCAACTAGTTACATAACTTAACCACTTGGAGAGGTAATAAACCCCTGCTACCCCTCCCCCTCTTCCCCAATCCATCCCTTAAAATAAAGTTCAATATTATACGCATTCGTTATTATCACGTCAGGCCTAATTACACCCCCAAAAAAATTAAATACCTTAAGCCCACGGTAACGAGTGGCTTTAATGACTTCCATGTCGTCGCACGATAAAACTGGTTGTTCCAAGTAAATCCTCGGCTGCTTATATTCGCCTAATTTCGTCGGATATTCTATCGCGCAAAAAAAAAAGAATAATTTTTTTTTGTAGATAAATTCATTTAGGTCACAATCATTTATTCTTTCTTATTAAAAAATTAAACAATTTGTTGGAATCAGAGAAAACCCCGTCATTTATTTATACCCGAGGAAAATATATATGAGTGGAAGGGGGGGAGGTAGAGTTAGTCTAAAGATATTTGGAAGGGGGTAGGATGATCAGTAGGTTTAGGAGCCCTGCCCGATTTAACTAACTACATTATCATAAAAAAATGACGAAGGATAGAAGTATGCGTTCCTTTCTCTTGGCAGCTAAACTATTATAGAATAAAGGTTAAATAAACTGAAGCACATATGTTTTTTCTGTGAAAGAAAAATGTTTAAAAACCGTTAGCGGTGTAAGTCGATAAAGGGTCGGTTGCCGGTCCAACCCAACAACTCAAGCTCATAACGTTCTTCTCCCGAAATGGATCTATGGCCGGGTTGGTGACTTGCGCGAACATCTGCTTGAAATAATCGAAAACCGCGGGGGAGTACTCGGAGAGGCACGCCAGCGGGGTGTCGTTTCCCATCGAACCCAGGGCTTCTTTCCTTTTCGTAGTTTTTTTTTATTAATATTTTCTTATAACTCTCCTTCCATTTTCTTTTCAACTCAAAAGCGGATTCGAAAGCGAATTATGAAAAAATAATTTATTTTAAGTATAGGCTGAGCTGAATTGAGAAGTTTAAGGTCGTGGTGCTGACTACAGGCTGAATTTAAATGTTTAAGGTCGTGTGCCAACTACAGTAAAGGTTTAAGGTCGTGGTGCTAACCACAGGTTGAATTAAGAGGTTTAAGGTCGTGGTGCTGAAGCTGAATTTAAAGGTTTAAGCCCGTGGTTGCTGACTAGTGTTGTTGAACGGTGATTAAGATTTCCAAAATCGTATTATCTAAGCCTCGAGATTTGGTAAATAGAAGTCCAAACCGATGAGCAAAATCTTCTATTCGGGCCGTTTTAAAAAAATTGACAGATATCGAGCCGTTTAACGACACTAACTCTGGAATACAAACTATACCTATTTTTGTTTAACTAGTTAAAAGTAACAATATGGCGTTTTATATTGGAATATAGAATCCATGTGGGATCTCCAAAATGGTTACATATCCAAAACCGCTAAAATTTTGGCGCGAAATGTATTATCGCGAATGTCGATTACCGTGAAATAATATTATAGCGAATGCATTATAGAGAATGCATTAGCGCGAATATTATACCGCGGAAGTGACATCGCGAATGTATTATCTTAAATGAATCACATGAGTTGCAATATCGGGAAATGGAGTTTGATGAAAATTACAACCTTGAAAATTAAGTTAAAGTCGTGCTTGGGTCTAAAAACATTTCTTTTTTTTGAAAATAGAGCTTAAGGGCTTATAATAAAAAAAAGATTCTAGGCAAATTGGCCGATTTATTTCTACCCTACGAATACACTATTACCGAGAAAGACGATAATTTTATTATTCGTGGATGATGTTGGTAAAATTAAACGATTTGATCGTTTAAAATCTAGTTTACATTTTCATACCCAAAGTCCAAAAATTTCGTCTATTAAACTTTCAAAAATACTACAATTAAATTTATGTTATTAATATATTTAAGATAAACTAGCGAAAATTTTTAACGTTCTCGACTGAAAGAAAATCTTGAATTTATCTCCTTTCACGTTGCGATGCGGTTCGCCGATGGTACTTTTAAAATGCGCGCCACCTCTTTTTCATCAACTTTATTACCCTTAACGGGGTAAAAAATAAAAATAAAACGGTTTTCCCCCCTAGTTTACATATTGATGACCGGTAAAAAGGAGTGAGTATTACAAGCGAGTTTTTTTTTGAAATTATTTGATCGTATGTAACTATCTCTCCCGATTTTTAAAGACCAATTTCGAGTTGTCGGCAATCAATGCATTCGAATCGATCTTCGCGTCAACGAAACGAAGAGAATGTTTTATCTCATTTTGGTCAGAGTTTTTTTTGGGGAGAAAAAAATACAAAAAAAGTATTCCCAGAAATATCATCGTGCCACGTAAAAACTAAATCCACAAAATTTTGTTTATATTATTTATTTTTTTAAAAATGATGGTATGTTTGGCTTACGTGCCAGAAACCGACGTAATAAACGTTTTTTTTTCAAACAAATGACATTTTTCGGCCGATTATTGATTATGTGGAAAATACATATATATATATGTATATCATAAAGGAAAATCTTGTGGGAGAGAAAGATTTACCCCGATTCATCCCATTCCCTGGTGGAATAGTTACGATTGCACCCTGAACGGAGAAGGCAATACGAATAATGCCGTAGAAGGATTGCTCCGTAGCTTCGACTCATTACCGACATCTTCTTATCTTCCGACCGAGATGGATATTTATAAATATGTAAGAAAAAAGAAAAATTGATCAAAGATGAACAATTTAAAACGCATCGAATATTTTTATCATTTTTTAAGGACTTAAATAGCAACAGAATTTAACTGAGTTAAAGATTGTTCGACTAACAAGGAGGTGATGATGATGAACGGAGAAGTCGTTACATACGATAGAATAATTTCAAAAAAATTCGCTTGTAATCCTCACTTCGATTTTACCGGTCATCGATATGTAAACTAAGGGTGAAAACCGTCTTATTTTTTACCCCGCGAAGGGTATAAAGTTGATGGAAAAGGGGTGGTGCACATTTTAAAAGTACGGTCGATAAACCGCACCGCACGTGGTCGAGAATATTAAAATTCGCTCGATCATCTTAATATATTATAATATTTTTTTTTTTTAAAAAACTGTTGGTATTTTTAAAAGTCTAATATCGAAAAATTTTTTTACGAAAAACATAAAACTGTATTTTAAACGATCAAATTGTTTAATTTTATCATCTCGCCACAATAATGAAATCCCGTCTTTCTCGGTAATAGCATATTCGTAGGGTGGAAATAATTCGGCGCCGAAAAAGGTTGAGTACGGTGGCGGATGTAGTAGCGTTGTTAAACGGCTCGCTTTGAGCCGATTTTTAAAAACGGCTAACACAATATTTTAACCAGAAAAAATATTGCCCAAGCCTCGAGATTACGATAATATATGTATAAGACCTTCGTTCCTTCTACGAGCAAAATCTTCAGACTTGAGTAATATTTTTCTGGGTGAAATATTGAGTTATCGGTTTTTAAAAATCGACTAAAAACGAGCCGTTTAACAACACTAGGCGGATGATTGTGAGTTTCTTGTACGGTGTATTATCCTCTCAATAAAGCTTGGAGTCAGGATTAGCGTTGTTAAACGGCTCAATTGGAGCTGATTTTTAAAAACGGCTAACTTAATATTTTATCCAGAAAAATAAATTATAAAAAAAAATTGATTTCATGTTTTAAAAAAATGAGGTCATTTTTTGACTTCAAAATGGATTTGTGCCGAATAACCTGAATCTCAGACGACGATACGTTATAAATTAAATATTCATTTACTCATTTGATAACTATTATATCCTCCATATCAATGATTTAAATGGCGAATAACAGGTGATTATGGATTAGAAAGAATCAGCTGAATACGCGAATCGCGACAACAAAATTTTCTTCATTTTTTAAAAAAATGGCGATTTCGTTAAAAGTAAAAAGAAAAAACAGCTGATAATATTTTTTTATTAAAAAAAAAACTTTTGTTTTATCATGGGTAAGACCAGCATATTAACCGTCTCCGCCGTGAAACCAAATATGGGCAAGCGTCTATCGTGCAAAATTCCGTCTCGGGGCATTTTACCGTCATTTCCGGACAAGTCATTGGATGATATCTTTCATGTTTTTTACAGGTGCCAAATAACATGAGAATGATTCAAAATAAATAAACAAAATAGATAGGAAAATTATCAAATATAATAGGGCTGTGCCGATATTAAATTATAGGATCGGAACGATACTTTAAAAACCCGATCCGATATTTTTTGGGGTTATTTTATGATTGTATCAATGACATATAATAATAACTAGACTGGCGAATAATAATTTATTTGAAAGCGTCGTTGAACGCGTCGTTGAAAGCAAATCAGCTGGACCCGCCATTTTGGTAACCCGTATAGTAATTATTCTCATGTTAAAAAAACTACTATTATAATTGATAACTCGCTTCCTCATTATCTCGATGATCGGGCAATTCTTTAATAAAATTTGCGTCGGATATAGGAATCAATTGGCCTCTCGTTCGAAAAATTTTTGAATAATGATTACGGGTAACCAAAATGGCGTCCCCAGCTGTTATTCATTGATGCACACCTTTTAATGAATGCATCGTCAGAAAAATTCGGGTTCTTTTTTATTTTATTTTTTGTTATGTATCTGAAACAAAAGAAAATAAATTTGGTTAATGTGGTGAAAACGGACTAGCTCAGGACTTTCGTCAAAATAAAATTAGCCGAGGTTCGGATATTTTGCTCACAGATGACAGATTGCGTATCCATTTTTAAAAAAAATTTTTGAGGCTTAGATAATGGTATTTTGGCTAGATTATTAAATATCGGCTTCGAGCCGTTCAACAAAACTACTTTCAGCTGTGAACCTCGCCCATATATTGGAATGTAAAAAACCGAAATACACTCAAATCATGTAAAAATGATTATTCGATCCTCTCATGACACTGGTTCGAAGATAGGCGGTAAATATAAGTTTCGGATAGGTTTTTATGGTAATATCGGATCGGATTGGTAAAAAAAAAATTATGGAGCGGCACAGCCCTATAACATATAATGCAACTTTCTATCTTTAATTATATTAAAATTCTCCATATCTTCCTTAAATTTCCTGGTCACAAAAATTAATCCCAACCAAGGTGTAAATTGACCATGAAACCGCTGTTGGCAATAAGCTTGCGGTACATGTCTAAAGATGGGATAATTCTGACAATTATTTTTAAAATTAGGGAATGTCAGTCGCATTCTTGTATTCTTGCTTTCTTTCACTTTCCTTCCTTTTTTTTAATTCCTTCCTTCCTTCTTCCTTCCTTTTCTTTTCTTTCTTTCTTAAAATAGGGAAATAAAACTCTACGCAGTTCATTACTCAATATATTCATCAAAAAAAAAGAGTAGTATTTATGAAGGAAGGCGCCAAAATCAATTTAAAAAATAATAATAATTAAAAAGCACCTTAGCATCCGATTCATCCTTTATGGCAGGAATGACGTCCCCGCAAGATTTATCCGCGACGTATCCGTTGGCACGCCTAGCCGGGGACTTTGGGGGAAGTTCCCCGTTTTCGATCATCGCGTAATGGGCCGTGTACAGGTCTTTTAATTTTATCGTCTGTTATATAAAAAAATTTTTAATTTCGAAAAATCTGGTTTGAGCCGAAAATAAATATATAAGAATGCGCATCAATATGATTTGATCAACGTGCAAACCATAAAATGGCGATAACAGCTGACTCCTTTGTATGGATACTTTTAAATAAATTTAATGAACGAATCGTTAATTAGTCGTTTATATAACATCCTTGGTTATTATATCCTAATTTTATTTTTTTTTAAATCATGTCAGTAATGGAGGGTATAAATTACTTCCCCCCTCCTCCCTTTTGAATAATATTTACCCTAAAATCAATAATAATTAACCAGCGCTGTAAAGCAGCGTTGTTAAAAGTAACTTTTTTAAGGGGAGGAGTAACGCTATTCGTTATTATATTTGGAAAAGTAAGGATGTAAGTAACGAATTTACCCTTATTACAGTTAAGACATGGAAAGAATTCAGTTTAATAATTTAATTATATATATATTATATATTAATTTTTTTTTAGCCCAGGTTTTCAGAATCAAATCGAAAGAATATAAATCTAAATCATAATTTTCATTTAAATTTATAAAGAAGAGAAATACGAAAAATAACAATGCTATTCAAAATAGGGTGTCCTAAGTTCAAAAGCTTTTTTTTAGCCTAAAAACTAAAAAAGCAATTAAGTATCAAAATTAAGTCGAAACCAGGACAGAACCTAAACGTCCTTGTTCATCTGATTAAAATTTTGAACAACAAATATGTTAAACAATTAATGCTTAAAAATGTATCGTAAAAATATAATTATCTTCTTCTTCTTCTCCGTTTAATGGCGATTTCCGGGTCGGTCAATTTTCCGTCTGATTTAATCATTAGGAAATTATGTGGCAAGGTTATTTTACAATCGGATGTCCTTCCTGACATCACCCCCTTTCGGTGGTCGAGGAGACGGTGATCCTATTCTAGACCCAGACCACGGGGGAACCTGTTAGACCGCTTATTAGCCGCTAAAAAGATGTTGCCACATCCGCGCCATGATGAGGCGGAAGGTAGGATTTTTGGGAGGAAAAAAATAAACTACATTTTTCAATTCATAATATTATTTAATATTGAGTATTTATTTATTTTTTTATTTTCACCATTAGTAAGAGGATTTGAATTAATTGAAGAGGGAAAGGAAGAGACACAGGTAGCGTCCCAAATTAGGGATTTCCCATTTGACCATGGGATGCAGGTTAAACCGTCAGGTCTGAGACCATCTTGTAGAGAGAGGTTTGTTGGTTCTAGAATGTTAGGAATTTTAGCTTTATTGAGAGCGTTATGGATGATTTTATTTATTGCTTTATGCCGGAGGTGGCGACCTTGGCTACGGGAGCAGTTTAGGCCGTGTCTTGCATTGGGTTGTACGGGTAGGTTGCAAAGGTGGCAAGTGTGTGAATGTGTTAACGAGCATCCTAGTCTAAATCCTATGGTAACTCTCAGTTGGTCATTGGTTAAGAGATTATCAAGGGTTAGGCTAGGAAGTGCCTCGAGCCATTCAAGGAGGCGTAGATATAGCCTCCCACTGTCTCCGAATCTACCTACAACATCCACCTTTAAACTCCGTTCTTTGCAAAATTGATTTCAAAAACGCCTTCAATACAGTATCTCGTTCCTCGGCTCTCGAATCGTTTTACGATAATTTCCCCCAATACTCGCGCATTGTTGACATTTGCTATACCAATAGCACTCCCCTCATTTTCAATGGTTGTGTTATATACTCAGAAGAGGGTGTTCAGCAGGACGACCTCCTAGGCCCTATACTTTTCTGCTTAGCCATACATAATATGATGAAAGATCTTAAATCTGATTTTGATCTAGACCTTAATTTATGGTACCTAGACGATGGCACTCTCTGCGGTAACCAACATCAAATAAGCAAAGCCCTCTTCCACCTCGAAAGAGAATGCCCCAAAATAGGCCTAGAATTAAACAAAACCAAAACAGAAATCTGCATACTCAACCCTGAGATTCCCCTAGACTCATTTAAAGATTACAATATTATCGAAATCGAAGATATCCAACTCTTGGGCTCCCCACTACTAAATAATAAAATCTCGGAAAAAACTATCGATAAAACCTTCTTCGAGTTGCAAAACTTGGAAAAGTTCATCAATCATATCCCATCGCACCAACTTTTTTATCTATTAAAAAAGTGCCTATAATTACCTAAAATCTCACACCTCTTCCACTCATCCTCCTCATTCACCTCCTCAGAATTTTTCACCAAGCATAATATTCGCTTAAAGACCTTAATGGAAAGGACCTTAATCTTCCATTATCAATTGGCACCTTGCTTAATTACCCGCTAAACTAGGCGGTATCGACCTGATCCCCTTAGAATTACTCTCCCTATCTCTTTTTATCTCTAATCGCCTTTCGCTCAATTTCGCGATCTCATCTTTTATAACTCCCAATGACGATCTCTTAACAGTAGCAATCGAAAAATGGAATCTACTAACCCCAGACGGTCAAACATTCCAAACCGAAATTTCTAATAAATCAATCTTGGAACCTCTTATAAAGAAACTTCAAAATAGTCTTAACCCCTCCGATATCAGCGATATTTCAACTCCTTCAATTAAACGATAAATATGGCGGATATGAATGGCTCGAGGCACTTCCTAGCTTAACCCTTGATAATCTCTTAACCAATGACCAACTGAGAGTTATTATAGGATTTAGACTAGGATGCTCGCTAACACATTCACACACTTGCCACCTTTGCAACCTACCCGTACAACCAAATGCAAGACACGGCCTAAACTGCTCCCATAGCCAAGGTCGCCACCTCCGGCATAAAGCAATAAATAAAATCATCCATAACGCTCTCAATAAAACTAAAATTCCTAACATTCTAGAACCAACAAACCTCTCTCTACAAGATGGTCTCAGACCTGACGGTTTAACCTGCATCCCATGGTCAAATGGAAAATCCCTAATTTGGGACGCTACCTGTGTCTCTTCCTTTCCCTCATCAATTAATTCAAATCCTCTTACTAATGGCGAAAATAAAAATATCAATAAATACTCAATATTAAATTTTATTTTTCAACCCATAGTCATCTCAACTAATGGTAATTTCTCCCAATCAACACATTCATTTTTTAAAATTTTAGCACGTAAAATTTTTAACATAACAAACGAAAAACGCGAGTCAATCTTCCTAAAAATACAATTAGAAATTTTTAAACATAATTATACATGTTTTTTAGGTACATTTTTACTATAAGCTCTTTTTAGAGCCATCGATATTTTTAAAATTTACACTCTTTTTTATATTTTATATGGAAATTTTATATTTTTATTTCAAAAATTTATAAAGATGTATTAATTCTTCATAATTATGTATCATTTTATACATAAATAACTGGGGGGGGGGGGGGGGGGGATAAATAGTTCTACCATGTTTTATTTCTGAATTAAAAAAAAATAATAAAACGCGTTTCTTCTTTTGTATTTTTTTGGATTGTAAACGAGTAAGGTAAAAAGAAAAGTTCCTTTGAGGGGGAGGGGGGGGGGAGAGTAAAGCGTTACATTATTAAGGCAAAGTTTACGGCACTGTAACAATTTATTTTAATTATAAAATTTCGGAGATTTTCCTTCGTTCAAATTTGAATGAGGGATTATGGGGAGAGGAAGGGGGACTAACTTGTCTAGAAGATGAAAGAGATCTAATTAATATGCCAGAAAGTTTTTCCAAATAATTAAAACGGTGCTTTTGTGGTACAACAACATCGTTGTCTTCATCATAACACCCATAGAAAAGAGTGTTAAGTTAAGCAATATTTACTAAATTTTAAAAATATCAGTTATAAAAATAAAATATCATTTGTTGAGTAGTGTAGATCGCTTCAAATTTTAGTATAATGCCTATATTCTTTCTTTCTTCCTTTGGGCACTATCGTAAATGTGTGGTAATGACTCCATTGACAAAACGCTGATAAGTCGTTTTATAGCCATGTATAGTTTCATATGTATATATAAAGTCAACCTTTTGAGCCAGCCATCCGGTAAAAGGTTTCGACATAGCGATGCGTAGTTTTATGTCCTGATCTTCAATCAAGGCCTTGGTAAGCGTGTCGACGAGAATCATTTTACCGGGTTTCAAACGGCCCTGAAAAAAACGAAGATTTTCGAATAAAAATAGTAAATGTAAATATATTTACCTTGTCAAGTGATCCAATTAAAATTTGCCTATTTTTTTATTGGTTTTAAAAAAAATTCAAATAATTAAATATCTTTTCGCCTTTTAAGAATAATCTTAGTCATTGATTTTGTAATTTACATTCTCGGCTTTATGTCAGACTATCGCCTAGCGACACTTTATCACGCAACACTTGAATACGTGACACAAGTGGCGTATGATAAAATGACGCGTGATAAAGTGACTCTAAATCCAGGCAATATATTAATTACAGACAAACTTAGCTTAATTATTCCCTTGATTGACTAGGAATATTCATCGGTTATCATATGGGGTAGCAATAATTATTTCTAACTAGCATCGTTGGGTAATCGCTCTAATTTTTTTTTAGCCGCTTTGGACATATATTTTTTTAGGCAGTATGATCCCAGCTAAGATTTTTTTTTCTTTTTTAAATATAGCTTAAGTTTGAAGAAAAAAAAAATATCAGCTCGCGCCCAAATGCGCAGCGTATTTTCTTCAGAAGGCGTCTGTAAAGCGGATTATTTTTGTTGCTTGGTTTGGTTTTAATTTTTTTTTTAAAAAAAAAATTTTTTAGCAAACCTTTTTCACGATGTAACTCCCTCCTGTCGCGTTGCGACCTTGTTGTTCGACGTCAAAGACTCCAACTTCGCTAGCCAGAACCAGGATCCCATCTGAGGTCAGGTAATACCTGGCAGGTCTTAGGCCGTTACGGTCTAATGCGGCTCCCACGTGCCGCCCGTCCCCTCCGAATAAGACGAGGGCAGGTCCATCCCAGGGCTCCATCCAATTGGACACCCACTTGTAAAAGGTGGATATGGGCTGCTTAATCGAGGAACTCCGCGATTCGCAGGTAGACTGGATTTGGTTTTTGAGATTTTCTTCAATGGAATCTTCGTCGAAATTGTGCTTGCGGGCCTCGGGGATCAGATTAGTTATAGCCTTATCAGAACATAATAAGCGGTTAAATATTAGCGCCATGTAAAAAGGGGGAAGAAATTTCATTTTTGTTTTCCTTCCTACCCGTTGCCACTTTGACAAAACATTTTCCCTTATTTTTATTAAATCCTTTTTATAAGGCCTACTCAAAAATTTATATTTAATCGTTGAAACATTTCCAAAAGAGAAAGAAAAGAAAGAAAGAAAGAAAGAAAAGAAAGAAAGAAAGAAAGAAAGAAAGAAAGAAAGAAAGAAAGAAAGAAAGAAAGAAAGAAAGAAAGAAAGAAAGAAAGAAAGAAAGAAAGAAAGAAAGAAAGAAAGAAAGAAGGCAAACCTCGGGTAGGCTCCTTTCCCCAGCCATTATCAAAAACTCCAAGGCGTTATCGAGAGCCCCACTATCCGATACGCCCTCTTCGACCACCGGATAAAGCATGGATAGCTGGTCACCGTAAACCGGGCTTTTCATTATGCCCTCCCGGGCGCGCATGAAATTAACGTTACCGCGTAGGGTGTTTATCTCGCCGTTGTGGCACACGTATCTATATTTTTTCAAAAAAAATAGTTTTATTTCGGGAAATATTTACTTTTAAAACTGTAATTGTAAATTTCATTTTAAAAAAAAAACCTTAATGGTTGAGCCCTTTCCCAACTAGGGAAGGTATTGGTAGAAAAACGACTGTGAACTAAGGCGAAGTGAGTTTCGAACATCTGGTCTCTTAAATCGTCGTAATAGAGCCACAGCTGATCTACCCTAAATTGGCCCTAGGTAATGGATTAAATTCGAGAAAATGATAATCGAAGTATTAAATTAAAAAATGGTTTCAAAAAAATTTTAATTTTATAGAAATTGTCCATCTTGTTTTTCCATACTTTTAAAATCAATCCTTTTCATTGTTATTATTTTATTCTATTTCAATTTTTATTTATTTTCATATATTCACTTAGTTTATTTAAAAAATATATTAAAACTTATATTATAGGAAGAAGAAACAAAATATTAAAAAATAAATATATATAAACTATATTTTAAAAAAAGGAAGGGGGTAGGGGGCATTAAAGAGATATATTGACTGGATTTGGAGTCACTTTATCACGCGCCACTTGTGTCACGTGTTCAATTGTCGCATTATAAAATGTGGCTAGGAGATAGATTGGCATAGAGCCGAGAATGAGTATTACAAAATAAATAACTAAAATTATATTTAAAAAAAGTGGAATAAAAAAATAAAGTTTTATATTAAAATGTAGCAATCTTAAACAGCATGATTTTTAACGGCTAACCCAAAATTTTACCCCCTTCCCCAAAAAAAAATAATAAAAAGATTATGCCAGCTGTGGAGATTTTGCTAAGTTTGGACATCTGTTAGCGAAATCTCGAGACTCGCATAAGTGCCATCAAAGTGAGAGTTTCGAAGGCTGCGTAGCGAGCGCCATTAATGCCTTTCAAAATGGCCTCTTGCAAATTGGTAAAGTTACCGTTTGGCGTTAAGCAACCATTTTGAAAAAAAACGTATACTTTTTTTTTATTCTTCGTGTTTGTAATATTCTCTATAAAATGTAATAATAAATAACTTACTCATAATCCTGAAAAAAAGGAATATATTTAGAAACATCGGATATTGATCAAAAGGGCAACCTCACATTTAAACAAAGGGACGCGTTACGTTTTTTTAAACGCTCAAATTTGTGGTCGCTATAATATTATTTTGGTTAAAAATCTAAAATTTCTAACCAAAATGGCTAAATCGAGCCGTTTAACGACATTTAATATAAAAATGTGTCCCAATTTTCATTTTTACCTTGTACACTATCGAATACAACGACAAACTGCAAATGTAGAAACGTAAGTTGTAAGAAGGTATTCTATGGGTGGCATATTTGCGTACCATGTATAGCTTTGATTTGATTTTTTTTTTATTTAAAAATTTATATATATTAAGCATACGATTTCGAATGTTTTCGCCTTTGTGTTAAAATGAACGAATGCTCTTTTCGTCATTTTTTCTAAAGAATATATTTCTCGTTTACCACATCTCCTTCCTGTTATTATGGTGTTCCGGGGCTTAGCCTATGATCATTTAGTTTCAAAATCGCCAAAAGTTGAAAACTTGACGCAAAATTTTAGTGTTGTTAAACGGCTCGATTTGAGGCGATTTTTAAAAACGGCTAACTCAACATTGTAGCCAAGAAAATATTGGCTAAGCATCGAGATCTTGCCAATAGATGTTCAATCCTATGTGCCATCTGTGGATCAAAATCTCTAGGTCTGCATAATATTTTTCCGGTTAATATAATTGAGTCAGTCGTTTTTAAAATTCGGCTCAAATTGAGCCGTGTAATAACACTGCCTAAAAAAGTGTAAAAAAAAGCAGCTAAAAGATCAGATTTAAAAACAGATGGGCAGATGTAGGAATAAATTAGTACAATTCTCCTACTAAAGGTAAATATAAAATTAAACATGAGCAAATCGGAACATTTTGCGTAAAAACGTTTCGCCCATAAGAGTATCAAATAGCACAAAAAGGATCAAATGTCATAGCTAATGAAGAAGAAAAAAAATATGATAGTAAATGAGCAAAATAGTAAATAACAAATTTCGTCTAAAAGTACCCAAAAGATCAAATTCGATTATTTAAATAGGCGTATTTGGTAAATTGTATCAACAATTGTAAATAGCAAATTAGCATAAAACTCTTTAGCCTAAAATTGCACCAATAGTAAATTAGCATCAAACTCTTTACCCTAAAATTGCACCAATACCGAATTATTAGTAATGTAGAAATTGAGAAGGGTTTCGTAGTAAATGAACGGTCAAATGTATAATAGCCAAATTGGTGTATAAATAGCCATTTTGTCCAACCAAATATATACACTATATTGTAGAAAATGGGGAAAATTTAAATTGTGTAGTTATTTACATTTACGCATTTACTATTTAAATATGCTCATTTTAAAGTTAAACGTGTACACATTTGCTTATTAACACTTTTAGGTAGTGTTGTTAAAAGGCTCGATTTACTTTGTCCAGAAAAATATTGCTTAAGCCTCGAGATCTCGATAATACATGTCAGGACCTTTCTACCATCTAAGAGCAGAATCTTAAGGCTTGCGTAATTATTTTGATGAACGAAATATTGAGTTAGCTGTTTTTAAAAAAATGGACTCAAAACGAGCCGTTTAACAACACTGAGTTTATAAGCGTATTTTCGCTTCCTAATAAATTATATAATAAAACTAACTACATTATTTTTTGTAAAAAGTTTAGTTTTTCATAAAATTTTAAGTAAATTTTTTTTTTGCTATCATGGCACTTAAATACTTTTAGATTTTCTTTCTTCTTTTATCGTTTTATAATAAAATAATAAATATTCTTTCTTTTTTTTAAAAACAAAAAAAAAATCAATATACTTATAACAATTTCTAGTGTATTTTTTTTATATAATTGAATTTGACATCTTAAAACTCTTAACAATATATTATAAACTATAATTAGGAAGAAAAAAATCCATTTTAATTATATAGGATAGATATACTATGAATATATGAGCTTGAATATGGGAACAAGCAAACAAAGATACATTTTTTAAGATATCGGATTCAATCAATTCAATGACTTTAAAAGAGAGTGGTAGACATTTGAAAATAGAATCCACATATGTTTGGGATCTTTGATCCCGGGGAACTAAGAATCTCTCGGATGAATACTGCGCAGCCATTATCAAGCATTTAGCTTAGCATGTAAAAACTACTTATATAAATGTTGGCGGGAAAATTGTCACAAAAATTTGTAGCGATAAATTACTCTACACATGTCGAAACCGGAAATAGTTTTCTATTTTTTTATATATATTAAATTTATAAATCGTCCCTCGGTAAATTATTTGGAATTGAGAAATTCTGTATTTCCTAGGGAATTCTATGACATATTATATAATATAAAAGAAAATATTAATATAATTTATCATTAAACTTTGCGTTTAAAGTCCAATTCACTGGTTTCGGGATCGCGGGGAACCATAAAGACCTGAATTTCGAGATTTATTTAATTTGGGTTTTCGAAGTTAAAGTTAAATGTAATTAGATGTACTGTAGCGTTTGTAAGAAATAGTAACTGGTTACTAAAATTGTAACTGTTTAGTTACATTAAAGGTATTTTAATGTAAGCATTTTTTAAAATGTAACGTTTTCTTTCTTTCTTTCTTTCTTTCTTTCTTTCTTTTCAAATTTAATGGCTTATAAAAAATAATTTTTTAAAATGTAACTGAAGCTATTTACTCATTAAAATGCGATAAATTGTAATTCTATATTCTTGTTAAATAAATTCCCATTTTTCCAATCCTTTATTCTTTCTTTCTTTTTTTCTTTTCTTTCATTCAGATTTTTGTTATAAAATATTTCTTACCCTAATATAGTTATTCTTAATTAACCAGACCCATCTTATCGTAATATTCTCACTAAACATATTCCCTTTTATACTTTTTTTCCCCATCAAAAAAAATTGCTTCCCTAGATTAGTTTAAAAAATCATATAAAAATTAATTTAAACGCCGTTACAGTCTTTATTAGAATCAATGGTCATTGGTCCAGTTTTCACCGGTCCTGAAAACCCCTTAAAATTTAGAGGTTTTAATTTTTTTTAAAAAATCAATGTACTAAAATCAAAATATAGAAACCTGAACGATCAAAGGTTCAGAATCCTTGGCTATTTTACCTATCATCGTGTTATCGATTGGCATAGTCCTCCAGGCCAATATCTAATAAAAGGGATCAAGAATATATTAACCAAATCATTCATAATTTTATGGCTTGTATCGGACCAAGTTATACTGGTTCGACCTTGCTTATTGGCATTCGTGTTACTAGTCTAAACTGACGCCTCATTCATTAAAATTCATTTTAAAAGTGGAACATATACGTAGGAGACACTTTGTTGGCGCCATTATTTAGTCGGTTTGTTGACTAAATAACAAAAAAAAACTACCTGTTTACAAACAAACAAAAAAACTATTTCTATTCAACAAAATAAACCTTCATTCCTCTCTCGTTGGCTATTTTCTCGAAAATTTCTCGGCATTGGTCGGAAGTTTCGGGGCTGAGAAAGAATAGGCCCGTCGCGTATTTCCCGGGTTTGGGTAATTCGATATTTTTAGTTTCTCTATAACGCAATTAAAAGACAAATTAAAGTTTTTGATTTTGTTCAATTTACTTTGTTTGTTCGCGATTTGTCCGAATGACATATCAAATAATAATACCCAGAATCGAGACTATTCATTTATCTAAATGAGTATCGATAACATATTAACTAATGGTAAGCAAAATATTATTATCGGAAAACAAAATGGCGTGTTATCAGCTGATTTATATTAACGACGCTTCAAGTTAACATTTTAATGAATACGTCAGTCATCGGATCTATCGTAGACCAGTATAACCCTGATTTCATAGTCAGCGCTAATTCTCGGCGATGTATGCAAAGTATGCTAGTTAAATTCGCGCAAAACTATGAATTTGGGTTAATGCGTCATCGACCGAACTGCAAAGCGTATCTGACATTTTTCATTTTTTTTTTGCGTTTCATTTGAGTTTTATGAGAATCATGCTACAGTCGAGGTAGCCAGTGTCGGTAAATAGCCCAAAAATTATTTCCAGGCTAAATATATAAACTTTTTTTTTGAATACAACTCTATCCAGGGTTGGTAAAAAACGCAAATCTGGTCAACAGAGGTCAAACCCTTTCTGCCATCTATGGGCAGAATCTCCAACTAATTATATTAATTTGGCTGGCTCATTTTTAAAAAAATCGACTAGAATCGTTTTTTTTAACAAACCTAACCCTATCCCTTTATCAACATATGTTTTTGGGTTAAATTAAAATATATGAAGGGAAAGAAGAATATTTTCATCATACTTTTGTAACAATCCCCCCCTCACCCAACGGCTCCTATTACCCAATGAGCTTCTGCCTCCCCACGGAAAAGAAGAAAAAAATTATCACCCCCCCCCCTTAAATGGATACTTAAAAAGTAGTAATAAATCTTTAAATGCAACCAAAAAAAATTTGACAATAAAAATATAAATATTCACATTTTCAAATATTATGTAAATTAAATAAACTTCTTTTTTTTTATTGAGGGGGGGGGGGGGTATAATAGTCGGGGTAATTTGATATACACATTTTATTTTTATTTTTAAAAAGTATACGATGAATGATATTATATTTATTTTTCAAAGTTTCGTTCGACTTTGCCAAAAAAAAATAAAATAATTAAATATCGATAACGCAATATTTCAAAATCAATTAAAATAAGTGGAGCCCTCAGGGTAGGAAGGGGGGTGTAGATATAAAATTTATAGGGAGGGAAAACGCAAAATTGTAAAACAATCCATTTTTTTTATCGCGAATAAAAGATAATATGGAATTCAATCCATGGGGATATATGAGTCATTGTTTAACGACTTATAGAAGAGTGTTATTGTCAATCAGTCCACAAATGCAGATCAAAATCATATTATTTTTGTTTTAATAAAACATGTATAGTAACAGGGCCCGGGATGCAATTGGACATTCAAAATTTCGGAAGGGTATCATATGGAATTAGCCCCCTTCACCTAGGCAACATATACACCTAAACATCCTTTTTTATAATTGAATATTTTTAATTAGTCATAGGGGGGACCTCCGTGGACATCGGTTCCGTCAATCGTTCGTCAAATTCGATATGATGCATCTTTAAAAATGTTCCTTGTTAAGATTATTCAGGTCAAGGTAATGATCATTCATATCATTTTTTTAATGAGATTGACAGTGGACGGATTATTGACGGATCGGATGTCCGCCTAGCCTATCAGAGCAACCTTTGAATTCTACAGGGGTCTGGCTATACCGTGGTGGGCAACCTGTAAATAGCTCTGAATTTTCATTTTTAAAACAAATTTGTCCAAATGCTATTGTACACACAAAAAATTTAAAGAATTTTTTTTTATCAATTTAAATATTTTTTTTTAATAATATATATTTATTTTGTTTAAAATGTCCCAAAGGCGGGAAAAAAATGTGATGATAAATTTAATGACATTTTCAATTTTGTCAGACGTTAAACAAAAGAAAATCATAGAAAAGTGAGATATGGTAAGTGCACGATTTAGCGAAAAAACGAAACAGCGAAAAATTAAAAATCTCGCTTATATCTCCCAGAAAATTTTTAAAGTAAATTTGAAATTTGATATTAATAAGATATGATAGAGAAGTAAATACATCTATTTAAATTATGTTTTTTTAAAAAAAATCTTCAAAAATGGACGAAATATTCTCCATATTCCCAATTTGATGGATTGATAATCGTCGACAATTTTATAAGTGATTAATTTTCGGAGTTCGTGATGGTTTATCTTTTAAAAAATAATTTTTGTACTAGATACATTGTTAGGAAACGCGCATTTCCTTTTTTTTAAGTTAAAGATTTGGTGGCGTAAAGCGGAAAAGATATTTTTGGGTAAGAAGAAAAACTACGAGCGGGGAAATGATTTAAAACGATATATTTTTCTTTTTTTAAAAAAAATCTTACGAAGTTAGTAGAAGATTTTATCTTTCTTTCTTTCTAAACCACAATATAATAGTGCGCACGCGTTTCAAACGCTGCGTTGCAAGCTCAAATAATGCATTTGAAAATGGCCTCGAGCAAATTGGTAAAATTACCGTTCGGCGTTAAAAAAAGGGCAAATAGGTTCGCTTTTTCATTACTTTTTTTTTCTTTCTTTCTTTCTTTCTTTCTTTCTTTCTTTCTTTCTTTCTTTCTTTCTTTCTTTCTTTCTTTCGCTTTGTAATATTATATAAAAAATGTAATATAAATAACTTACTTATAATTCTAAAAAGGAATATTTAGAAAATTAAAAAAATAAGAATGCAGACGATAATATAATTTTTAAAGACAAATCCTTTTTTAAAATTTTGAATCGACGGATATTAATAAAAAGATATGCTCAACAATTTAAACAAGGGACGCGTACGGCAAAACGTAAACGCTCAATTTTTGTGCACTATAACCTCTCCATTATATTATATAAAATAATTATATAATTTTAAAAAAACTAGGGGAGAAACGGACGTGGCGTGTAACCTTGATTTTTTAATCGAATTCTTCGAGAACGTCGTATATAGTATATCATAAATATATATTAATTATTTTTTTTTGTCGCTCATCATTTTTAATATATCACAAATATATATTTTAAAAAAAAAAAGTAGGTTATTAATATAGAGATAATATAATGTACATGATGTACTATAAATAAATTGATGATATTTAATGGAAATAATTTTTCAAACAAACCAACCAAAAAAAATTCGATTTATATTCAAATTCGGACAAGATAAAAATTTATTTCCCTTTTCTCTTATTTTAATTTATTTTATTTTAAGTTTTAAAAAAAAAAAGAGAAAAAGAAGGGAATTTAAGAATTAAATTATTCTAAAAAGACAGGGGGGGGCGTGGGAGTAGATATGAGTAGGAATAATAATCATATGATTTAGACTTTTCGGAACGGTGTCCCCTATACACAATTTAATAATCATTTTCATAATTGATATTCCTTAAACGTCCCCCTTCATCCTAATTCGTTTGTCTCTTAACTTTGATTTATTACTGTTAACTTTTGTGCCTTCTATATTCATTTATTTATTTCTCTTTTGTTTTTCGTTTTATTATCTTTCATCGTCGTTTTAAATAGCACGAAAGTTTGTTTCCCACCCAAAATTAAAAACATGTCAAAAATCTTCTTAAAATTGAATTAAACCTTAGGGCGCCTTCAAAAATCGAACTAAATCAAGGCGCATGTGACCCCTTTCTCCTCTCCCGATTCTATCACGGTTTAACCGTTTTTTAAGCTAAAAGCTAGAAAGGATGCTTGCGATATTTTAGATTAAAACCCCGTTTTGCGCCCTTAGGAGGGGCAGTGGACTCAAACTGCTCTTAAACAGTCTTAAAAAAACAAAGCGATTCTTTGCAACCGCTTGGCGTGCTATGCCGATATTTACTTTTCGTGTGGAGTTATGTATTAATATGGGACCGTCCTACAAAATAAGCTCGAGGGAGTGGTCTCTGGATACGCTATTCCTTTTTAAGAAAAATTATAAATCAGTTTTAAACGCCGCCCGAAAAAAAAAAAAGAATGTCGTTTAATTTTGTCGCTTGAATTACTAATTCCTTATTTTTAATGATGACGCGATGAATAATATAGTTTGTAAACCTCAAGACGTGGACGTAAAAGGCGTGGGGTATGGCCGACATAACCCCGGCGCCGTCACCGGTGTCGGAATCGCATCCGCAGGCTCCTCGATGCTCCATTCTTTCCAAAACTAACCTCGCGTCTTTCAAAATCTGGTTATCGGGAGGTAGATCACAAAGATATAAAATTTTTTAAAAGAAAAAAAATGGCGGATGTAATAAATAATTTTATCGAAAAATTTCTAAAACTACGTAAAATGTGTTCAATTTTCGTAATAAAAAATAATCGTTTGAGGGAAAACTCTTACTTAGAACCTCGGTGGAGTTAGGGCATTAAAAAGCAATAAATTACAGATGACTTATGGGGGTGGTGGGATGCTTATTGCGGTGTTGTCAAAAGACCGATTTTTAGAAAACGGCTAATCCAATAAATGTCCAAACCATTCCTCTATCTATGACCAAAATCTCCAAGCGTGCGTAATATTTTTGGCTAAAATATCGGGTTAGCCGGTTTTTTAAAAATGGAAACCATTTAACAACACTAATTTATTGTTTAATATGACAAAAGAATTTTAGAAGTAAAATAAACCCTATTTCAACCCTAGGCCCAAAACAGTAAAAAAATATATATATAATTTAAACCTGATGCGAAGCTATGCCATTAATATTGACTATACATCCGGCACCACATGAATCCTTTTCGAAGATGGGATCATATAATCCAATCTTTCTGGGATAACTGGAAGGAATGTTAGTATCATACGAATCTCTATCCATTTAATATGGTATTAGTGTTGTGTAGATTTTTTTTAATTTTTTTTTTCGTGGATAGATTTATAAATATGAACTTATCTTCTGCCTTTTTTTTTTTAAAAAAACAAGCAAACAAACAAAAATCACGAAAAATTTGCAAAATATTGTTTTTGTCTATATCTTTAGGTCCCTGGGAAATGCGTCAAAGAATGAATCCAATCGATAAATTTATATATTTTTTTTCTATTTTTCAAATCAAATATTCCAACAAACAAAAGGTAAATTTTTTCAAAATATTTCGTTTTATTTTTTTTTTTTAAATTATTTAGTATATTTATTGCGAGCAATTATTTTCTAATAAATATGAAAAATTAAAATTTGTAAAACTGGTAAATTTTTAATCTTTGCGGAATAATAAAACTGGTAAATATAATTATTGTGCGTTTTGTTGGTAGTTAAGGATGTGGGATAATTTATGAATTTCAACGTATCTAAAATCTCTTTTTTTTAAAAAAAAAATAAATATATAAATTAATTATTTTTATATTTTTGTATGTCTAATATTAATAATTTTATTTGTCATTCCATCGAATCAATCTGGAAAGAAGGTGTTAAACCGCGAACGTATAAGCCCGGCCTGAAACGGAGCGTAAAAATTCGAGTCGGGTCGGGCCAAAAACAGGTGCCGGATATAGAAATTGTTACGGCGAACGTAATCGTTAGACGCTACCATAGAAGGGGAAGTGGGGAGAAGCAATATTACCTCCAAATATCTGACAGGAAGTAAGGGGGTAGACTCCTGAGGATGGGGGGAAGTGAGGGGGGGTTAGACGCGTTATCTTCGGAAAGGAATCTGTATACCAAGTCGCAATGGTGAAACGAAGAACTTCGTTTATTTTTTGTTACAACCGTATATAATACAACATTACTTGGCTTGGTCAGCAATAATTAAGTTAGTAATTTAGTAAAAATAAATTACAAAATTTTTTTTTCAATATTTATTAACTTTTAAATTTTCATTTGAACTGATTACATTACTTTAAAGGCCAAAGAAAACACGTGATACAATGTATTTACAATTTTATAAATAACTCACATTTTTTTTTAAATACACAAAACATTACATTAAAATAAAACTTTAAAATAATGTGTCCAAAAAAAAATTAAGATAGAATATAAAAATGTTATTTATTAATATTCGTTTTAAAAAATCGATTTTGTATTTTTTTTAACTCCTACCCTGCCTACAAAATTTATTAAAGTTGGACAGGGAGTTTAACCGGAAATCTTCGCACCAGAAACTGGAACCCTATCTTTAAAATAAAATTTAAGAACAGGAACTCTTAGACTACTTTGAAGAAGCGGAAGGAATCTCTTTGAAATATTTAAAACCGGAAACCGAATTCCCTTCGGTTACAAAACTTATAATGGGGTGGAAGCTCATAGGTAAACATCCCCTCCGACAGATACGCGCATGAGTAACAGGTTCGATCCCATTGGCCAAAAAAAATTTGGTCCATTTTTCCCCATAGCGTAGTTCCGTTCCTTCTTGTGATTCGATTTCAAACTGAGAAATTAGTAAGTCTCTGTTCGATTTCATAAATTAGTTTCGAGGAAGGGAAAAAAAAAATATATGATCCGACTTGTTATTTCACAGTAAAAAAAATATATAGACGTGGCAGTTTCAATTCAATTATTAGCTGCGTTGTTTGGTAAATTGTTATATAAATGTTGTCCAAAAGCGAGAAATGAATGAATGAAAAATATTAGATCGACGAATAAAATAAATTCGGTTAATGATCAGCATTAATTTAGTATATGCAATATCGATCGGTTATGGCATCGTACCGCCGATTAACATCTCTAAAACGCCAACGCTATTGGCAATAGGCGATATTTAAAAATGGCGTCGACCGTAGAGCCTGGGGGAAAGGTACTAATACTTATAGCTTCTTTTTTCTTTCTTCTCTTTCTTTCTTTTCTTTCTTTCTTTTCTTCCTTTCTTATGAGCTTACAAATTCAGAATTGGAGAATTATAATTACGATTCAAAATGAATACTTTTAAGCAACCTAAATAGAAGGCTATAATTGAAAAGTTTTAAAACAATTAGCCTTTTTTTTAAAAAAATTTAAAAAAAAATATGACATTTGGCGCAAAGATATAATCGCGCCAAATTTGAACCATATGATTTGAAATTCATCGCTAGCGATAAGGGGGGAGACAAAGACGGTGGCTCAGCCATGACTTTCAATTCGAGCATGTGTTCAAAAGATAATTCTCAAAAAAAAAGTTATGCAAATCTGAACACAAGCCTCGGGTTTAAAAAATAATAGAAATTATCATTTAAAAAATAATCAGAAAATCTTAAGAAAGATTGTGGAAAAATTTACATTTAATATTTCAATTAAAAGGGTGAGATCCTGGCTTAGTACTAAAAACAAATTAAAAATTCGGGCCGGGCCGGGCCGGGCCGTTCTAAACAGGTCTCAGACCGAAAAATCCCAATTTTGCGGGTGAGATGGAGCTATACAATAAAGTCTATATTTTGTTTACTATGTGGTATTTATTAGGAATAGGCGAATTAGAGATGGCAGATAAATTTTACAACCGTTTACCAAAAGGCAAAAAAATGGTAGACGTAAGTTCATATAAAATAAACATATTTTTTTGGTTTTTGGTTTTTGGTATATTGCGAATGGGTTTAAAAAAAGTAAATATATCATGCGATATTTCATATATTTACTAAAATTTATGAATGGTCTATTTATAGAAACATAATGAATTTTTTTTTGAGCATATTTGCTAAATGCCTTTGCGAATGGGTTTAAAAAAATAAATATATCATGCGATATTTCATATTTACTAAAATTTATGAATGGTCTATTTATAGAAACATAATGAATTTTTTTTTGAGCATATTTGCTAAATGCCTTGAAATATCATATATTTGAGTTATCAGAGAGTTGCGGGTCCGGATATCCGAAACTGGTCATGAAGTGATTTAAAAATCCGGGTGGTCGGGCCAGATCAGGTGTTGTTTTTTAAATAAATCGAAATTATAGCAATAATCCAGTTTATATTTTTTTTTAAACAGATGGTAGATATTCGTATTTGTTTTTGATTTCTCTTTGAAACTCTTTTTATATAATTATTTTTAATTTAATTTTAGAAATCCGGGGTTGATCGGACATGAATCGAACAACGAAATTCTAGGGGAAAATAAATTGGTATAAGGGTAGGGTATGATAGCATAACTACTTAATGCAGTCCCCCCATTTATGACAGTACGACAATGTGATGGTAAAAGTAACGACGTATCTTCTAGAGGGTGAGGAATAACTTATTCGTTACTCCTCGTTTTAAAAGTAACGAATGGTAGGCCCATTCAAAAGAGAATCAAATATTCGTTTCGAATCAATCTGAATAATTAACCCGTCAATCTGGCAGGTAATTCGATAAACAAAGTAGATCAGCTGCTTGTGAAAGACTTTTCTCAGCTGGAATTAATTTCCTGTCAAAAAAAGATTAAGAAAAACTATGCCTTAAATAGAATGGTTTGATATAAAATAAACAAGCCCAAGAATTACATTTAAATTTATTTTCATTTAATTTTGGCTCAAATTGTGTCAGCTAGCGGAAAATAATTTATGTTAAAAGATCGACAAAAATAAATTATTATGACACCCACAAAAATAAAAGAATTAATAAAATATATTATTATTAAAATAAACAGTTTTATAAGATTTTTATAATAAAACAATATTAAAAAAGTAAGGCTATACCGATATTAAATATTGGATCGTTTTGGAAAACCCGGTTCGGTAACCGATATTTCAGTTTTCAAAAATATCGGATCGAGTATATATTTTAAAAACCCGATCCAATAACCGATATTTCGCGTTTTCGAAAAATATTAAACCGGGCCGATATTATTTTTAAAAACTGATCCGATCCGATAAAGTGTTTTTGGTTATTTTATGATTATGTACATAATCCTATAATTTTTTTTTTATTTTATAAATAATTTTATGATAATAAATTCATGAAGGAAAATTAAATTACAATTTTTTTTTGTTTATATAACAAGAAAAAGATTTTAAAAATACTACTCACGTTACGCTAGAGTCGCTACCGATTTAACCAATTTTTAAAACCTAAGATTTCGGCCAAAAGTAAATTACTCGAGCTAATTGATTTTGCCTGCTGATGGTATAAAGGTTTTGAACTTCTATTGACTAAATTTTGAAGGCTTTTGTAATAATATTTGCTAAAACTTTGATTTACCACCTATTTTAAAAAAACCGGCTAAATTGAGTTGTTGTATAAGTAGTATACATTCACCAATAAACAATGCAAATATTTTAAATTAAAATTATTAACTTTTGAAGAATTAAAAAATTATTAAAACACACTTTATAATTAGTTGATCCTTTTTTTTTCAAAATAGAAAATATTGATAGAAAAACTAAAAATCGATATAAATATCGGATATGCCCTAATTAAAAATTATTATATTTGATGAATTCTGAAATTTCGTAGAAGTGACAATCCATAAAGTATAAAGTGTTTTTAAATTTAACCTCAATTATTATAAACAGTTGTTTATTTTGGGAATTCAACAAAAAATCCATTTCCGTTTTAGGCCTTGTATTTAAAAAACATAATAATAAAAACCGGGTCTGGAGGCATCCTTGGTTAAAAAAAAATTAAAATCGGACTGGACAAAAATGATGGACCGGGGTCATCAGGCTGAGCCTGAAAAGTTCATTTGTAAACCTCTAATTTGTATATTTGCAAAAATAAATGTTTTTAAACTTTTAATTATTTTGATTTAATATTAATAAAACTAGAGGATTCAGTAATTTAAGCCAAAAAATGTTAAGCAAAGCTTCGTGATTTTTTTAATAGCTGTCCATACCTTTCTGCCAACTACGAGCATAACCTTCAGACTTGCATAATAATTTTAGTTAAAATATTGGGCTAGCC
Organism: Gordionus sp. m RMFG-2023; assembly: GCF_954871325.1. NCBI lineage: Eukaryota > Metazoa > Nematomorpha > Gordioida > Chordodea > Parachordodidae > Gordionus > Gordionus sp. m RMFG-2023. The sequence continues at coordinate 2,920,280 of NC_088775.1, forward strand.
AAGCCATTTAACTACAGTAGTAGGATCATTCCTCCTTGGGATCTGGCCAGCTGGTTCTTGACTGTTTTTTTATTTTTAATATTAATTTTATAAATCAAAAAATTATCCTTGTTTTTTTTACATTCTTTTGATAAGGCTGTTGTTCAAAATATCAAAAAAATTAAATTCACAAGCTTTTGAAATTTTGATCAAAATAAATAAGCTATTTTTTTTAAATATGAAAAATGTTTACAAAAATATTATTGTAAGAGGGTTGGGTGGTATCATGCATCTTGTTTTTAAACTTTTTAAAAGGATTTTGAATCCAATATGAATTATTTAAAACTATCTGTATCTTAATCAACTTTGCATTCAGAAAGAAAGATGCTTTAGTAAAAAATTTATATAAATTAATTTTAATAAGTATTAAAATTTAAAATATATTATTTAATATTTAAAATGAAAATATGATGTTGGTTGTCATATAGCAATTTGCTAAATAACTACCATATTTTATTAAATTCACATTCTACAACCTCTCCACTGCAAATTCAACAAGTGGAGAAGTATCCAATATCAAACAATAAATTTTCTTTTTACCCTGAGAACCTATAGGACTCCACATCTGATAGAAAAAGACAAAAATGGCATAACTCTTATACCATTTAAGGAATAAAAATAATTAGCTTGGAATTATATATGTATAGGTATGTTTGCTGCCAACAATTCCCTTCCAAAATACATTATCCAAATGGAGACACGAAAATTTAATAAATACTCCATTTCCATATACATTATTTTTATACAGTTGGTAATGATCACTTTAAGGAATTTTGGATAGAAACCATTAAATTTTTAGGTTGTAAAATCTCAATAAAATCTGGAGATCCAAATAAATGTTTTTCCTTAATATCACTTGTAATATTGATTTGATATATAAAAAATTAAATTAATGTATATATAATTTATTATGTTGACAACTAAAATAACATTTGTTTGGGTTTTTATGTAATAAAATAAACTTAGACATAATATTTGATAAATTGAATTCAAATATTATTCATTTTAATATAAAATGTAATTATATTAAAATGTATCTAAAAATAGATATAGATAACCTGAAAAATATATATACATACTTTTTATAACAATGTATCTAGAGATATCACATTTTTGTATCTAGATTCTTTACCAACTCAACTTCTTATGTTTAATCTTTAAATTTTATTATTGGAGTATATTTATAATAATATATAATGAATCCAAAAAATATTTATTTTTAATTTTCAACTGTTCTTTTAGATATAACGTTTATAAAGAAAGGTTTTAATTAAAATATATATTTGCTAATAAAAATAATTTTAAATTAAATGACCAATGAAATAGATAATTTCAACGAAAATCATGTATTAAATAAAAAAAAATACATTATTTCGATTTAATTTGCTTTGAAAGAACGAATATAAAGCATAACTGGTTATCATATAAACTATTGCATCATATCTTAACTCAATGTATCTTATTGTATAAAATCTTGTTTAAGATGATGAAAATAAAAAATATTAATATATTAAAATAGCTTCTGACTTTTTAATTTATGTTTAAATTGGTCAATAGAATATTTATAAGTACCTATGGATATTTAAATAACGCGGTCATGGTAAAAAATTTATTAATTAGCTTGAATATTTGCGAATTTATAAATTTTGGGAAAAAAATGAATGACAATATTACATCTGACTTGTCAGATTTGACGTATAAAATGAATGAAATTATGTTACATTTTCTACAATTTAACAAAAAAAATCAGAAGATTTTATAGCTAGCCTGCGCCGAGCAGCATTTTTTGAAGATTCAAAGAAATCGATTATAATATATCCAGCCGAATGATCATGGTTGCATAAATAAATGAATGTCGTATGAATTATATTAAGTAATATTGAAATTATCCCATTTATTAAAATATTATATTATAAATAGCCAACTATACGATAAATGGCTGTTCAACAGCGTCTACATGACAGGATTTTCATTGGATGTTAAACCTCTCTCAAAAACCTATGCCTACCCCCCTAAAAAATTCCCCCAGTATTAATTATAACTTTTTAATTATAATATAACACCTGTCAAAAATTTTAAAAGAATAACTTAAATTATTTTATCTTTACTACCATCTATCAAAATTTGTGAATATAAAGGAGTTCATTATGAAGAATTCAATTAAAAACCACCTCATTTACAATGAATGCATTATTATTGCATTATGAGCTTGCTGTGAATCTTAAAACCTTTTCAGAAAATTTTATTTGGATAATAATTTCATGTCTATGATTGTATGCAATATATAGATTTGGTCGATGATCAGCAATATCGTTGTATTATAATAGGTCTATAAAAAAATATTAATATTTACAGAAAAATATTTTAACTTATTTCATCTCAAAGTTTAATAGATAACCCCCAAAAAAATTTATCTAACCCCCCCCCATTAAAGGCGCCTACCCACTACCCCTCTCCCTCCTCGTGAAAAAATGGCTGCATTTAGTTACAACCCCCCCTCCCCTACTCAAGTAGACGCAGGACATCAAGCAAGTGTTTTGAAATAGTAGAGTTATTTTTAAAAAATTTTAATTACACCAGAAAATATCAAACTATCATAATTATCGAATTTAGAATCAAATGGTCAACGGCCTAATCCTATGCCACTTTTCGCTCTCCCAGATTTACGTCAGTGGAATATTCAGGACTTATCCGATATCTTCGGCTTCATGAGAAAGAAGATATTTAGGCAGATTTATACTACTCATCTTTTAGTCCTTTACACCTTTATGAAATATAATGAGGTAAATGGCCCCCTCCTTCCTGTAGCCGATACCTTTTTGCTCGCCTAAAATTATTTGAGCACAAAAATATAATATAAATGTTAATAAATAATATTCACTTAGATTAATTTTAGCCCATCTTAACCCCAAGTCAAGCTTCAATCTTTTAATGATGTAATTAAACAATTTTCTGGTAGGGAACACTCGTTGTTTTTGAATAATAGCTAATATGGATTATACCGTTGAATTAGTTAATCCTCCAGTCCATTTTATTCAAAAATTTATTCTACTGAAAATTCCTCGCGAAGATTATTAAAACATATTACTAAATTATTTGTATCAACGAATCTAACCCATGTTTGCTTGATATGCTTAAATACTTTATTTAAACAAGTGCTATTTCATAATTTTTCCTTGGAATTTAATTTGGAAGATTTATATCTAGTAAGTTGATAGATCAATTTTTTTTATGTTTTTATAGGCATTCATTTGTTCTTTACTTGCTATTGACAGTTGATAACTTATCTCAAGTAATTGAGAATTTCATTATTCCTTCATTTTTATCCCCCCCCCCCTCAGAATACTCAGAAAATTTTTGAGGGTTTTTTTTATCAGAATCGAGTTAATTACTTACAAATCAACCTGAATTAATTATTTCATGTTTCAAATTAGTGAATATTTGAAATCTTGACATATTCGGATCGAACTTTACTTTTTTTAGGCCAAAAATCTGCCTCAAAATTAAAACTATAATATAACTATAAAATTTAAAAATTCTAGTTGTCAGGAAACCCATTTTTTTCAGAACTCTTATACTATATTATATAACTACTGTATATCATGGATTTGTGATCGCTTTTTAATTTGCTATACCTTCAAAACATCTTCTTTGATGTGTAATTAATTTATTTTTAGTAATTTTCACTTTAATTTAAACTGGCCAAATATCCTATAGCCAGATTTTTCACCTAAGCTAAAGGTTAAAAAAATATATACCTTAACATATAAGAAAGCATACATAAATTGGAATTCAATGCTTTGCAGATTTTATTTGTCGTGCACCTGCGAATTTTAAAAATTTTTTAAAAGATTATACCAAGTCTTTAGTTTTGTTAAAATAACATTAGTTATTACCAATGACATATATAATACCTAGACTGACGATTCATTCGTTAAAAGTGTACATCAATTTAAATCAGCTGGAAATGCCATCTTGATTACACTAATCATTATTAAAATAAACGAGAACCTAATTTAATCCTAAATCGGATGCAAACTTTATTAAAGAATTACCGGATCATCGATATAATAAGGAAGCAAGTTATCAATTTAATAGTAGTTTTTAACATGAGAATAATTACTATATGTGTTACCAAAATGGCGGGTCCAGCTGATTTGCTTTTAACGACGTATAAAAATGCATTTTAATGAATGAATCGTCAGCCTAGATATTGTATATATTGGTTTTATTACATATAATAGTTTAAGGAAACTTATCCTTGGAGAAATCCTAGCATATTTTTTCAGAAAAAAATCTTTTATAAAGTCTAAAAATAATTTATTACGTTACAAATGAATATTATTACAATGCAACTTTTTATTTTACTTCATTTTTAATATAATTAAAATTTGTAAACTCGAAATTAAAGATTATATCAAATATTTTGAGTTATTTATATATATAATAAAATTACTTTCAATCTAAATAGTTACTTTTGAAATGTAACTGTATCTACCTGGTAGTGCTAAAAAAAATGCACATGCATGCATAAACCAAAAAAAAAACAAAAAATATTGATTAATTAGGTCAAGTGTTTGTACGAAAATTTTCCTAAAGAAAGTTGTTCAAAAAATAATTAAAGTTTCATTAGCGTTAAAAGCCACACAATTAAGTATTAGGCAAATACTGACTTTTAATTATCTCGAATGGCTTTCATTTATATTTAAATCTACTTTTATATCTCATATGATTTGTCCTCGATATTAATAAAACTATAAATTTTGCGTAGAAAATGCATCTTAATAAATATGTTGTAAATGTTAAATAAATATTTAAAAACAATTTAATGTGACAAATTTTGGTCTCTAAAATTATTTGCGGGCAAAATTGTTGTCAAGCTTTCTAATATCACATCGCATACAAACTCAGCGTCTTTGTGAGAGAAAAGAGTTGGAAAAATATGCTTATTTATACCCCTCCCTTCCCACATTTTTACTCTTCATCTCCTTAAGAATATATTCCATCTCCGTTCAAGCACACTTCATATAGTAGATTAACCCTAGGATTAATCTGCTGGGTATAACCTGTTAACTAATATCGGTAAAATCTTACTTGATTATATGGATACGAAAAATAATATAAGCACATTCGTTTTTTGTTTGACAGAAAACAATTCTTTTAATCTTTATTAATGGGAAAATTTTTGTAATAATTAATTAAGTAACTTTATTTACCCTCCCAAAAAAATAATTAAATAAAAACATTAGTGAGTTTTAAAATAAAAAATGATGATTATAATAAAGATATTCTAACAATAAAAACACTGACATAATTCCCGATAAAATTATCTTAAAAAACAAAATAATATAAATTTTTTAATCCATACTTTAATTATTTCTTCCTTTTTTACTTTGTGGTATTATTTAGGATTGGATTTTTATATGTTAAATTGCGTACAGGCGTTTTACAATTTTTGGCTGCCAGATATTGTTTCTCGTAACATGATGGATGAATTTTGAAACCAAACAACTTTGAAACAAATTTATTGATCGCTTTTTTTGGTCTAAACTCTGGGTTAACCAGAAAAAGCATGTGAGGAAAGCCTGTCCCGAAATATGCACCGTCAATGTGTAGATACCGCCCAGAACGCGGATTATAAACATCCATACATTTTGGGCAATACAATTTTACCATATCTTCCCCGGGCACGTCCGACATGCCAATCGGAAGCATATGTTGAGATTCACAGAAGACCCTTGGACAAAACCCAAAATCGCCTTGCTGATATTTTTCGAGCATCTGAGAGATTCCATTGTTTGTCAATATGTATCTAGCGTGGATCAGTCCGTACAACGTTTCCGTCGCCTGTTCCAGGGTGTCATTTCCTATTTGTGATAGGGAACCCTGGGTATCGTCCGCCTCCAAATCTAATATCATATCGAGAGCAGGGCCATAGTGAACCACTTGGTCGCTCAATCCCGTTAGATTAAATTTATCTTGAATGTATTCTTCCTCGACTTCGCAGAAAAATTCGTTTCCACGTAAACCACAGAACCAAGAAATCCAGGATACTTCTTCAGAACTACTCATTGGATAATTTCACTCTCCCTATTATATTTAAAAAAAAAATTATGTAAGAAACACGTTTTAATTTTTTAATTAAAACGTTTACTGACGTAACATTTAAAAAAAAAAAAATACATTCGCTATCATTTGTTTATTTTTTTCTTCTTCCAGTAATATTATTTGATTCGCTGGAAATTGGAATTTATTCTATTGTGGATAGCCAGCCAATAAAATTAGCAGATAAAATTTATCACTGAATTTTCTGAAATTTATGGTGTTTAAGAGCAAATCTGTCACTGATTTTAGTAATGCATCTTGGACATGCGCACATGATAATATTACTTACTAAATTCAGTTAGAATATTTTGTAGACGAATTACATTGAGCTGGTTAGTATGTTGTAGTGCATAATGATTTATTATATTTTCATGTAAGAAAAAAAATATATATACATAATATGGAAATTTGATTATAGTTGTTTGTAGACTTTCAATCTAATTTGGGTATCGCTATTTATTATTTTTAACGTTTAATTGTTTTTAATTAAATCTATAAGTATTGAAAATTAAAATATTATATGAAACGGTAATCAATAAATTAATTTAATCATCGTTAACATAATTCTGCTAAACACCAGTGTCTTAAATACGATTTTTATGTAGGGGAAAGGTGGGACACAGTGTTTTTAAGAGATTTTTTAAACCCTCTTTTACTGTCTATAGTCCTAAATAGCAACTATGTCTAATCAGTAGCTTCAGGGGGATGTAAAAATCTAGTATAAATAATTTTATTAGTACTACTCTATATCAATAATTTTATTAAAATACTTACAAAGTCACTGTCATTAAATCGAGCCTTATATCCAATTACGATTTTTTCAGTGAAATATTTATATCAATTATCCCAGGAATTTTTATCTTGTATTTTATTATACGCAATACTTACGATCCTCTCAAATATTTGATTAGCCGGCGGTGTCAAGAGGAGGTCTTAGCAAGATAGGAATGGAAGTCAACTTTTTTACAAAATATTTGTTCCATCTTGTATTTTATACTTTATTGCATATGTAAATAAATGTACGATCATATGGTTAATGGTTATCATATTTCGGAGAAGAATAACCATAGCGCTGATGACAAAATCTCACACTTCATGTCTGGTACAAAATGTTTCAGAAATTGACAACATTTTGGTGGCAGTATTTTTTACTTTAAGCTTTTGGTATATAACATTTTCGATAACAATTTTAAACGAACCATCAGAAAAAAAAACAGTTTATAAAATCTTTGGAAAAGTATTCCCTGGCTTCAAATCAGTAACTTAAACAGGTAGAATAACTATTACGTCGAATACTAACCTATCTTGACTAAAACCGTCAATAAATATTAAAAGTTATATCTAAATCGTCTATGGCTTGGGTCATGTTTCGAGGTCTTTTTTTACAAAAATTATCCGTCTTTCTTTTTGCTAATGAAGAGGAGGAACCTATTTCTAGGTTTTCTTTATCTTCCTTCAACCATTTTATTTTCTTATGAAGTCCCATGTTTCATCTTTAAACTATGAACAATATTACTATTATAAATATTTATTTAGTATTTACACTTTATGGTAGTATATACTTTGACAGGCATGAAATTGGAACTATTACTATAAATGGGTTAAATTTAAAATAATATATTTTCAAATGGGATAATTAATAAAAAAACTTATTATTCAAAACAAAGAAAAATTTTTTTTAATGGTTATACTTTGAAGAAGAAGAAAAAAAGTGTATGCCTATTGACAGGCTCACATACTGAAATTATAAATAGAATTATTCCAAATGATTCGTTAAAAAATTTAGAAACATTTTTCCCAAATAAGATTAAATAGTTTGTAAAAAAATTATCTATTTTTTTTAAATATTCGCATCAAACGAAAATATTTAATAAATCTTAAACGTGAAGGTTCAAAAATTTGAGGCAGAATGAATAAATGATATTAGACCATTCATTTTTTTCTCCCCAATACAGTCTAAATCGTTTATTTGAATATCGCTTAATTGCAAACACTTTTAAATGCCAAAAAATCCCGCGATTTTGATAAAAAATTACTATGGCATAATGTTAAATTGCATTTATAATTGCGAATCGGTTATTTGCGAAATTTCGGATAATTGAGAAATTTCGGTTAATTACGAAATTTTTATTTCCCATTTATATGACATTAACGTTAATTTAATCGGAATAAGTGAAAAAAAATTTTAGAAAAAAATAATTCGCCATTTTTTTTTACATGAACTGCGCTTTAAAATTTTTTTTTTTAATATACAAAAATCGTAATTTATATATTACGATCAATGTTAAAATTGTTTTTAGAATAAAATATCATTTCAAACAGTAACCTTAACCTCTCTGGGGTATCCTAGTGAATTGTGATGTATGCTTGGAAACAGAAGGTCCCAGGTTCAATCCTAGTAAGGAACGTAAAATTTTTCAAGTTTTTCTTCGATGACTGATGTGTAAAGACATATGGTTAGATAAATTTCGGAGATTAGAGATGACACTCCGGTCACCGACAGACTTGAACAGCCGGGTGCTAGAAAACTTGTCCAATAAACTAAATAAAAGATACAAACAAAAGTATAAATATGAAAGCTAGGGCGTTCTCTCCAAGTGATGTGCAGGTAGTAAAGGAGGCAAATCATTGAAATATCATAAAATGCTTTATTGAAGCTATTTTTTTGATAAGCCTATGGCATTTGATTGGGAATCGTAGGATAATATAACACTAACTCACAATGAAAAAGATGAATTTGACGCTTTATTTGTAGAATATGCGTTGCAATTATGATGTTAGGTGCTAAGGAAAATTGCATGATTAGGACATTTGTAATCAAATAAAATTAGAAATTGAAAGGTTTAATTTTTTTCTCCTTTTTTCCGGTCATGGGTTACTTTATTTATATATATGATAGCCAAAGAAGCTTACCACCAGATTTCTTTGACTCATTCAATGATGAAAATACTTATCTATAGAGTTCTATATCTGCTTGAATATTATATTTATTTTAATTAAAAAAAAAATTTTATTTTTAAACATTCCAATTCCACAACCATCTAACCCCAAATTTAAATACATATCATTCAAAAATATAGATTTTTAGTTAGTTTGTATTATATTTTTTAAAATATAAATTTTTATTTAAACATTACTCAATTTTACACCCTAATACTCATGAATCTTGATACAAAAAAATTAAATTTTTAAATTATATAATATATAAAAATCTTTTTTAAATAACATTTTTAGAATTTTAGAAATAGGTCTTTCATTCATATATATCCCCCCCCCTTCTCCTTTTTTTAGGGTATGTCAAGCATTTGTAATGCCTGCCATAGAAATATAATCTTGACCTAAGCTATTTGTTTTTATAAACATGGGCCCATTTTAAAACCATGTATAAACTCTGGTAAACCCCCTTCAAATGAAATTTTGTACAACAAAATTGAAACAGCCCCCCCCCCCATTATAACCCAAATTTTTATTCTGATTTTTATGATAATTTTTTAAAGTGGGAAAAGCCACCAACCTTAATCCACCTACCCCTTAAATCATGGTCTTTAATTTCTAATTTTTTAACAACAGTTATTATGGAAGTTAATTCAAATTTAAATTCCCTTAAAGATTGGGAGAATCTTTTAACCTTTCCTTTTAAAGTCTTAATTAAGCCTACAGATAAAAATAAAAAAACTATTTTGCATGAATATATAAAATATAAAATAGACCATTTTTATGACTTAGAAATGGAAAATTACGTTCCTGATCTAAGGGCTACATCTGATTTTGCCCATAAATGTAAAAATATCTCAAAAAAAATAGACCAATGGGACGTATGTGGAGATCTTAAATTAGCTTCATCTAATGATAAATTGGTTCCATTTGATTAACATACTTTCACTTTATTAAAAGAATTGCACCCTCATGCTTTTCCTGAAGATCTTCCCATCCCTATAAAATCTAATTTAATCGAAATAGGTAAGGAAGAACTAATTAAAAAAGTTTTATCTTTTAATAAAAACTCTGCAGGAGGGAATTGATGGTATTCGCCCCTCTTATTTCCAATTTTTAATTAACCCTAAAAATCCTTATGAAGATTCATTTGTAAATTCATTGGTAATAATTAGTGAAAATATATTGAACAATTACCTAGTCAAGTTTACCAAATTCTTTTTGGCGCAAGATTAATTGCCTTTTCTCAGCCTGATAGTAGAGTTCGGCAAATTGCAATAGGGTCTTTTTTAGGAGACTATTAGCTAAGATAATTGTGAGCGCATCAAACCTAATGCTTCAAAAATGTTCCAAACATATCAACTAGACTTTGGTACTAAAGGGGGATACGAAATAGCCGCTCACTCTCTTCGCAGATATATCGAGGATCCTCCTCCAGACGCCGTAGTCTGTAAGCTTAATTTTAAAAATGAGTTTAATTCTTAATCCAGAAAAGGATTTTTGAACATTTTTTATGAAAAATTCCCAGTTTATGCAAGATTTATTGAACAGTCTTATGGCTGTAGAACCCCTCTCAAATTCCGGGAATATACAATTCCATCTGACGAAGGTATCCAACAAGGTGGGCCCTCTGATCTTTATTTTATGTCTACATAACCTAATTCATTGTCTAAAATCCTTTTTAATTTGAGATGCAGAGAGAGTTTTTAATTTTTTAAATAATCACCTTCAATCACTATTCCCCAAACTATCGATCTTAAAAAAATTACCTATCCATCAAGCATACTTCTTTCTCAAAAACGCCCTTTTATTACCACAAATCCAGTATTGTTTAAAAACTTCTAGTGCCTTCTCTTTTGAAATTCTTTTAAAAGAATATAAACAAAAGATACTATAAATGATGACAGAGTTATTAAACATCAAACTCGATTCTAAGTCTAACTCATGGCTTCAAGAAACTCCCTTGTAAATCCGGAGGACTAGGCCTAAGATCGGCATTAAGTAGAGCCCTTGTTTCCTTCATCTCATCAACCTTATCAGAAAAAAATATTACCTCGCAAATTATTACCATTGATAATGATAATTTATTAGATGAAACGTTGTTAGAACATTAATGTATTACCAAATCCCCGCCAGATTCAACGAAACAAAAAGATATGGATCAAGGATTGGAATCTCGTTCCTTAGCTTACCCCAACTTGAGCGATTATCACCAATATAAATCCCTCCTAAGATCTCTTAATTTCAACAACTCTGGCCATGGATGGTTAGATTCATATCCCAGTAATTTAAATAACCAGCTAATAGATAACGACGCTTTTCGTTATGCAATCAATTTACGCTTGGGCGTACCTTTCCTAAACCATTATACTTGCAATAAATGCAATCAATCGGCAGTCGCGTGGGAGACACGCTCTCCACTGTAAATTTATATAAAAAATCAGCTGACATGATAAAGTAAATACAATAATAGCTTCTTTTTTAAATAAAGCCAATTTGTATTTTAGAACCTACATCCTTTTCAGATAAAAAACGCCCTGACGGCAAAACCGTCGTACCTTTTTCATGGGAAAACCAATGTGGGATTTTACCTGCATTGATCCCATGGCTCCATCTAATAATTCCCATGATCCCCTTAACAGGCCGAATATCTAAAAAATATAAAATACTCACACCTAATGTGTGATAACCACTTTGTTCCAATAGCAGACATGCGGCTTTAGATCTATTCAAAACAATATCCAAATCGATAAAAAAAGATACCTTTCTCCATTTTACAAACTCAAGCAGAAAATCGCCGTATCTATAATTAGATCTAATTATCAAATATTTAAAACATCATGGCCCGACCTCGCCATTTGATATTTCTCTTTTTTTTAATGTTTTTTTTTCTTTTTATAAAAATATACATTTGTATTTTTTTTTAACTTAAATTGATATATGACATATTTTATTATATTCTCAATAATTTAATGTTAATATTTAAATAATTATATTTTATCATATTTGTATATGAATTTTAATATAAAATTGAATTTTTATATTAAGTATTAAATTATGTTTTAAGAATGTTTTTGATTTAATTTTTATATATTTTATATTCTGTTTCAGTTTTAGAATATATAGAGAGGAATTCTCTAAACATATGCCTTACTCTAAATAAAGCTAAATCTGAAATATGCTTTTTAAATTCAAATACTCTCGAAGTCCAAGGGTTTAAAATCATTTAAAAAAGTGAAATTAATCTTCTAGGTTCACCTTTAAGCAGTTTTTCAAACTGTGAGGTGTTCGTGGAAAAATTTTTCGAAAGCTTATTAGAAATTAATTTTTTCAGAAATTCCTACACACTAGAGCTTTTTTCTTTTAAAAAAATATTTATTTATACCTAAGATTTTACTTTTTTTAAGATTTTCTTCCTTTTTTTTTAAATAATGAAATATTAATCGTGTTAATGAATTTTTTAGAAGTTTATTAGAAAAAATTTTAAATATTAAATTGGAAGATTTTAATTGGGGTTTCTCACAATTACCCTCGAAAATGGGTGGTTTCAGATTTATAACCATTAAATCTTATATCTCTTTCCCCATTTTTGGCATCGCGTTTGATGAATAACGCCAAGATAACTTCTTTTACTCTCCTAAGATAACCTTTCAAATTCAGCCTTGACAGTTTGGGTATCTTTAGCTCCACCTTAGGCTGTTTTACCCACAATCTTAACACACCAATCTATTTTTGAACCTTTAATTAAAAATTTTTTTAAAATAATCTCATCAAACCCCCCTTTGGAGTATATTCAACTATTACAGAATTCTGACTGTACTAGTGGTTATGAATGGTTGGAGGCATTACCAAGTCGTAACTTAGGTAACCTCTTATCGGATGAACAATTAAGAGTTGCCATAGGCCATCGACTTGGATCTAACATAGTTCAACCACATACATGCATCAAATGTAAAATATTAGATGACTTCAAAGGAAGATATGGTCTAAATTGTATATATAGTCAAGGCGGCAGGCATGCAATTAATTTAGCTATTAGCTGTTCTCTTCCAAACATCCTGGAGCCTGCAAATTTATCATTAGATGATGGCTTAAGACCAGATGGCTTAACTTCCGTGCCTTGGTCTTTAGGGAAATCCTTAATTTGTTCATCCGTATCTTCTTTTTCAAAAAATTTAAATTGATATAGCCGAGAAGAAAAAAAACAACGAATTATTCCAAATTAACAAATTATATTTTTATACCGATCGTTATCTCTTCCCTTGGACATATGCCAAGCGGAACTTTAAAATTCTTATAAAATATAGGTGATAAGAGCCTTTACATCAGAACCTAAAGAACACTATTTTTTAAAACAAAATCTACAAATAACTATTTTAAAATATAACTATTCATGATTTTTTGGAACTTGTAGTCCCACCTCCGTTTTTATAAAATAATGTTTTTATTTTATTTTATTAGTGTTGTTAAACGGCTCGTTTTGAGCCGATTTTTAAAACGGCTAACAATATTTTAGCTGAAAATATTGCCTAGTCTCGAATTTTGCTAATAGATGTCTAACCTTTGTTCTTCTACAAACAAAATATTCAGGCTTGCGTAATAGTATTCTGAATAAAATATTGAGTTAGCCGTTAATTCGCTCAAAACGAGCCATTAACAACACTATATTTTATAATTGAATTGACTTATTGAAAATTATGTTAAAATTAAAAGGATTTTTTTTAAATTAAAATAATATAATATAAAAATTTATCTTATTTTTAATAGAAGGTTATGAAATCTCTGAGAATGATGAAGAGAATCTAGGATCGATAATGATTATTTTAAGAACTTTTATTCATTTTAATTTTCAGCATATTTAAAGTGTAGATATACTTCTTTTTAAATTTTATTGATAGTAAATTATATTTAATATAAAAATAAATGTAAGGGAAAATATTATAAATAATAATTTATAGAATATTTTAGAATTCAATCATTTTTATTATATAAAACACTTTTCAAAAATATTATATTTAAAAGTCTAAATAATATTTCCTCCGTTAGATGGCCTCTTTATACATTATAATTTTATTAAAATTTTTATGTACTAAATCAACTAATAAATAACAAGAGTAATATATAATATCTAATGCACAATTATAAACATTGTTGTTATATTATTGTCAAATAACATTTAAATGTTTTGTTATATTATTTTCAATTGATATTTAAACGTGTTTATATTTTACTAACTGAGATGGTTAATTTCATATTATATTACTGTTTTTATCAATTGATTTTAAAAGTTTATATTTTTTTACTATCTGAGACGATGTTTTGCCATATAAAAAAGATATAATCGAATTTAAAAAATAGCTTTTTTTTTGACTACATACTAGAGAATTAAGAATGCGGATACAATATTTATTCCTTTTAAAAATAAAAATTCTCGTTCAACTTGATTAATTTTATCATTTCAATTTTAACCTTTCCCGATCAATACTACATTATCCAAAGCGAATTCCTACAAACATGATAATTTTGTACATTATATTATAATATAAACAAAGTTTGCTAGAGTACCCGTAACTAGGAATTTCCGTCATTTCTTCTAAAAAAACGTTTAACAAAATAGTGAATTATTTTGTAATAATTTTCTTTTAAAGAATTCCAATTAGGGTCCATTTCACTATCAAATTTTAATTTCGTATCAACCAAAAACTTATGTAAAGCGTTAAATGGATCCTTGAAGATTTTTCGAGGACCAAATTAAATTTTGATATAAAAGTCGAATGAATTTTCATCTCATTCATATACCATTTACATAGTTAACACAATTCTTAGTATCTACATTACATTGGTATTTACTGATGGAAGATGCTTATCAAATGCATCTTTTATTAGTATTTGATAAATTAAAAGGGCCTATATAAATATAATTTTTATTTATGGAATAAAAACCAGGGGTTTCGACTGAATAGTGAGTGAATGGAAACTTTCGAGTTAAGAGTTGTATAAGAAAAGTAAAATAATACTTCATTAACCAAAAGTCTCATAAATGATACGGAATGCTTCCAAATGACCAGTATATCTTTTGTCTAATAGAGTCTTAAGAGCATCTCCTGTGTATTTACAGAATATTTTAAAACGCCCAAAGAAATTGGAAAAATTGTTGGCTAAATTAAAAACAATATTTGTAGAAATATTTGTATAACAATTTATAACAACAAGATGCAACTTGTGATTGAAACATGTATATAATGGTACCTTTTATTAATTTACTCCTCCATTTAGCAGACAGGATGTATTCTCACCAGGGTTTTACAAAAATCTTCAAATTTTTATTTGAAGATTTTTTTGCCCAAAATTTTGAGGAAAAAATCTTTGAAGATCAATTTTTTGAAGATTTTTTCGCCCAAAATTTTGAGGAAAAATCTTTGAAGATCAATTTTTTGCGAAGATTTTTTTGCTAAAAAATATTTTGAGCTTGCTCAAAGAAGATTTTTGAGCAAAATAAAAAATATTTTTTGTAAAAAAATCTTCTATAATTTTGAGAAAATATTTTGAGAATTTTATAATAAAATAAAATCTTTTGTAAGGAAATCTTTATTAAAATATTTTTGAAATTTTGATCTTAAAATTTTTTGGTAAATTCTTTAAAAATAAAATTTTTGATATATATTTTTTTTTATTTTATTATGTTAATGAAAATATTTTTTTTGAATAGGTTGTAAATGTGAGAATTGGTCATAATACCGACTGCATTTTTTTTAATATTTGGAATAAGTAATAATGATTATTTTAAAAATGTAATGTCATAATTTTAATGTTTTATATTTAATGTAAACTATAAAAGTGACAATTGTCATAATACTCATCTCAGAACCTTTAAAAATAATTATAATTAAAAAAGGCTAGTTGAGCATGTTTTGAGATGGTTTCAGTGATTGTAAAGCATATAAAGGTGACAATTGTCATAATACTTATTTCACATATGTTTTAATTGGAAATAGAGAAAAATGATTATTTCAAACATGAATTAATATAATGTGTAAACTATAAAAGTGACAATTGTCATAATATTCATAACAGAACCTATAAAAATAATTTTATTTTTAGGTATTAAATAGGCGAGAAAAAATTTTTTGAGCATGTTTCGAGATGGTTTTAATGATTGTAAAAATTGTCACAATCGTTATTTTTGAACTTTTTTAAAGCAAGTAGATAAAAATTTATTAAATATAAAATTAAATGTGGATGTACCATAGAGCAGTGACAATTGTCATAATCGTTATTTTTGAACTTTTTTGAATTTTTTTGAAGCAACAGAGTAAAATAATAAATTGTAAACATGTTAAATTGAAATTTAAATGTGGATGTACCATAGAAAAGTGACAATTGTCATAATCGTTATTTTTAATCTTTTTTGAATTTTTTTGAAGCAAAAGGGTAAAATTATATATTGTAAACATGTTAAATAAAAATTTCAGTGAAGATGTACCATAGAAATGTGACAATTATCATAATTGTTTTCTTTGAACTTTTTTAAATTTTTTTAAAGCAAATAGGTAAAAATATATATTGTAAACCTGTTAAATTTAAATTTCAGTGAATATGTACCATAGAAAAGTGACAATTGTCATAATCGTTATTTTTAATCTTTTTTGATTTTTTTTGAAGAAATTATATATTGTAAACTTATTAAATTAAAATTTCACTGAAGATCTACCATAGAAAAGTAAAATTGTCTTAATCGTCATTTTTAATCTTTTTTAAATTTTTTTGAACTTACAGGGTAAAATAATAAATTGTAAACTTGTTAAATTTAAATGTGGATGTACCATAGATAAGTGACAATTGTCATAATGGCCATTTTTAATCTTTTTGGAATTTTTTTGAAGCAAAAGGGTAAAATAATAAATTATAAACATGATAAATTAAAATTTAAATGAGGATGTACTATAGAAATGTGACAATTGTCATGTTTATTTTAATCTTTTTTGAATTTTTTTTAAGCAAATAGGTAAAATTATATATTGTAAACATGTTAAATTAAAATTTCAGTGGAGATCTACCATAGAAAAGTGACAATTGTCATAATCGTTATTTTTAATCTTTTTTGAATTATTTTGAAGCAAAAATATAAAATTATATATTGTAAACATGTTAAATTAAAATTGAAATGAGGATGTACCATAGAAAAATGACAATTGTCATAATCATTATGATCATTTTAGAATTTATTTGCTGAAACGAGCAGGTTTTTAGCTGAAGCCCGTCCATGGGCGGCCTAGCTTAATAATTTTAAAAAGTGCGAGCGAATCGGTTACAAAATTTTAACAATTAGCGGGCTAAAAAATTTTAACTTTAGTTTATTATTTAAAATCTATTAGGTAAACATTAAAAAGAATCTATGAATATAATTCCCAGGAAATAAAATTCCCATTTTTTAAGATATTAAAAATTACAAAATTAGTAAAATAGTCACTATCTCCAGGTCTCTTAAATCCTTCTACATCTACATGTTGGTACCAATTAACATTATATTGTTTATTATATATAATCTTTTAGATTTTTCCTCACAGGAAGAACCATCTTATTCTCAAAATATTTCAAATTCAGTTTTATTTGGTATAACAAATAATTCTTAACCCAATCAAATAAATTTTTCTACAATAAACTCTGATACCTATCATAAACCACAAAAGAAATATAGCAATTGGAGTCAGGAAAAAATTGCAATAGCCATAAACAGAATAAGAGGCCATCCGTCAAACTCGCTCCTTCAAGGGGGAAAACGTATCGGTTTTGGGTACCATTACAGCAATGAAAATTAAAAAAAATTTGAATTCAATTTTATAAAAAAAAATTATATAATACTTTTTTTCAATCTGGTGCCGCCTCGCTGGCACCAGCAAATTTCATTTTTTTGAGATTTTTATTTTCTTTAATTCATAAGGCAAAACATTAAATAAAAATAAATAAAGGAGGGAGAGAGAGAGACAATGGGAAAAACGAAAAGAAAAGAAAATGCATTTTTTATATCTTCATTTAACATTTGATTTTTTATAAATATAAATAAAAAAAACATTAAATAAATGTATCCCATCCAAATTTATAAATGGGGGTTTTATTTGGCCTCAATAAAACAATTATTTTATTCATTTTTTTTATTTTATATAACATTAATTCCTGATTTTTTATTTCAAAATATAATAAACAAGTGAAAATAAAAATAAAAGGAAAAAACAAGAAAGTTAAAATTAAAAATTACAAAAATTTTTTTTTATATATAATGCAAAATAAAAAAATCTCAAAGATATTCTAAAGGAGCATTTTTTAATCGATTCTTCTGAAAATTTAGCGACGTGCAGCATGTGTGACAAAAAGATGAAGTCAATACCATGTAAAATAAATTATTTAATGTATTTTTCAATATATTTTTCTAGCAAATCGTAAAAGACACATAACCTCTCAACACCCAAACATAATGAAAGCAGATGAATCTAATAGTGATTCGTCCTTCAATGCTAGAAATACAGCAAAAGAAAAATTCTCAAAAATTAAGATCGATAAATCTAAAGTAATTAATATTTAAATAAAGAATAAATAATTATTTTTTAGGTTTTTGAATGTATAGTATGGTTGATTACAGTCCATAATTTACCCATAAATTTAGTAAATTATGAGGGTTTCCGTATTTTACTAGACCCTATATGTCATTCTCTTCAAATGAAAATAAATACTCGGTCAGTGGTCGACAAAATAAAATATACCGCATCCGAAATTAGACTTCAAATTATACATGAATTAAAAAACAAGCTAATTTCTTTAAAAATTGATACAGCTACTAGATATAATAAATCAATATTAGGTATTAATGTTCAGTATATAAAAGATGGCCAGATACAAGTACGAACACTAGGAATGATAGAACTAATAAAAATTCATACAGGTGTAAACCTAAAAGAAGAAATCCAAACAATTTTAAAAAAATACCAGATAGATTTAAAACAAATATATAGCATTACTGTGGATAACGGCGCCAATATGCTTAAAATGGTTGACACTATGGCTAGAGATCAATTAAATAATGATAATGATCTATCTAATTCTAATGAAAACAATTTAAGCCAGATATTATTTAATACAAGTGTAAGTTATCAGGAAAATGTATGTATTGATGATGAAAATGTCTCCGTTTATTCTGATGAAGAAACACCAGAGGGTATTGACGAGGAAAATATATCAGATGATATAAGCAAAAGCTTTGGCTTAAGTTGCATTAGATGTTCTGCACATACTATACAACTTGCTGTAAACATGTTTATCAAAAAATATTTAAAACTAGACTTAGAGAAAATTCGTATTATAATTAAATTGATAAAATCTCACAAATATAAAAGATTATTTATAATGGACAAAGTTTCGAAACCCACGCTAGATACTGTTACTAGGTGGAATAGTACTTATCTAATGATGAAAAATCTAATGGATAATAAAACCTTTTATACTAAAATGGGTGAATTATACCCAGAAACTTTTATTAGTTTCGATTTATGGGATATTATCCTATTAGGTACATCAGTCCTTTTCCCATTATACAAATTTACAATGAAATTACAAAAAAGTAATATTGTAATAGGTGATTTTTTTGCTTCATGGCTAGAATGCAAAATGGAGCTGGAGGAAATGGATAATAATTTATCTAAAAGTATGTTGGAATGTTTAAACATTAGAGAAAGCTATCTTTTTCAAAATGACGCATTTCGTAGTGCGATATATATGGATCCTAGATTCCATTAAGAAAATGGAAAATATCCTTTGGAAGAAGATAAAATATTGGCCAGGGTAAATTAATAAATTTATAATATACATCTTTTTATTTTAGGAACATATATTTGCAACTTGGAAACAATTGCAAGCTATTGACCCTCATGAAGAAAATACAACTCTAGTTATGCCTTCCACTAGTGATTATAAAAAAACAAAACTTGACCTTTACATTGAGCGTGATTGCAAGAAGGGACCTATATTTTATGAATTTTGTAATAGCGATATCAAGCTAAAAATAAAATCGTTATTATACAACAAAAGATTGCCATCCTCACAAGATATTTTGCAATATTGGGTTTCAAGAAAACACCAAGATGCAGAATTATTTAAATTATCTCAAATAATTCTTGCTGCTCCTTGCACCCAGGTCTCAGTTGAGAGAGCATTTAGTGCATTGGCAATAACTGTAACCTCTCTAAGGACAAGATTAGACAAAGATATACTTGATGATAATTTAATTATAAAGCTTAATCGTACATTGTTAAATAATGTGATATTTTAAATAATTATTTATATAACCTATTTCATTATAAAGTTATTGTTTACATTGAAATTTTAATAAATAAAAATTCATATATATGACTGATTTAGATTTTTTGTATGAATAGTATAATCAGAGGGGGGTGTATTTTACTAGATATATCCAAATAGTAGTTTCTAAGATCTAAAATTGATTTAAAAGATTAAAGAAAAAATATTTTTAAATTTGTTGTTCCCAAAAATATCATGTTTATATTGATGCATCTTTCTAGTTCAACTCCGTTCCGGTTGGCTCTAAAAATTTAACATATATGATATTATTATCATCTGCCCAGAGGTTTAAGTGTTTCCCAACAAGATCATATTAACCTAATTTAAAAATAATGGATATGACTATGAGTAATGTGATAATTTCAAAATATATATATTAAAGTAATTTCAAAAGGGAGTTGAGAATTAGATATGTCACTTATCTATGGTACATATTCATTGAAATTTTAATTTAACATGTGTACAATTTATTATTTTACCCTTTAAGTTCAAAAAAATTAAATAAAAAATTAAAAATGATAATTGTCACTTTTCTATGGTAGATCTCCACTGAAATTTTAATTTAACATGTTTACAATATATAATTTTACCCTTTTGCTTAAAAAAAATTCAAAAAAAGATTAAAATAAACGTTTATGACAATTGTCACATTTCTATGGTACATCCTCATTTAAATTTTAATTTATCATGTTTATAATTTATTATTTTACCCTTTTGCTTCAAAAAAATTCCAAAAAGATTAAAAATGGCCATTATGACAATTGTCACTTATCTATGGTACATCCACATTTAAATTTAACAAGTTTTCAATTTATTATTTTACCCTGTAAGTTCAAAAAAATTTAAAAAAGATTAAAAATGACGATTAAGACAATTTTACTTTTCTATGGTAGATCTTCAGTGAAATTTTAATTTAATAAGTTTACAATATATAATTTCTTCAAAAAAAATCAAAAAAGATTAAAAATAACGATTATGACAATTGTCACTTTTCTATGGTACATATTCACTGAAATTTAAATTTAACAGGTTTACAATATATATTTTTACCTATTTGCTTTAAAAAAATTCAAAAAAGTTCAAAGATAACAATTATGATAATTGTCACATTTCTATGGTACATCTTCACTGAAATTTTTATTTAACATGTTTACAATATATAATTTTACCCTTTTGCTTCAAAAAAATTCAAAAAAGATTAAAAATAACGATTATGACAATTGTCACTTTTCTATGGTACATCCACATTTAAATTTCAATTTAACATGTTTACAATTTATTATTTTACTCTGTTGCTTCAAAAAAATTCAAAAAAGTTCAAAAATAACGATTATGACAATTGTCACTGCTCTATGGTACATCCACATTTAATTTTATATTTAATAAATTTTTATCTACTTGCTTTAAAAAAGTTCAAAAATAACGATTGTGACAATTTTTACAATCATTAAAACCATCTCGAAACATGCTCAAAAAATTTTTTCTCGCCTATTTAATACCTAAAAATAAAATTATTTTTATAGGTTCTGTTATGAATATTATGACAATTGTCACTTTTATAGTTTACACATTATATTAATTCATGTTTGAAATAATCATTTTTCTCTATTTCCAATTAAAACATATGTGAAATAAGTATTATGACAATTGTCACCTTTATATGCTTTACAATCACTGAAACCATCTCAAAACATGCTCAACTAGCCTTTTTTAATTATAATTATTTTTAAAGGTTCTGAGATGAGTATTATGACAATTGTCACTTTTATAGTTTACATTAAATATAAAACATTAAAATTATGACATTACATTTTTAAAATAATCATTATTACTTATTCCAAATATTAAAAAAAATGCAGTCGGTATTATGACCAATTCTCACATTTACAACCTATTCAAAAAAAATATTTTCATTAACATAATAAAATAAAAAAAAATATATATCAAAAATTTTATTTTTAAAGAATTTACCAAAAAATTTTAAGATCAAAATTTCAAAAATATTTTAATAAAGATTTCCTTACAAAAGATTTTATTTTATTATAAAATTCTCAAAATATTTTCTCAAAATTATAGAAGATTTTTTTACAAAAAATATTTTTTATTTTGCTCAAAAATCTTCTTTGAGCAAGCTCAAAATTTTTTTTAGCGAAAAAATCTTCGCATTTTTTGATCTTCAAAACAGCAACGATCTGTGAAGATTTTTGAATTTTGAGCAAATGTTAAACCCTGATTCTCACTCTCATAGGTCGTGCTTATTATATTAGATCAATTAATCTGTAAATCAATATGTTATTTTAAAATGCAATTAGTAGCCTTCATAAATCAATTATTCAATAAAAATGTATAACAAATAATTAAACTCAAATTTCCACAACCTATTACATCTTTTTTCTTATAAACCTTAAGACAAACAGTATTGAAATAGATTACAACACCATATATGCCGTTTTTGAATTTGAAATGATGTATATTGGGCAAAGAAAAAAAAAGAAAGAGAAATGTTGCAGTAAAATGATATAAAAACATTGCAATGGATAAATAGTGATAACACCACTAAATAAGAATATTATGAAGATTTTGAATATATTAATCATATTGGCTTTTCACCATATGCCCCTCCCCTTATTAAGCAATGCTTAACACATTTGAATTTGCATCATTTATTTTATATATAATTCTCGAGTTGATTTTTTTCATCTTTTCTACTAAAAAATCTTTCCAATTACATTAACCAGCTTGGATTCGAATTCTTTATTCCTTAATAAGAGTTTTCTGAAGTTTAATTTTTCTCTTATAACTGAAAGACACCCATCATGGCCCTATTTATTATTATTTAATTCGCCTTCAATAGTTTTAATTATTTTAATTTTAACACTGATATATCTTAATTCTTACTTGTTACCTGTCTTAATTAAAATTAACACTGATATATCTTAATCCTTACGTGTTACCTGTCTTAATTAATCCAAAATAATAAATCGACCAATCTCCAATTTCCTAAAGCGTCTTAATTTTTTATTGCCACGTATTCCCCTTATAAATGTGACTATAGTTTTTTGAAACCAGGACAGTGTTCATAAATAAATATTAACGCAATAGTAGATGTTCCTTTTTTTGTTTTGCCTCTTTTCTATGCTTTATCTCGTAATTAATACCTACAAAATAATAATTTTATCCTCAACTGGTGCCAAAAATCTTGACTTTCCAGATTTTTTCAGAATTTTTTGTTAACTTTACATAAGTCCTTGCTCTTTGTGGTCAACGTAGTCGTATATAAGAGATCAACTTCCTCCATTATCTTTTCTTTTCTTATATTATTAGATTAAAAGTAGATTTTTGGAGAGTAACGCATCCTTTATTTATTTATTCCATTCCAAATCTTACCTGACTTGTATTTCCTCCATCCTTGCTCTCTTCAGCCAAAAGCGATAGGAGTATTTTCTCCCTTTTTTAATATTTTCTTATTTAACTTAACAATAGCTCGATTCTATACTAAAGTATCCTTAACTGGTAACTTAAGGCTAAAAATTAGCATAACTAACAATATTATATGCATAATAAATCGAGTTCTTTCAGCGTTAAATATAAACTAGATTTTTATAACATTATTAAGTGTGATGTAAGATTGCTATAAACTGCCCAAAGTTCGATATCCTGTTATCATTGATTTTGTATATGCCAAATTGTGGATAATCTGCAAATTGGAATCCAAATTTTAATTGCTTCATAATTTTTTTCAAATACTTTAAATTATTGCTTTAATTTATTAAGCTTTTTTCTAAATAACTTTATCATTCTTTTTTAAAGACAACTTAGGCAATAAATCTTATAATATAATATTTTTAACCATTTCAATTATACAATAGGCATCATTGGCAAATGAAAAGAAAATTCAACATATTTTTTATAAATTTCTCAAAACATTTTTTGATTTTTAATAGTGTCTAAAAACTTCATTTTATAATTTGTTGGTGATTATTAATTAAGCATGTAAAGTTTATAATTATATCTAATGCTCATAATGATTTCTTAAAATACTAGTTATTTCCTTTATATTTCATTTTTTGGCGTAATAGAAATTTTAGTTTATTTTTTTTTAAACACGTAGTTTAAGCAAAGAAATATAGGAAAACAATTGTTATTACTAAAAATGTATAGTGCATATAAATATAGAAATAAAAAGGAGAAATCGGTTTTCTTGCATTGTTAAATGGACTCATGAATAACGATTCAATTGCATGGGTGAATGTTCATCTTAATATCTTGTTAGTAGTATCGTACTGATTGTCGGTCTTTTAAAACGACCCGATTAAGATTTTAGTCAAAAAATTGTGTAAGCCTGAAGATTTGGCAAGTAGAGCCCAAACCTTTATGTCATTGTTATAATATTCAGTTAACAAATAACTTACTCAAATTGTTTCAAATGTACTTGTATACAAAAAAACAAATGGCTTATTCAAATTACTTTGATAATGTTTAATTTATCAGAGGATGTAAATTAATATTTAAGAAAAGATATATAATTGAGATTTTGTGAATATTATACAACTTTCTAAATGAATTTTATTTTGTTTCAACTCTTTTTTTTTTAACTTTAGTTTTATTATGTTTTTACTGTATAATTTATTATTGTATAATTAATAGTTATGAATAAAGGAAATTTTAATTTAATTTATTGTTTCAAAATCGATATTTTTATAATTTTATTTCTTTTTTATTTAGAAAGGTACAATATCAACGTAACACACATCTATGAGCAGAGTAACCAGGCTTAACATTATTGTAATCAAAATCGGGTTAATTTTAAAAATAAAATCAAATTGGGCATTTACTACCTGCTAGTTAGAAGGCTTTCTTATGATAGATAATTATAACACTTTATAAATTTAATTAATTCCTCACCAAAAACATCATGAGTATTGGTGACAAATGTCCGCTTATTAATTTATTTTCAAAATGGGACGAATTTGGATCGTGTTAACAAATTAATGTATTTTTTGAGATTAGGGTATTGATATTAATGTGTCTTGATAAAGAGCCCTTTGGGATATTTGTCTTGTAAATTGTGTCTCTTTTCTTATATTTTTATTTTTTTTTATAAATAATAAAAAAAATTATTTTGTGAAACACATTTTCGATATTGATGCCCTTCTACATTTTCCCTAAATACCAGCTGATATATATTTTTGCATAAAGGGTTATGACATTACTAAAAAGCATAAAAATTTAGATATGCAAACTTAAAATGAGCTTTTTTTACGTGTATAAATTTACATATAGTTGACAGCAAATGTATTCTTAAATAATTAACATTATTTTTTAATTTATTATAGATAATGTCAGATTCATAATTGACTACAAATATTTGTGAGATCTAATCAGTCAAATCAGATTCATATTAAATATTCCGAAGTTACTATATTTTCTGCAAAAGAAGAAATATTAATTTACAAACTTATTTCCATGTTGATTATCAATATCTTTTCTTGTCAAACTTGAAACATTCTTAAAATGCAAAGGCTTAGAGCAATGATTATACTATGCCTTATTGAATTCTTTGTATCAATATGTTTCTCAATTATATCTCCATTTTTTCCTAAAGAAGTTTATTATATGACAAAATTCTTATTTTTTAAACTTACAATACTAGGCTGAGAAAAAAAATGTGCCTCAATTTTGGATTGGGACAATATTTGGGGTATTCCAAGGAGTTCAGTTTATCATGTCACCAATTCTTGGGCTCTATGTAATTATATTTAATAATAATATCAGTTAGAAATCTGCTTGAGCTTAGAAACTTGTATTAAAAATATTTTTTGGTGGGGGGGGGGCTAATCTAGCTCAGAACTTTTGTTACCTAAAATAATGAAATTATGATCCTTCCAAAAATCTTTATAGATCAGTGTAAATTTGGTTGTGCTGATCTCTATATCAGAGTATATAATTTTAAATTTGATTTTAGATTTAAAATTTAAAATTTTTTTTCAACCTAAAATTTATTTTAGACTAGATTTTTCTTTCCTTCTAAATTATTTTTATTTATAAATTATGTGTAATCACAAAAATATTTATACAATTATTATTCTATTTTTTGTCATTTTATGCTTATTAATACATCACTATACAACTAAATTTTTTTTAAAATCCTTATTTATTCAATATGCAAATTTGGTTTTTAATCACAAGGCTGATTTGGTTCTAAATGACATGATTATTTTTTTTATTACTCCCTCAATTTATGGTGTTTTTAAATAGAATCCTTCTTGAACTGATACAAGCTAAAACCTATCAATTGGGTTGGTCAGACTTTGACTGAATTTCTTTAAAACTTCTTAAAATTTGGATTGATAAGAAAATTTATTGTTTTTATTTTAAAAAAAATAATATTATTTAGAACCATAAAATCAACATTTTTTTAAAATATTTTCCTTAAATACTAATAGATGCCAATTTCATTGATATATATGCCTTTTCAAAGTCAAAAAATTTGGTTAGAATCTGGCCTATTTCTAAGATAAAATCTTGGACCAGATGAAACTCAAATCTTTGAAATAAAAATTACTCGAAGATCAAGAATTTTTTCCTCAAATTGGGTTGGAGCTGAATAAAATATTTTCCAGAAACATATTTCCTGGAAAATAAACTTAAACAAAATTACACCAGATAAGGATACCCTGATTTTAATTAATTTATTATAATCTGATAGAATTTTAAGCATATTAAACAAACAATCCTCTTACCATATATATTCCCAAATTTTGTTAAACCATTTTTTTAAAATCCCAACTCCATATTTAACAATCCTTTTTATACTTTAAGCCTAGCAACCTATCCCAATTTCTAAATTTCTATAATCTCTCAAACCCCTTTAAACCTTAGCTACTGAGAGAGAAATATATAAGGCTAATCTCAAATTTTTACCTCGAGTTTGAACAACCCTAAATTAAAAGAGTTTTTGCAAGCCTAAATGGTTACCCAATGATGTAATTGTAATAAGAAATATATAAAATTTGCAAATAAAGATTAAGATATGGCCACTCTAAATGAGTGATTTGCTTGATTTTTAGGGTATTTTGTAATTAAATTTCATTTTTGATTTATACCTTTTTCTATAATAGAAAGCAGGCACCCTAGAGGAAGTTATTTATAAAAATGGGTAGGTTAATTTCAGAAGAAAAACCGGTCCTATCTGAACCAGGGTTGCCAGATCTACCAAATTGAACCAGTAGGAGGCATACCACATATTTTTTTTAAGCCGAAATCTACTGCACTCTACTCGGCTATAAAAAAAAATTCTGCCATATTTTTTTTTAATTCCGGAAATATATTCCAATTCTCTCCCATCTTAAAAAAAATTCCCCAAAAATAATGTCTGAAAAAAAGGAGTAAAATCAGATAACATTAGTTTTTAAGTATTGGTACAATTTTAATCCTTGGATTCCTGAATATATTTCCAACTTTTTAAGTATATTCTTTTAAAGTATATTCCTGAATATATTTTTCGAATTATATATATATACATATAAAAGGCCACAATATTTAGATTATTCAAAATTTCTTTATTTTTTTATAAAAATTATCCGAAAAATACAATATGATGAATATCCCTAATACAAATCTATAACTATTATTATTACTATAATTATTATTACTTTTTTACATTAAATAAAAATAATTTTTTTCTCCAATCAGATGTCTACAATCCATCTGATTGACGTCTAATGAGAATATATATATATTTTTTTTTTAACATACTAAGACATGTCACCCCTTTATGGGCCAGTGACATTCCTTTAACAAAAACAATGGCTATACTACAATAATTTAAAACAAATTTAAAAAAAAATTACTATACTACAATAAGAAATTTTTAGAAGAAATTACTATACTAAAATTAAAAAAATTTTACACGTTCTTTCACTTGCTATCCGAGCTACATTAATAGTAGATCCTCCCATAGATCTTCCTCCGGATCAGTTGATGCCAGCAGTCCTGTCTCAGCTACCGTCAGCGGGTTAGGTTCAGCTATACAGGCGTTATTGGGCCCATCATACTAGCTGCTCGATGCTGTTCCATCACTGTTCGAATATTTACGTAATCCATTACTAACACTGGCCTCTTTGTTCATTAACTTTGACGGTGTAGGCTGAGGATTATCCTTTCTTGGTCCGCTGATCGCATTATCGACAACTTTTTAAGTAATGGTACAATTTTAATCCTTGGATTCCTGAATATATTTCCAACTTTTTAAGTATAAGGATAATCCTCAGCCTACGCCGTCAAAGTTAATGAACAAAGAGGACAGTGTTAGTAGAATGGATTACGTAAATATTCGAACAGTGATGGAACAGCATCGAGCAGCTAGTATGATGGGCCCAATAACGCCTGGAGTAGCTGAACCTAACCCGCTGACGGTAGCTGAGACTGCTGGCATCAACTGATCCGGAGGAAGATCTATGGGAGGATCTACTATTAATGTAGCTCGGATAGCAAGTGAAAGAACGTTTAAAATTTTTTTTATTGTAGTATAGTAATTTCTTCTAAAAATTTCTTATTGTAGTATAGTAATTTTTTTTAAAATTTGTTTTAAATTATTGTAGTATAGCCATTGTTTTTGTTAAAGGAATGTCACTGACCCATAAAGGGGTGACATGTCTTAGTATGTTAAAAAAATATATATATATTCTCATTATACGTCAATCAGATGGATTGTAGACATCTGATTGGAGAAAAAAATTAGTATTATTTAATGTAAAAAAAAGAAATAATAATTATAGTAATAATAATAGTTATAGATTTGTATTAGGGATATTCATCATATTGTATTTTTAGGATAATTTTTATAAAAAAATAAAGAAATTTTGAATAATCTAAATATTGTAGCCTTTTTTTCCTTGGATTCCTGAATATATTTCCAATTTTTTAAGTATATTCTTTTAAAGTATATTCCTGAATGTATTTTTCGAATTATATATATATAAAAAAGGCCGCATTATTTACATTATTCAAAATTTCTTTATTTTTTTATAAAAATTATCCGAAAAATACAATATGATGAATATCCCTAATACAAATCTATAACTATTATTATTACTATAATTATTTCTTTTTTTTACATTAAATAATAATAATTTTTTTCTCCAATCAGATGTCTACGATCCATCTGATTGACGTCTAATGAGAATATATATATATATTTTTTTTTTAACATACTAAGACAATTAGATTCTTCGTTACTTTACCCTTGTTTATTAGTAGAGTTCTTTTGGACTTAGTTTATGGAATAGTTTATGAGCATATGATCTTGAAAAAAAATAAGATCATTGGTATCTATTCATATACGTAATTTGTGATCTGTTTGATTGGTGCAGACGGGATCTTTAAGTTAAAATCACCCCCCCCCCCTTTTTCATTCTTTCCTTGGAATCTTTGAATTAAAATTTTGAGAAGTTTTTCGGTATTCACTTAAATCTTCATCATTTTTTTTTACCTATATAAGTTATTTGATGTATTGACAATTCTTAATAAATAATCGCAGTAAGCCTAAGGGACCGTATATTATATTTTTTTTGTGAATGGATTTAAAATAAAATAAATAATCTTTTCGATCCGATTATAATTGTGCATATGAATGTCCCGTTTCATCTCGAAATAAAAAAAATTTTTGTGCATAATATTCCTAATTGAAGGGTATAATATAGTAAAGTAAAGGAAATTGCAGAATATTGATTATGTGGAACGGGAAGATCTTTGCAAAATTAATTATGAAAATCTATATTAAGACGGAGGCGATATCGTTTCCGCTGCGCCTCATATTTCTTTACCGTACCGCGAAATTTACCATTTTTGTTGATATCGCAGGTGCGCTGTTAGATTGGAAGTTTTATTTTTGTTTATAGAAAAAAATAACGGGATGTTTAAATTTGAAAAACGCCAAAACATGTCCTAGCGATTTTTTTGTCATTATTCATTCAGTCTACATTTTGTTCATACGTAATCTTTAAAATCAAGTACAGCTGTAAATAATCTTTATTAGTGCCATTCCTTCTCTAATGAGATTTAATTGCAGAAAAATGATTTGATGGGAATGTGTTCGAACTTCTTTGAACATTTCTAAGCCATATTTTTTTTGTTACTATTTCAGCTCTTGGAGGGCCTGATTGGGAAGCGACAGGTCGTAAGCTTGCTGTGCTCCCATGGGTCTCCAGGACTGATGGCAGCTTCCATTCAAAATACGATGATTTTTTCTTACAATAATTTCATTCCCATATCCGTGCTGGCTAGCTACCATCTCTCTAACTCTTACCTACCTCATGACTGGTAATTTCAGAAAAGGGGTATCCCGATGGGAATCGAACTGTACTTTACTTGAACCAGCTGTTTTTTTTACCAAATGATAAATGATTTTTATAAAAAAAAAATTCTTTCCTATTCTCAAACTGCAAAAAAATAAATGTCACCTCATTACGACACGTGTCAGCCAAATATTTTTTAATAAAGAATGACACAAACATTCGATTGGGGTATTTTGGCCTGGTGTTTTTATGTCCAGGACACTTCTTGACCGATTACCGATAAGAATAGATCCTATTTAGGACTCCATTTTTTATTTTTTTATTATTTTTTTTTACACCCCTATTCATAGATGTACCAAATAGGAATAAAAAAACTTTACCTCTGGGGAATATTCCTTGATTCAATATCCACCCTTTGCTTCGGCTTCACCACTTATATTCCTATGTCCGCCAATCCCGCGTACTTCGCTGGCCTGACTCTCATGCTGAGAACTTTGCAAGGCCTGGGATGCTCGGCTTACATTACAGCCTCGTACGTGCTAACGGTCCACCTTTACCCCGATAACATCGGAACGGCTTTCGTAAAAATTTTCTATTTCTTTTTTTACTTATGTACACGTTTATTTTTAATAAATTACATGTGTGGCAATCAAAGAAGGAGAGAAGGAAGGAGCAAAAGAAAGAAAATTTTCCAATAAGGGGTTCTGACAAACGGTTCAACTAATTTGTCTGTAGGCGTTTATAGTTTGTCGAGGGTTTGACAAATTCTGGCGCTATGGTTTTATTTACCCCGGTATTTAACACAATTTTTATTAAAAAAAACTTATTACAATAATAGCGCGTTTTAAAAATTTTTTTTTTTTATTAAGATTCAAAATTTGCCGTTGTAATACCTCGGCATGGTTCCTACAATGCGAATTTTAGGACAATATCGCCATAAATAATTTGCGTTTTTTTTTATGAATCCCAGAGATAAATGATCTGGACAAAAAAAAAACTTCATTTTAATATAAAAAAATTTTTAATGCTTAAGACTTAATCTGATATAAACCCAACCCTCATAGAGCGCACTACCAAATTTTGTTGAATCATTTTATATTAACCCTACGCCATATTTGGCGACCCTTTTAACCTTAATCCCAACCTAATCCAAAAAGTCGCTTTTCGTAAAAAATAAAAATGGAAAACGATAGTTTGTTATAGTTATGAACGCATTCATAACTGATCATATGATCAAATTTATTTAAGCCATTTTTTTTTATTTATGTATATTAATCCTAACCCCATGTTTTTCTACACCATTCCACCATTTTTGTTAGGGTATTCGTGTCAGGTCGCATCTGGTCGATTGCCATAATTAACCTCCTAAAAATAACTAACCCTAAAGGGTGGGAGATATATCCTAATACTAGTGCCATACTACTAGCTGGGTCCCTAATATAATTAGGAGTATTCGGTTAACTAGTATTAGGATACATCTCCCACTCTTTAGGATTAGTGGTACTCTTATTTCTTCTGAGAGTGGTGGAGACAGCTGTTTTAGTAAACTTTGATGCACTTTCCTCCATGACTATTTTTGTATTAACCTAAAGGTAGGCTAGTTGTTTAAATAGGTTTAGCCTAAGATTATTTGAAATTCATAGAGGTTAAATACCTTTATACATTATGGTGGTCTTTTTAAAATTGAAAAGAAAAACCCCCCAGCTATAACTGATTTTAAGTTTTAAATATTTTTTTGCTCGTAACCGAATCGAATCCAAAGAAAATAACTTAGAACCTCATTCAAGAAGATAATTCAGAATCAAAACTCTCCCCCTTTTCTTGTCCGGGTACAGTTAACGGAAATTCGCTGGGGAGTGGGTAGAAAATGGCAATCGCCCCGAGAGTTCATGCTAGCTGTTAATGGCAGGGCTAGTCAATTTTTTGTTTTTAGTTAGCGCAAATTTGTGGCGGAGAATTACAAAAAAAATACGGCGTATTTTGTATAATTCGCCCGCGAATTCGAGCTATCTATGAGGGATAATCCTCTTTCGGCGATACAAAGGATTATTCCCAGACTCGTACCAGAATAATTAGGGCCGGGCCTGCTGGTCTCTGGATAAAAACCCTAATCAAATTTTAATTAACTGTAAAAGAAAAGGTGGCTTTTAATTTTATATAGAAAATCTTACTTTTTTATAATAGAAATTCTTATTTTTTTATATAGAAATTCTTACTTTTTTATATGGAAAATCTTACTTTTTTATATAGAAAATCTTTTAAATGTCCTTTGAAGTATTTTTATAATATAACTAACTTAAAAATAGTATTTAATATATTTTTTGATTTGTGGTATGATGTTTTTAATAAAAATGTTGATATCTTTTTTTTTTCAAGGTAAAATGTGGTTTTTTCTTTATTTTATTTTTATTTTTATAAAAAATTCGTTTTTAAACTAATCCGCTTATACTAAAATTCCAGTCTTTAATATATACATATTCACAAGGTTGTTAATCATGTGGAATAGAATGCGGAAATTATAAATATAATCCATGCTATAGAACCTTACAAATTATTATATTAGTCATGATAACCATATCTAATCTACGAATATAACACATAATAGTATTACAATATATTACTATTTTGCTACAATTATCACATGTAAAATCAAATCTCTTTTGTTCCTTTACTTACATTTAAAATTGCGATATGATGTTGTTATTTCATCGTAGAACGTAAATAAGATTTAAGACTTCTTAGTCCTGAAAACGAACGTTCTCTGCCGAACAAAAGCTTGTTAAATAGAGTTGAGTAATGGCTAAATGTCAGCAAATTCGGCTTGGTCTTCAGAACGCCTGCCTGAAATCCGCTAAACATTGAGGCGTTTCAACTTGTATTAGTTTCTCGCTAAATTTGAGCCGCTATCTTTCTAAAAAAAACCCGAGATTAAAAGTGACAGTTTTCGGTTAAAACTTTGTTTAGCCTAGTTTTTAGCCGGTTAAAAATTGGCCCAAAAGGGCTAAAAAAAAACTATACTTGTTAATAGCATTCAATAAATTTTACGCGCTGGAAAAAAAAAATAGAAAATTATTTCATTCTTACTTTGTTCTTTTAAAGATGGTTTTGACGTTCTTTCCTCTTAAAGGGTTTGTGATGTATATTTTGCCAAAACCCCTAGAATCCGACCCTCCATTTCGGAAAAATTTAGCCCTAGAATACTGAAACACGATTTCCGTCGAGTTTTTTGAACGGCAAATTGCGCCGAATAAATTTGTCGATTAACATTCATTTAAAAATTAGTGTTTTACGAAAAAAAAACGACTAACCCCAATATTTTTGCCATATAGAATATTGCGCAGGCGCCTCAAGATTTTGGTTAATAAATTTCCTGACCTTTATGCCCGCCCCTTCTATGAACAAAATCTTCAGGCTTAGGCTTAATATCTTGGGTTGGCCATTTTAGCCATCTAGCCGTTTAACAACACTACATTTAAATGACCCGACATGACGGTCATCGAATCCTATAGTGCAGTGCGCACAAATTGAACCTTTGCGTTTTGCCGTAATGTTTAAAATTCAAAAAAAAACGTAACGCGTCCCTTGTTTAAATTACAAGCGTGCGAAGAAGTTGAACTATCAGTTTTTTATCGTGAATGGGACGAAATATGTCCCACGCGTTTATGGAGATTTTCGAATTTTTTTTGCAATAGGTATTAAATGAATCTCGTACCACATGTAACGATGGACCCTAGAATGTGCTAGATTCTTCATTGGCGAAGGCGTGTTTTGTGAACCATATATCTTTCCACCAATGTTTAGAGGCACAGTCATAGCATTGACGCCTTAAAAGAATAATTTACTTGTTTTTTTATTTAATAAAAAAAAAACAGCAAAACCTCTGTCCATTATCAATTAGTCCCAGTTTCTAAAACGTATGTGCACTTTATGTTTTCTAAAATTTCCGATCAACAAAAAAATAGGTTGTTTAGTTCCTTTAAAAAGGAACCTGAGATGAGCTAATCCAAATATCAGATTTTTTTTTATAAAAAAAAAGGATTAAATGTTGTTGCCACTCTTTTTTGGTCAGGTTTGGATGGATGAAGGAATGGAACATTTTATAACGATTGAAAGGGAAGAGTTGTTCTTCTCATCTTTTATATTTTACAATACTCTTGCAATTGAGCGAGACTGTTATGGACCCTGAGTCAGAAACCCTGATTATATTTTGCTGAACCATAATCGCGAAACATTTTTTAGGGTTCCTATGGTTCAACAATATTTTTTTTAAAAAAAATTTTTTTCTTTATTATTATTTTTTTCGTGGAATCGTTTTTTTTAAATATTTTTAGTGTATCCATTTTATATATATTTTAAAAAAAAATATTCTGGAGACACCGAACTTAGAACGCGCCTTAAACCGAACCTGGTTCAGATATTCTTCACTGACCCCAACTCTTTTTTTGATGGGGGGGGGGGGTTCACGATTCTGGATTTAGCGGTTGATACATTGTTGCCCTGCATTCACAAAGCTAGAATTCGCCGCGTGGTATACAAAAAATGACTCGAATTCGCGCTAACCGAGAATGCAGGGTTAGGGAAGCTGAAAAAAAAAGATTATAAAATATCGAATAATCCGTTGTATTTTCGGATAACCGAATAATTTACAATTCGCCGAATCGAATAGTCGACCTAATTATAATCGTTGTAACACAAATTCTTCTTTTTTTTATACCTCTTTCAAATAAAAAAGACAAAAAATAAATTTCCTTCTTTTTTAAAAAATATATATAATATACACATTTTTCTAGGGGATCGTTGAGACTTTTGCCGGACTGGGTTTCGCTATTGGACCTCCTATCGGTGGTTACCTATTTATGGTTAAATTTATTTATTTATTATTTTTTAATCTTTAAAAAATTATTCGAAAAACATCTGATCAATCACGTGATTACTACGTAATTGTTTTCAAAACTACGATACGACCCTATAACCGATGTTATGAATATAAATGATCGAGATCCTATCCCATAATACAAAAAAATCGTTGCATCCCTAGCTTGCATTCACAGTGGGAACCGATCCGACACGATTTTGACAGCTGATTGATTTTTAAGATTTGTTTTTTTTATAATAATTTTAAATTTCCATTTATTAATAAAGGAAAATTGATCTCATAAATAGAATTTTAAGATGGATTACCCCTGTTGGATCCCAATATGGATGCTGTTGGAAGTGGCGAATAAAGAAAAATTTGAATATGTTAGTTGAATGTGGTGTTGTTAAAACGGCTAACTAGATATTTTAGCCAGAAAAATATTGCCCAAGCCTCGAGATTTCGCTGATAGATGTCCCAAACCTTTGTTCCTCCTAAAAACAAAATCTTCAGACTTGCCTAATATTATTTCTAGATAAAATATTGAGTTTAGAGTCCTTTTTAAAAAATCGGCTCAAAACGACTTGTTTAACAACACTAGTTGTAAATATATTAAAATTGAAAAAATCGTTAATTTTAGTATGCAAATATAAGGTGGTATAAAAGAAAAGGAAAATTTTTGCTATATATATATATAAATTAAATTATTATAAACGATGACAAAGAGGGGGCTAGTCTAATATTTTATAACTCGATTAACAAGAGAATCTTGTTTATTGCTTCTTCATCGAAATTCAATTCATTGACATATTCTTGACATTACATCAAAATTTATGACAAAATAAAACTTAACTTTAATTACAACAAAAATAAAAAAAAATTTTTAAAGCTGGGAGGTTACCCTTTGCCATTCCTCGTTATAGGAATTAGTTTGCTGATATTGCTGATCGTAGCCGCGCATTCTATCCCGTCCTTCGAAGATGCCATCACCGCTCGCCTTGCCACGCGTAATTTTTTTTTGTTGTTTTGTTAAATCCAACATACCACCTTAAAATAGATGGTAGTTTTAGGGTACGATTTTTTTTTGCACTTTATAATTAATCTTAAAAAGAAGCAATCCTTTTTCCGGACCAAAATGGAGACTGACCTCTAACCACTTTTCACTCTTTTATATTATGTAATAAACCAGCTGATATCAACATCTCGAGCCTGGACTAGATAACCCCGATTTTTATTTTTTTTTAAAATTGGATCTATTTAAATAATACTTAGCTGTTGTAATGATTTTCAAAAAGGGAAAATTGGAAAATATAGGAGAATGAATTCTACGTGGGTCCCATCATACGATTTTCCATCTGGTTAATTAATATTCGGACCGAGATTATGAATTTTATCCAACCCCTGCTTGGGGTTTTTTTATCGGTTGGTTTCAGCCGGTTGGCCGTCTACCCTTACTTTTAATTTATGTTCCTCAACTACATCACGGGGTATTCGGAATCTTTCGACTTTAAATCATTTATTGAAGGGCGATTTGATAAAAATTCGATTTGGTCGGATACGTATTTCGGCCTGACCGGAGTACCCACACTGTTATTTCCGGAAAATTTTGTGACGAACTTTTGAACTGCCACTTGTTTTACGTTCATTTTTTATGCAGATATTTTATACGAATTTAAATTGTACAAAAAACACACAAAAGTTTCATGGCCAAAATTGTTCAAAATTTATAGGGTAGTTGTTACTATGCACGTATCGGGATACATTTTCGGTCAATCCCATACTTTCCAAATTATAAAAATCGTCCTCGATGTGAATGATGCAATATTGAGAGATTCCCGAATCTCAATGGATTCTATATCCCAATACGACATATATATCTTGGAGACCTGCAGGAAAAATTCTACCCAGTCCGGGCTTAAAAAAGAACATTATAATCAAATTAATCAACGGGGAAAATGTTGGAAATTATAGCGGAGTCTTTAATATTCATTTACTGCTCGTATTCAAATTTAATGAACCGAGCCATAAAGGGATCAAAAATAAAAATCCGGGTATGGTCGAAAATGGAAAATTTTTAGGGTATTTTTGGCCCGGGGTATTTTTTATCCCGTTTACATTTCTGTCCAGTGATTTGTTAATTTTTTTAAATATCGCCCTGGCCTACAATTTTGACCTCTGCCGGTCTTTGATATATTCATCCGCGCTTCATATAACCTTGAATTCATAATGGCGCGATTGCGATCGCGATTTAACAGCTGACAATTTTTTTAAAATCAGTTTATGAGATCAGTTTTTCTCTATTAAAATATTATTCCTTAGATTATTATTATGATTTGAATTAAAGATAAAAATAAAAATTGATTTCGTAAACAGATTTTAAAAATCGATCAGCTGTTAAATCGCTATCGCCATCGCGTCACTATGAATTCAAGGTGATACTTGTCCATTTTGGTAATTTTTATTTGCGCACTCACGTTAAAATTTCAATATCTACTTAAAAAAAGCTATAAAATGTTTACCCCGCCCAAAATCGCCGACAAATTGTGAGAATCGGTCTAATGGACATTGCCTTCGCGGAGATCAGCTGTTGCTCAATTCCTCGAGTCGTAATATTGTAGATGACCTCCCCGATTATTTCGCTAAAGGCATAGGACGCGTCGAATTTATAAACGGCGATATTATTGGCAACGATCATGGAGGCGATTCAATCTCTAAAAATAAAATTAGTCTCCCCAGCGAGAATCACGCAAATGGTGAATCGGCGAAGTTCTCTGATAACGGCGTGGGCGATGACGATCTAGAGGAAAAGAATTCGGTATTACTCAAGGCCCTCTCTTTTTTTTCCCTATTCTATATGCATTATTCGATTTCTCTGGATTACCTTGTTATGTTCGGGGCTTCCCTCACCCTCTCCTTCGTCGATGCTACATTGGAACCTCATCTCAGGTCCGTTTCAGCTTTCTGGGGCCCGCAGTCTAACAACCCATTCACCGCCGAAGAGTCTACTTCGTTTAAGGTTTTGACTAACGGGAATTCATCCAAATTTCATGAATTATTTCGCCCGAATCACGATCTCGACCCAACTTATACAGCCAAAAATTACCCTGACATGAACCGTTTGACAAATGCGACCGCTGTAAATCGTCATGACAAGCATATGCTATTCCTGATGTTCGACGAGCATCCTCTGAACTCAGCGGCCGTGGGTAGCATATTTTTCGTTCTTTCGGCGACTTACACCGTGTTCGCCCTGATTTTCGGGGCCCTGACAGATAGGAAAACTATGTGCGGGGTCAGAATACAACCCTTCAAGATGATGAGGTTTCATTTTTTTTTAAAAAAAATACCTATTATCTTGGCATCCTTTTTTTCAGTGGCGTAGGCACATGTTGTTGTTACATCGAATTCATAATGGCGCGATTTAACAGCTGATCGATTTTTAAAATCCATTTATGAGATCAATTTTTATTTATTAATATTAATTTTTATCTTAATGATTTTAATCAAGAAAAATTAATCTCATAAACAAATATTTAAAAAGTCAGCTGTTAAATCGCGATCGCGCCATTATGAATTCAAGGTTAAACGGCTAACACAATATTTTGGTCAATAAATATTACGCAAGCGTGGAGATTTCCCTCACAGATACCAGAAAGTTTTGAACATCTATTCATCTATGAGCGAAATTTCGAGGCTTACTTGATATTATATCGACTAAAATCTCAATTTTGAAATTGACCGGCCCGTTAGCAAGGGAAGAGTGGTGACCTCATATAATTTTAGTATAGTCAGTAGTCACCTCAATTTTAATGGGGGGAGGGGGTTAGGGGGTTTACATAAATGGTCTTTCGAACATGTGTTTTATGGTTCGTGTCGACAGATAAAATCAAGTTGAATTTGCTTAGTTTTGAGCCGCGTCTTTGTTAGGTTATTTATTATATTTAATTAATGTTTTCACGCAGGGATGTGAACTGGAACCCGGGTTCAGGAATGGTCGGGCATTTTGAAACCATAGACCAATCAGTGACAACCCGGGCTAATATGGACTTGGGGCGGGTCCTGACCCCTCTTAGGAAATCGGTTTCGATTAAGTTCATATTCTTGAACCCAGATTCGGGTTCACGTCCATGGTTTCGCGTATCACCGATCTCTTTATTACAACTAAACGATGATTTTTTTTTTAAATTATGGTTATTTGCCAACCAGTCATGTGATTAATTAGACATCAGGTGTTTATTCGAATATCGTCACGTATATTATTCGCCTCGAAATTTTGATACACGAGGCGATGGTTTGATTCCGTTTTTTGTTTTGGTTATTAAATATCGCGGCCATTATTTTTTTTTTACCAGGGACTCAAAAACCGGAACAAGTCTATATGGAACTAAAATTTCGAAGGTGCCTCACCGTTAGGGTCTAGTAGAGGGAAAAAAATTCAACCCGTCGGGTTTTGAGTTTATCAGGAACCGTGACCTTTCATTATTATGGTCTCTGGTATATTTTCAATTTTCAAGTCTTATTAGGAATCGTAGAATTTCTACGATCCACGAGGAATATTCGAAATCAATTCTGTCTTCCATTTTTTAAAAAGAAAAAAAACTTTCTATCAGATCCGCGTTATCGAATATTGATAATCAGCCTAGCATGTTAAAAATCATTTGTGAACCCTTAAATATAAGTTCTAAACCACTAAATTTTGAAGGATTGGATTTAAATGGTTAGGAATGAAGGAAATAAAGAAAGAAAAAAGTAGGAAGGAAAAAGAAAGAACAACATGAAAATTGAGTAAGAAACTTAAGAGCTAAGTTCATCAGAGTTTTTTTTTTATAATGTCACGACATTTTGTTTATTTACCTTTTTTTTCCTCCCCTAAAAAAATTCGAAGGTATGGCCTCATCGTATCTTGTCTCCTCTCCTCCATAGCTCTTCTGTTATCGGGTATCCCGGTTTTGGAAATAGCCGAGGGCGAAAACCCGAGACACTCCTACTCGTTTCTATATTCCTTGGTCTATTATTTTTTATCGCTTCCGGTTCCCATGCATTTCGACAAGACGGCGTCTTTGATAGCTCTGTGCACCTCTCAAGTCGTGTTGGGCTTGGCCTTCGCCTTGCAAATTGTCATGACGTTCGCCGACATAACGAAACGGGTATCGATGGCTTATTATAACGCCGCGGCGGAAGGAGATACTGGTTTGTGCGAGGAATACGACGAATTTTATTCTAGCTCTTTACCCGAATATTTGGCGAACGGGAGTAAGGAGAATCTAGTGGTGGCCAATGGGGGCGGAATGAGAGATCGTGAGCTCAATGCTAAAGACGCCGACATCAAAGATTATGACCCTAAAAAAATCGAGGGTGGTTGGGGAACAGCGCGTCAAAATTTGCCAGAAAAACGGGCTCCGAATCGTAATTATTCCAGCGATGATGGTATTTTGAATCAAAATGGCGAAGTCTATCACCGTATTATTGATAGCCACGACCATGTTCCCTGCTCTAAAACCCATGATTATCGCCATATAGGTGATGATGACATAAAATTTATCATCAAACCTCGTTCTTCTGAAGAAGCTAACAACGATTCATTGAGTACTTTTGGTAAATCGAGCGTATGCCCAGAAACTACTTTGATATCCGGTCTTTACAGTTCAGCTATAGCTGCCGGGGCATTTATTGGCCCCGTTTTAGCAGGGATCATGACCGGCCGAGCGGCTCGATCTTACTCGTGGGCCGCGGACCGCATCGCGCTTTTTGAAATCGCCATTTGTGCTTTGGCCACCGCGCTCACGGCCTACAAAGTAGGAGATGGTACAGGATTCTGATTATGCCTTATAAATGTTATCAAAGTTCTCCCAAGGCCATTATTTTTTTCGTGGTGATAAAAAACCCCCAAAGTTAGACAAATTTCAATCAAAGTTAGATTAATTTTATCTTGGATAGCAACTCTCACGTTTGTTTCTGAAAAGTGTAACGCGATAGAAACCCATTCATTGCTTAGATGGTCACATCTGCGAATTATAGATATATGGAGCTCAAGCTCCTGAAAATATTGCCCTCATAATTTGAAGGTGTTAAATAATATTTCGTTATCCGAATTTTTACCAGTCAAAGATCAACAAATATTAGCTTTTCCTGCGCATGAGCATTTGTTTTTTTTCCCGAAATGGCATTCGATATCATATTCCTTAACTCTGTAGGAAAAACCTGATGGCTCCGATACGATCCTCTCTATGGCTTCCCATGACGCTGATATTAAGTGTTTATGACTCGGTGTATGGGAAGACCTTAAACTAAGATTAAAATGGGTGCTTACACCATATAAGCCCCGTTATAACTGCCCCAGCTACGTTCTGCGATTGTGATCAACCTCTTTTTTTGAAAAAAATTATATTTATATATTTTTATAATTTATAAGATTACTAAAATTTGATGCAATATTTTTCCTTATGCTCTCATTTTAAATTATCATATTTTTTTTTTGTGATTATATACTTGACGTCAGAATATTTGTTTACGATTTTATTTATTTATTTTTTAACTTGTTCGCCATTTTTTTTTTTTTTAAAAACTCAAAAATGTAATTTAATTACCGCGACTGTGATACATGATATTTTTATTTATCAATGACTCTAATATCTCTTCTACTTATTATTAAATCTAGTCAGCTGTTATTCTCCTATTACATTATTTACAATATTGATATTAGATCATAGAACATTATAACACAATTTGCAACGTGGCACCGTTCTTTACTTTAACAATCACGTGACTTTCAGTATTTTTTTATATTATTGAAATAAGATCGTTACGGGCTCCATTTTTAAATTTCTCGTATGGATTAGAGATTAATGCGCATTCGCGAGTTTTTATTTTAATAATAAATTTTTTTTGAAAAATTTGTCACGTGATCTCTGCCAAATTTTTTTCCTCTTTCAAAACAAAAAAATGTGAATAATATATAATTTGTAATATGTACCTAAGAGTTATAAAATTCTATTACTCGTACTATTTTTTTATATTATAGAAATAAAAAAAATTTACATAGGATTGTGTAGGGTTCATAGTCAAAAAAAAATCGGGTTCTATACTTTCGGGTCGGGTTCGGTCGAAAAACCATCTGACTTGGCTGTTTAATCTAGAGGGTTCTCGAACAATTACGGTTTTTTCTTCTTAGGGTCTAAAGACGCTGTCTTTATTGGATCGATTATTTTGATTTAAACTAGCATAGCGCAGTTGCAAAGCTTGCAGGTTGGAAAAATCGCTAGAAGAAATCCTTTAAACGGCACTAAACACGTCAGCACTCTAGATTCTAATATTATCCTATTGCCTACCTGCATATCGTTGCCTGAGAATTAGATTATTATATCTCCTCTCTTTGTAATCTTACAGAAAATCAATTTTCAAAATTAAATTTCTATTGTAATAGGATATATAACCTTATATTGGCTATAATTCAACTTATGTATATATTTCGTATTTCTTTGTGTAAGATGGAATAGTATAACAAAAAGTTTATATAGAATAGTCTAATTCTCAGGCGACGATATTGGTGAAATAACACGATTTTTAAGAGGAACAAGGGAAACAACGTGTTATAACATTTATTTAAAAAAAATGTCAAGAATCCATATTTAAAGACAGAAATCTGAATCATTTGTCTTGGAGACTTTCTAACTAACCATATTCCCAAAATCTGTTATGTTCCTTCTGATTAAGAAAGGCGTCGTGTTTTAGAATGATAGATCAATAACACCTGTTTTTACTAGGTTAGAAGCTTTCTCCGCCCAAATTTTTTTCTCGGACAAATAAAATTCTAACCCCGTGAATAAATTGTTATATGTTGACTGACGTCGTATATCATTACCTCTGATATGCAATAATCAGTTTTTTTTTCTTGTTTAATAAATCTCTATCTAAAATGATACAGTAATATTATGACATATCTCCCACTCTTAACGGTTAGGGGTACTCTTAGTTCTTTTAAGAGTAGAGGCAGCTGTTTTAGTAAACGGATGAACTTTCCTCCAGGAGATATATTAAGTTTATTTTTATACTCAACATAATTAATGATATACAGCTAACGTTTCCTAAAAGTGAGAGATACCCAGTGAATTATCATTTTATATAAATTTTGAGTTTAGACATATTTAAATGATAAAAGGTAATAAATAAGAGTCATCAACACATAGTGATTTCAAGACAGCTGATATTGGATGGAAATTTTGAGGCAGAGGTGGGATTGTGCAAGGAATCATATTTTTTTTATTAGAATAATATATAAATTCATGCAAGGTTAATTTATATATATATAGTTATAGTCCTGTATTGTACCCTTTTCAAGTCTGCCCGATCCGGGAGGGGGGGAATATTTCTAAGGAAAAAAAAATTAAAAATTATAAACGAGACATTAAAATAAAAAAAATTTATTTGTTCCTAATTTTAAATAGAATCATTCTAATTCAGAAAAGCCGCTCGGACAGTTTTTCCATTTATATATAGATTTTATCCAATAATTACCCTTTAAAGTACGCCTAAAAAAACGTGTAAATATTCTTATTTTATTTTAAAAGTTCTAGAATCAATCCTATTCAGACAGCTGTTTACAATTCTAAATAAAAGAGAGAAGATGATTTAGAACGTTGCATAGCATTTTTTTACAAAATATAATATCTATATACTCAATTGGGAAACAAAATCGATTCAAAATTTAG
Source organism: Gordionus sp. m RMFG-2023 (assembly GCF_954871325.1). Classification (NCBI taxonomy): domain Eukaryota; kingdom Metazoa; phylum Nematomorpha; class Gordioida; order Chordodea; family Parachordodidae; genus Gordionus; species Gordionus sp. m RMFG-2023. The sequence continues at coordinate 2,964,568 of NC_088775.1, forward strand.
CTGATCTCCAGAATCCAGTTTGACTAGATTCTAAGAAAAATTTACTTATCTGAACAGAAATATAAGTAATAATACACTCGTTGTCAAGTCTTTTCATTTACATTTATAATCATCTCCGTAATGATTGGCTCCTTGTCACCATAAAAAACGACTTTATTGTCAAAAAATTTCTCAAATAAATCAACATCTTATAATATCTCACTAAAAAAAAATAGATGACCAATATTTTATTGCATCGCAAAGAAAACATCAAAATCGTGACAAAGTAATCTTGAAAGTCTTGATTATAGAATCCCAAAGGATTGATTGATATCATATTGATGTTTGACAAGTATAAACATAGAATATTGTTATAAGTAGTTTTGTTTAACGGCTCGATTTTTATCAGATTTTTAAAAATGGCTAACTTAAAATTATAGCCAGGAAAATATTGCCTAAGCGTCAAGATTTCGCCGATAGATGTTCAATCCTATGTGCCATCTACGATCAAAATCTTTATACATTCAAACATTAACTTGATTGACATTTGGATATTATATAAAGTTATATATATAATGTAAGAATACACAATTATGCAACATAAATAATATGCGGATAAAAATGGTTCCGATATATTTAAAATGATTAACTATAATCATTTTTTTTCCGGAAAATATAACTAAAATAAACTAGAGACAGGGGCATCGAGAGCGGGGCCAACATGAACCATATATTAGCACGGCCCTAATTAATTATCATTTCCCTAGATATTTAATCCATCTCCTATATTTGGTGAAGACTGGCAGAAAAAATAATAAAAAATATTTAAATTTTCGAATTCAAGGCGCACTTTTTAGCAAAAGAATTATTTATGATCCATAGATGGATAAACAGTTAGATCTGCATATTTCTAGAGCGACATCATTATAATCTGTCTGAAGTAATAGTTTTCCTTGGGGGTACTGCAGATAGGTCGTAAATCTATATTCGGGGCAACTATGCCTGATTAGCTAAATTTTGCCTTTAAATCGAATCGTAGATAAGGATATTTACAATTATTTTCATAAAAATCAGCCTTAAACGTAGATTTAATTTCATTATTTTTAAAATTACAATGATTCATAATTTGGAAATTTTATCCATACCTTGATTTAGATATGAATAATTATGCTTATATAGGCTCGGCATTACTAAATAACGCAAAATGGAGGAAAAACAGCAGAGCAAAAAAATAATTTTTACTAAGCGGCACAAAGACATGGCAAGATTACTAAACCAGACAAAGAAGACCGATAAATTATGCAAAACGACGCAAAAATATCTAAAATGCGAACCGCACCAACTTACACAAAATGACAGAAAAGCTCTCAAAGGGCTCTGCTACACCATATGATATAAAATGCAAGCTAGAAGATAGAAGCACGTAAAATAACGAGAAAAAAAATAAAAGCCAAAGGCACGTGATGATGCATTATCTCATAAAAATCCAGTAAAATGACAGAAGTAATATAAAAACCCTAATAAAATAGTATATAAAATTTTTTAAACAAATAAAAAAAAAATTTGCCTTAACTTATCGAAAAATTTCCCAGGCGCGCCCATGAAAGCTTAATTTTTTTGAAATGTAAAGCAATATATTTTGTTGTAGTGTTGTTAAAAGGCTCGAAAGAAAGAAAGAAAGAAAGAGAGAAGAGAAGAGAAGAAGAGAGAGAGAAGAGAAGAGAGAGAGAAGAGAAGAGAAGAAGAGAAGAGAAGAGAAGAGAAGAAGAGAAGAGAAGAGAAGAGAAGAGACTAGACATTTATAAGCGAAATCTGGAGGCTTAAAGGATTTTTTTCTGGCTTAAATGTAGAGTTAGCCGTTTTTAAAAACGGCACGAGTCGTTTAACAACATTACTCTCTACCATATATGAAACAAAAAAATCTTCAGGCCTTCATAATATTATTTTTTGATAATAACCTAATAACGTCGTTATTCAACTAAAATCGTTTTTTTTTAAACTACATTTACCTTTTAGCTATCATAATATTATTTAAAAATCTATTCAGTTAGATTTTTAAAAAAAAAGGAAGTCTAAATTTAGCGCAAGCGCAATAAGCGCGATATCTTCGAAGACTATTATTTACCCATGCCACTGCTTATTCCTATTTTCATTGGTTCTTTTAAAAAAAATTAAGAAGCCATTTTTTTTTTAAATTTTAACCCTAACCCCATATTTCTCAAACCTTTAATCAATTCTTTTCCTATATCTCCACAACCTTTAATTTTACTCATTCTCTCAGATACGTCGTCATAATTTCGAATATATTTCGTCCAATTAAAAAAATTTCCCACAGTTGAGCCTTCCTTGAATTGGGATCAATTAGTCCAGTTTTATTTAATTTTGATTTGATTGGCTATGTTGTCAGTTTTTTAAAAAAAATAAAAAACAAACAAAAAAAAACTGGACGCAACTAACTGGATAAAATTCAACATTTTTTTTTTTTAAAAATATAATATTTTTAAATTTCCATGGATAATTTCTTCTTATCACATCTTTCTATAGTGATAATTTTTAAAAAAATTATTCAAAATTTACAAAGCCTAAGGAAATAAAATTTCAATATTGAGAAAGATTGCCAAAACAACAAATCGATAATGAATGCCCCGCAAGGAGGAAAATCGCTGACACATATGTCCTACGATAAAAATATCCATGGATACAAAAATAGCTCAAATTTTTTTAAAACAATATTTATTAACATCGATATACAAAGAAATTATTTTAAAAATGACACTTCTAAAGCGTTTAAATTATCTTAAATAACCCTTTTAAAGCGTTTAAATTATTATTTTTTTAAAATTGTAATTAGATTATTATTTTTTTTTGTGGAGTGTCTTTTTAATGTAATCATATTTCTCTTCCATATCACCTGACAAAGATGGACGCCATAAAATATAATATTTTAAAAGGACTAATTATTAAAATTAAATGGCATTTAAATTTTAAAGAGTTAATTTTTTTTCAGAATTTTGGACTTAGCAATAAGAAAAAGAAGGTGAATATTGGTCTTTAGAGTTTTGACACGGTTATAGAGATCTGCAGAGCCCAGTCCATGATGAAACGGGCATGGCTAAAAAGAAAGTTTTGCATATGCATTTGATGAAAACTGTTATGATGTACATCGGGCCTAATTTTTTCGAGCCAGGCCGGTCCTTTTTTTAAAAAAAGTTTTATCCGATCCGGCCCGAATTTAGATATATTTTAAAAAAAAATTTCTAAGGCCCGACCCAGCCTGTCCTCAGATCTCTAACTGATATTTTATTAAAGAATTGCCTGATCATCGAGAAATACTAAGGAAGTGAGTTACCAATTTAATATTAGATTTTAACACGCGAATTATGGGTTACCAAAATGGCGGGTTCAGCTGATTTGCATTGAACGCTCTCAAATGCGTCATTATGATATACATCGTCAGTGTACTAGGTATTATAATATTATGTCATTGTCAGAATTTAAAATGGCCCAAGATGGCCCTTTGTAAGGCAAAAAATTTTCTTTCTTTCTTTCTTTCTTTCAAATATTAAATATAAAAATTAAATATCTTTATTTATTCATTATTTTTAAAAATCTTATTTTTTTGTTTTGTTTTTTGTTTTATTTATTCATTATTTCATTTCCTGTTTATTTTATTTTATTCTCTTTCATCTTTGTAATTTTATTTTTATTTTATTTATTTGCATTTCTGAAAATTAAAAAAAAAAAGCTAGACAATAAATAATGTAAATAATTTATAATTTAATACGAAAATTTATTGATAAAAAAAAATGAAATTTTTATAAGAAAAATTATTCATTTAAATTTATTTATATTTATGGGATGGATGGATGAAAATAAAACTAAAAAAAAAAATTATTTGTTGAAATCTGTAGACTATCTGCTGTTATAAGTTAAAGTCAATGTGACATAATAATAATGCCATAGACTGACGAGCATTCATAATAATGCATTTGTGCAAATCAGCTGGACCCGCCATATTGATTAACCCATGTAGTTCATTATTCTCATGTTAAAAACTACCATTAATCCTTCAATACTCCTGTGAAAAAAAATCAAGTTAATACTCGGGTGGGGTTTAATAGACCCCAATTTTAAATGCATATATCTCCAGTTATATTCATTATTTAGATTTAATATTTGGATATAAGATAGAACTAACCTTAAAACTGATAAAATTATTATTTATTTTTATTTCTTGAGTTTAAATTAAAAATGATAAGGAGTTATATAATTTGTCCCCAAATTTTCTAAAAAAAGCTAACTTTTTTTAAATTTAAAATATTAAATGAAAAAATTAACTTATATATCATATAATCATGATAATTCATAACATGGATCTTTATTCTTCAATATAAAAAAAAAATTACACTAATACATTCAAAATAAAAAAATACAGAACATAAAAATTTACTCTGGTGGGGTCTCACAAACACCAATCAGTCACAAAATGCTTATATCTTAAAAACTACTCAACTGAAATGTATGAAATTTGGAATATAGATTCTAAGATATATTTGATGAAGCTACTGAAAAATCCAGATAATAATATTTAATTGTTTTTATGCAATATCATTTCTAGCATGCCTGGGGTTTCATATACCCCACCTGAGTATTGAAGGGTTAAATTGATAACTTACTTCCTTGTATAATCAGGCAATTCTTTAATAAAGTTTGAGTCAGATATAGGAATAAAATTGGCCTCGTTTAAATTTTTTTTCTTTTTAGCTTTTACCTTTTCTGGTGGTAAGATCACACTCTCTAACCACTTTATTACTCATGCTCTCTTATTTTTATCTATTTCTGATCGATTCCATTTGTATCTTCCACCAATGTATCGTTATCAAATAAGTTCATTGTAACTTGGTAGACATTGAGCTTGAATGGCCCCCGAGGTCGCCATCATCCTAGCGCTGGTCAAGGCGTCCTCAGCTGTTTTCATTGATGCACACTTTTGATCAATGTATCGTCAGTCTAGGTGTTATTATATGGCATTGGTTAAAATATGTTTTCAAATAATTCCATTCCCAGTTCGTTCAATAAACAAAAATATTTCGAAAAATCATTATTACGTCACGCACAGTGAGTGTCTTAAGGAGAAGCGAATGCGTTAAAATTAATTATCGACTCTCATTGATTTATGATAGACATTTTGTTCGTCTGGTAAAAAAAAAACTCGCAAAAATGATAAATTGGAACTAAAGATCCGCAATCGTGGACCGGCTAAAGCGGGTTTCGGGCCGGATTTATTTAAAAAAAAATCCGGTTCGGGTTTTGTCGGGGCTCGATACTTTTTTTTAAAAAAATTTCGGGCTACGGTCGGGCTCAGATTTTTAAATGTGATATTACAATTTTTTAAAGTGATACATCTTAAAATTTATGCAAGAAGCAAGGCACTAATATTTTTTTTATTAGGGTTATTATTTTTCGGGACAAATAAAAAAAATTATTCGGGATCGTGCTGGTGTCCTGATAAAATTTGCCAAAAAAAAAATCGGGCCGGGCTTGAAACAATTAGAAATGATGCAGATCACTAAATGGAACCCCTTTTATCTCTTAGAATTTTAATCGAATGACAGTCTACGAAAAATAAATGGACAGGGATATTTTACTGGCATAGAACGGACACGAGCTGAAAGATCCGATAAGAAGGCTCTTATTTTATTTCTTTGATTAAGCGCTATAACCGGTGTAACGTGGCAAAATGGCTATTGCGCTTGAAAGCGATGACTTATTCAAATGGTATCTCCTTCCGCCCATTGTATTCATCCGCTCATGAGTCATTTTACAATATTTCATTTAGATACTTTACTTTTACATATTCGCTCTGTTGCCAATATATACGAGGGAATATTATTTGCAATATTTTGCGGTTTGAATCCCCCCTCCCCCACGCAATCTGCCATTTGTGGAAAATTTCAAAATGGCGATTGATTTTGTGAATGATTCCTTTTTTCTTTTTTTTTAAAATGGCCTTAGTTTCTCTAAACGATATGGAAGATCTGGCCAGAGATTTAAACAGTAACGAATACCGGTTCAGATAAAAAAGGCTCAATGTTCGGGTTGGGATATCGGTTCGGTTTGAATCTTTAAAATAAATCCGGTTAAAACTCTTTCATAATCATATACAAGCGAGATAATTTAAAATTACGTATAGTTTATATCTCTATTCTCTAAAAAAAAAAAAATTTAGGCCAAATACAATTGAAAATATTTTTTAAAGATTCTAAGGAAGAAGAAATTTTATGACTTAAAAAAAACACTCCTACATGGCTATAACTTCGGTAGCTCTCACCGTTAAAAAGCAATATATACGGCAATATTTAAATATAATTATTAATTGTGGTGAGTATAGTGTTGTTAAACCAACTTAATATTTTAGCCAGAAAAAGATTATGCGAATCTTAAGAATTTGCTCGTAGGTGGCACAAAGGATTTGAACATCTACTAACGAAATCTCAGACAATATTTTTTTTCTGGCTAAGAATATTTAACAACAATACTTTGTGAGTGTTTTTTTTTAGAGCTTTAAATACAGCGAATGTATTTTGGCATATTGGGAATACGCTAACGCTACCCTAGAGGTCTGTATTGAGAGGACCTTCTTTTAACCCCGCCTGTTTATGTTTCTGGCGGGAGTTGTTGGATTTTTTTAAAAAAAATATATTTTTAACATTGGGTGGCGTGGCGGGTGGATTTAACAAAATATAACTAGTGAGCGGGCTTCTTGGCTAAAAACCCCCAAGACCTCTACTACGCGTACCCTATCAATTTCGCTAATTTTTAACTTAATATTATGATTTATACTCATTTTTGTTTTTAACCAATTAAAAAAATATAAATTCAAAATGGCCCCAAAGTTATGAGGGGAAAAAAAAACCCCGCGAAATTGATAGGGTTGGTAATTCCAAACACGTTTACATTTCCGGTAAAATCATATTTTATTTTTTAAAAAAGGTACTTCATTCAAAGATTAAAATGTTCTCATTTTTACCCTTTAATTTTACATATAAGGTAAAATATCAAAAGATTTCCCACCTAGTTTATAGGCACTTTTAGAGATTTTGGGTGACATTTGACGGTTCAGGTTCCGGTAGTAAATCCCCGGATTTAGAGTCTCTTCAGCCGGAAGCACTTAAAAGGATCATTTTAAAAGATTTGTTGTTTTATCTCGATTTTTTTTTTTTAAACTTTTTGACAAAGCAACAAAAAAAAATGTCACTTTTATTATTGTATTATTACAAAAAATATATATATATAATAAACTATTATAAATAATTAATTAAATTAACATAAGTTTTAGTTATGCCAAAAAAAAAATATTAATAAAATATATACACAAAAATTTTTTTTTTTTTATCTATTACATATAAAGGGTATTTCCCTTTGAAAATATAAAAATATTTTTTTTAAACCCTTTGGTTACTTCAAAAAGAAAAATATTTTAAATAACTTTAAAACTGGCTATTGGGGGTTAATTCTTCTTAATCCTTTTTTTTATGTCGCGTATTATTGTCCATTCGTAGAAACCCGTTACCCACCCACCCTTTCAAAATCGGAAAGTTCGAACCGGTTTTAAATCCGTAAAATTAAATCGATTTTCGTCCGAATATAAATAACATCGAAAAATAAAATATTTCCCCGGGGGATTAATGCTTCTTTATCCTTTTTTTTAATGTCATCAAAAATGCGCGTCTTATTACCCTTTTCTTTCTCGGTTTTCGAACAAAACTGCAACTATTCGTATAAACCCGTTCAAAAACCAGAAAGTTCGAACCGGTTTTAAATCCGTAAAATTAAATCGATTTTCGTCCGAATATAAATAACATCGAAAAATAAAATATTTCCCCGGGGGATTAATGCTTCTTTATCCTTTTTTTTAATGTCATCAAAAATGCGCGTCTTATTACCCTTTTCTTTCTCGGTTTTCGAACAAAACTGCAACTATTCGTATAAACCCGTTCAAAAACCAGAAAGCTCGAACCGGTTAAACCGATTTCCGTCCGAATTATAAATAACATCGAAAAATAAAAAAATATTTCCCCCTTATTTATTTTTTTTCTTCAAATATAAAATTAATTTTTACATAAATCGCGCCAAAATAACAAAATCCCTAATTTTGGCCCAAGTAGGATTTTTTTTCTTCATCTTTTGGCATTTATTTGGATGACCTTGAATTATGGTATCATTTTCGATAAAATCAAATAAATATATAAAACTCAAATCAAATAAATAATATTTGATTTTTTTGGGGGGAATTGGATAAATATTCATTTTCTAATCACATTTTATTTTAATTTCTTCCTTTTTTTTCTCTTTAACTTATTCTTTCCATTCATTTTTTTATTATTTCCTCATCTTATATTACTTAAGCGCGATAAAAGTAGTAAAATTTTTTAAATAATTATTCATGTTAACTTAGCAAAACTTCTTTTTTTTATAATATATTATAAATAAAATGAATTTGCAATATACATATTATATAAAAAAACGAATTAAATATAAAAAAATTATATTTACAAATAACATCCACCCCCCCCCCCCTAACTTACTAAGGCGCATGCGCCTTATGGGGGAATATACGGGGAGGTCGCGTCGTTCCTACTAGAAGTTACAGGAACGCCGCTCGCTATGAACATCTTTAGATGATGCATTATTATAGCGTTAGCGAAATATTTACAGGAAATTACATAATTTGTTATTTAGCTAGTTATACACCTCACATGTAGATTTTTTTTAATATTTATTATTATTTCATACAAAGAAAGTATTTTTACTTACATTTTTAAAATATTTTATATTTATCATCATTATAATTATTTATATTTTTAGGGCATGAAAATAAAAGGGGAAATTATTTTTTTTTTACGTCTAAAATTTTGTAAAGTCATCATTATTTAATATTTAAATATATTTTTTTTATTTACTTCATCCCTTTACTCCCCCCTGATAATTTTTATTTTATTTATTTTTATTTTTTTTTGTGTATTTATTTATATTTTTATTTTTTTTGGATTCATTTCAAATTGCTTCCGTCATTATATAGCCCAGCCCTATAAAGAAATAATTTTTTTTTTTATTTATTTTTATATTTTTTTAAAAATTTTATTACACGTTTATTATCCAATCCTTAAATAAATTTCTTGGAATTTGGAATCAAAAGCTTAAATATTTTTTTTTTTAATGATTTCCAAAAACTTAATTGATTGGCAATAGATAAAATCAATAAATTTAAGTAAATTTAAAAATAATTTTTATTAATAATTATATTAATTATATATTTAAATAAAAAAAAGTAATTTGTGTCAAAAAAAACTTATTTTGATAATCAACTTTAAAGTTTTAATATTCTTTAGGTTCAAGTTCAAGGTAAAAAAACAATTATGATAATTTGCTTTAATGGAAATATAATGCTGCAGAGAAATGCCTTTATGACGTTTTGGATACTTTTAAGGTAAAAAAATAAATAAATAATTACGATTTAATATATATTAATTTTAATTCACCCAAACGATATATTGATTTTGATGCCAAGAAGAAAGGAGAGACAAACAAGATGTCCGATTTATTTATTAGAGTTGGTAGCTTTGTCGCAACGGGTTGTATATAGATGTTGAAATTATTTTCTAATACTGCCACGTTACGATACGGCTATTACTCCATTTATAGAAGCGATTAACATTTCCTACACAAACACATGGGCAGAATATTAGGGTCCATCTAAACTCGGAAACAGGATTCTGGAGATATGTAAGTTTTATATGTATATAATCAAACATTTATTTTTTGTAAAATTATTGTAAACGTAACTATGACTCACAATTTTATTACCAGATAATGGTTTCTGATTGGTTATTTCTTGTTGGAAACCCTTTCAAATTTTTATCTCTATTTAACATAGTAATTTACAATTTTTAATTATGATTGGTTAAAATTTTTATAAAAAAATCGTATTTTATAATTGCCCGTAATTGGCTAATTTTTACGAATAAAAATTAATTTTTATTTTATGCGCTAACCACCATTTTGCACGAAAATTACCTTGCGCATGTCTAAGTGAACTTAATTTAATCGGAATCTATCCTTTATTTTTTTGGACCAAAAATAAAAATAATGTTTTTTTTTTAAAACTTCCTTCCTGTTTGTTTTTGTATATTATGTTGACATTTTTGTTTTGTTTACAAATGTAAAAAAAAATAAATAAATAAGGCTTAATTTATAATATATATTTAAAAAAAAATAATTATCTTCTCAAAATATTTATATGGAAGGAAACGCTCTCACCCTTTAGCAAACCTGGCTACAATGTATTGTAAAAAAAAATGGCGAAAGTGGTTGAAATTTAGCCCGTAAAAGGGAAGTTAGAAGATTTAAATGGCGCGCCTTTGGTATTTAGTATATGAACCACGGATGGTAGCCATTTGCTTCCCTATATATCCTTCAGGGAGTTACGCTCCTAAAGTATTAACAAAAAATTTTTGTGAAAAACCTGATTCGAACGCCCATTATTTCATTTTTCTTTAAAATTGTGTACCACTTCCGCCCAACTAATAAAGAGTTTCGCTTATAAAAAATATTTAAAATATGTCCATGTTTGTTTATGTCATGTCCCAACATTATTTGATTTCTAACAATCTAACCTGAATATTATTTTTTTTAGAAAACATCGTCGTTAAAGCTTTGTATTGATTTTTTTGTGAGGCAATAAAATCGGGAAAATTGGCAAATCAGAAAATCCTATATCTTTAGCCTATTTCCTATAAGGATCTAATAGGCGCATACAGCACAAACTATTATCATCTCTCGCCAAATTGGGATTTGTGGTTCCTCAATTATTGATTAAACAAAATTTTTTTCCCCTCTCATTAGGATTTTTTTTTTACTGCAAATTAATTGCGCTTACAAAAAGCTACGGGCTGCGTTGCTTATGGCGTTTTCGTTCATCTTCGTCAACACCTCCAGATAACCAAAATATATGATTCGATTATAAAATTAGGATATTTACCAAGAAGGCAAACCACCATTGAGTTGCCCACCTGATAACGACGCTTTCATCGTAGCTCCCCTCACCCGTGTTACTGTCCACGTCACCAAATAGCGAGGTATCGTTATAGAACCGGTGTCGACTTGGCCGCGAGAAAGCGCAATTTTAGATTAAGTGCACCCTTTAAATGTTTAATTTTTCAAGTCCACCCAATCACTCTTCTCACTTGGGCACTAACCTTTACATCATATGGAATCCCTAGATCACGTTTCTGCGAAATTTGAGCACTCGTCCTGTAAAAAGGATGCAGAAAAAAGAAGAAAAGTGGCGAAAAAGATTAAAACGAATCATCAATTTACATGGAGAATATTTTTTGGCATTCCTCAATGGATTTAATATGGTCAATATGATATTGTACACGACCACTTAAAAAATAATAGTAATAAATTGGAAAACCGCTTCCATGACTGGAAACATCAGTTATAAAAACCGAACGACGTCATCAAATACATGGCAGAAAGGAGCAGTTGTTAAACAATAGGATAACAATAAAGAAAATGTATATAAGGTTTATTGAAAACCTGCACACCAGTTGAGATCGAGGGAACGACAGGCATCATTTGGAAGAAAATTAATTAGCCAACAACTAGATAAAAAAAAACAAGTTTTTTATACTACAATTCTTATCGAAAATATAATCTTCCATTTTATTGCAAATTTGTCATTATCACAATCATATGATCAATAAACTATTATAAAAATTGTTGTCTAACCAAAATAGGTTTCCCTAGACTTAAACAAATGGTTTTACAGGAGTGCTAGATACCAAGAATTTAACTGACTTGGTACTGCGTCTTATCCCTCTAATTCTTCGAGATTATACTCTCGATCCTGTCACACACTCGCCATGGTAGAAACCCGCTATTTTTTTTGTATACAGTCGTTTTCAATAACAGTCAAAACCCCAGTTTCGATTTTGACATTATACCATAATAATAATACTTGGACTTTTATAATAAAAATGAATCATTATTTTAATCTTTCAAAAACCATGTTACACCTCAAAAAAAAACAAACGCGATCAATAATTCATGACGGCAAATTTGTACAAAAAAAAGGTTATCATAAAACTGAAATTTTCATTTCACAATTTGAAAATAATGCTTTTCTGTTTATTAAAATGACGAGTGTTTTTTTTCTCTTCACATATCACATAAAAATACAAATATAAAAACTTCGTCGCTAATTTGTTTTTTAAATATATATATAAAAATTTTAGTAATTCATATCACATAAAAAATAGAGTCAGTTGATATCGTAATATTAATATAATTTATTTAATATAAACGGGTATATGATCTTGAATTAAGTCTATTTCATGTTATTTTAAATTTAAATTGCTTGCATTTAAAAGGATTTGTATATATTTTGAAATTATTATTATTTTTTTTAAACTGCGCGTGCGCATTAAAACTGACGCGCGTTCATAATTAAGGACTTGAAAAAAAATGAATAAATAAATTAGTTTTTTAGATGTAGAACGTAAAATCCGTAATAAAATAATCTTCAAAATAATGAAGAAAGGTATTTTTTTTTGTGTGTCGGGTAAAGTTTTGAGGGGTCGGGTCGGGAGGTCGGGAAATAAATTAATCAGCTGTTGATATATTTCTGAAGAGGTGGGACATCGATTCTTGGTAGTGGATTCTTCTGATGGCCTCGGATATGAGAACGCTGATATCGATCGTTTCTATCTTTGAACATTGCATTTTTTGATTTTCGTGGGGTATAGTATTCGTAACGATTATCTAAAAAAAAAAAAATTTTTAAGTAAAATTTGATAGGACAATACCGGGTTGTAGATAACCGAACCCCTCTTTTCGGAACTACGGCTTCGAACTCCGAATATTGATCCGGAAATTTTAAAAATTGTTTTTTGGTTAGAACATTTCGAGATCGCGGATCAACCATGGGACCGATTTATTGAAACCCGGGGTATTTTCGGATTTAGGCGGGTTCAAATCCCTTCAGAAAATATCGGTTTCGGATAGGGATTGCTAAATAGCTTGAAATTTCTGGACTAGATTTGAGCAAATTGTCATAATAAAAATACTTTCTATATATAGGTCGGCACCGCCGACCTAGACCTAATGGTCCAGTCCCATTTTAGGAAAAAAAGACGGAACCGTTGCAAACACTATTTGTAAGACTTTAATTCAAATTTTTTTTTACAATTTCTCATCCATTTTCCTTTTCCTCCCTTCTCATTCATTCTTTATTATTTTCTTATTTTACATATGTATTATATTTTTTCATTCCATCTTTTATTTAAATTATAAAATGCCTATCTAAATACTTGATCGATAGGAGATTCCTGAAGCAGCTTAGGAGCGTTGCCAGAAAATAGGCCATGGGTGGCCATGAGATAAACTTTGCAAGCACCCCTTTCCTTCAAAATTTCGGCGGCGTGGATAAAGCTATCTGGTTCGTCTATAATGTCGTCCTACATTTTTAGAAATAATGTTTAAAAAAAAACAAACTAAAATAGAACACTTCGATGATTGTTTTTAGGACTGCGCCTGCGCCGTTTCTAACCAATTAGATATTAGCTTTAAATTGATCCGATAAATGGGATCGATCCGATTATCGAATCGGCGTGCACTGCAATTTTTCTAGTTCGATAATGAAGAAAGCACGGGAGACCCGCCTGCCCGGTGTTTTAAAATGATTTGATCGATTCCATTTTTTTAAAAAGTAATTTTAAACCGCCCGGCCGATTTTAGACCTGACCGTTGCAGACCTCACATTATAGGTTTAATTTAACCCCCGACTGCATCCCCCTTATTAGCATATCGTCGGCTGAGTATTATAATGTTCTATATCCATTTTTTAAAAACTAAATTTGTTACTCAATGAAATTTTTTAATTGGATGAAATACGTATGTTATAGCGGCAAATGTGTTATTTTTTTTTATATCTTCCAAACATTTTTTGAGCGCGTTTTTTAAAAAAAAAATTAAAAATTTGATTTTAACCGGAAGTGTATTCCAAAGAATTTCAAGACAATTCAAATTTAATTTCGTTTTTCTATAGATTTTTTTAAAATTATAAATGACTCAAAGGTTAGCGGCAAAATTGCTTAAGGTATTCTAAACATGCTGGAATATACTTCCATAGGATTAAAGGTTAGAAAGATATGGATTAGGGTTAAATTAAAAGAGTTTAGGGTAAGGTAATATCTAACAATTCATGAAGATAGGTATTCTAAACATGCTGGAATATTCTTCCATAGGATTAAAGGTTAGAAAGATATGGATTAGGGTTAAATTAAAAGAGTTTAGGGTAAGTAAAGATTAAATTTAATCATTTTTATTAATTAACTTGACAAATCTGACAGGTCATTTGATTAAAAATGATCTCCTGATCAAAGGTTAGCGGCAAAATTGCTCACAATTCAGGAAGATAGGTATTCTAAACATGCTGGAATATACTTCCATAGGTTTAAAGGTTAGAAAGATATGGATTAGGGTGAAAATTAAAAGAGTTTAGGGTAAGGTAATTTTTTATTCAATTAACTTGACAAATCTGACAGGTCATGTGATTAAAAATAATTTCCTTGAATTGGATCAATCGTTCAGGTGATCATTTTTTTTTTAAAAAAAGGGTTTCTTATATTATTTTTATCGTGGATATATATTATAAGAATATAGTTCAAAAAAGAAGATTTTATAGCAAAAAAAAGTGGATATAATAATACTCAACCGAAGACATATAGGGATGATGGAAGCCTTATATTTTATAGACAGAAAAATACGCATTCCGTGTTTTTCATGTAAAATGGCTAACATACTCTCCATAATATTTAATGGATAATCTTAAGTTTACATAAAAAAATTAATTGTTTAAAATAGTTCTATTAGCATTGTCTAGCCCACTAAACTAGGTCCAAGATTATGTATATTCTTTCAAAAAAAATCAAAAAATTCAATTATTACCTTTAAATATGAATAGAAAACCATTTTACAGAAAAAATAAATTGTTTTTTTTTTTAATTTTCTCTTATAAAGGCATATATGAACTAGGAGGTAGTTTTGTCTCACAAAAGGTATAAATTGATATTATATTTATTTTGGAAGAATTATTTAAATCTTCTGTATAAAGAATGAATCTAGTGGAATAGTCCTGGCAATGCCGATAGAACTCGTTTTATAATAATTTTAACGAATTAATTATTTAATTATAAAACTTGGATTATCCCACAAAAATATTAGGGTAAAACAAAAACCTTTAAAAAGGTTTACAAGTATAACATTTTTTAAGCTCAGAAAATATGGAACACTATAATACTCAACCGAATACATATTATAGGGGATGGTAAAAGTTATATTTTATAAATAGAAAATACCCTATTGCTTGTTTTTTCGTGTAAAATGCCTATATAGAAAAATAAGGACTTCCACTTACTTATTAAGCTTAATAAGAGGAAGAAAGTATAAATATAACCCCAGTTGACTAAAATCTTTTTTATTTAAATATTCAAATCTATTCATTGATATGTGACTACTCTTTGCTTCTTTATTTAGTTTCTAACTAATTTTAAAATTCAAAAAAAGTAAATTATTAATCTCTCAAAAAAAATATATAGATGTCGTATGGTCGGAATCTTTTGATTTTAAATCCTTTACCCGATGGCGATTTTAAAAAATTTTAAAATCCGATTTAACTGGAAATGGATTCTAGCATGTGTAGAGTATTCACCCCATATATTTCAGCCATTTTAATATAAATTAGGAGGTGTTCTAAAGTTCATTGCATAATTGGCTGAAATTTATAGGGTAAAAATACTCTACACATGCTAGAATCCATTTCCGGATAAATGGGATTTTAAATTTTTTTAAATTGTCTCGGTAGAGAATTTAAAATCAAGAGATTCCGAATCCCCATATGACATATAATATATTAAAATCTTAATTAAATACAATTAATATAATTATATTAATTAATGTAAAAATATATTTTTAAAAATTTAATTTTTTTTAAAAATTATTATATAAATAATAGGGATAAATAGGTCGTGTTTTTTTTAAAAAAAATGATATTCGTTATGTTCGCCCAGGCGCCCAATGGGGGGGAAAGGGGGAAATTCCCCCCCCCCATTGTAAATTTGACTGTTTTCATAAATATCATTTTAAGCTAATAAAAATTTTACCCCCCCCCCCCCCCCCCCCATAAATCAAAATTTTACAAATATTTGAATATCAATTTTCCAACATAAAACTTATTTTTTAATAAATAAATTTTTTTAAAATTTCCTTTCCTTGTGAGTACATTAACATTATTCAAAAAAAAATATAAAAAATGGAGAAATTTTTAGTCAAAGACAAAGATATTGAAAACAAACGGTATATAATTTAATTAATATATCTAATTTTATATTTTTCATTTTTCTTTAGAACAGAAGATATACAAAATTTAAATAGGTTTGAGCATGAAAAAAATGTACAAATAGAAATTGAAGGAAATAATGATAAAGGTAGGTAGCAAGCACTAGCATATATTTTATAAAAATTAAGTTAGGCAGTTGGTGAATATTATAAGAATATTAAATTTGATAGATATTAATAGTGTGGAATTTTTATTTGATCATAACAATTGCTTATTAAATAATATGTTCATTTCAGTAAGAAGAAGCATTTTAATTTTAATGATAGATTTGATAGATATTAATAGTGTGGAATTTTTATTTGATCATAACAATTGCTTATTAAATAATATGTTCATTTCAGTAAGAATAAGCATTTTAATTTTAATGATAGATTTGATAGATATTAATAGTGTGGAATTTTTATTTGATCATAACAATTGCTTATTAAATAATATGTTCATTTTCATTTCAGTAAGAATAAGCATTTTAATTTTAATGATAGATTTGATAATTATAATAATTTTTATAATGTTAATTTTGGCCAGATAATGCCTGTCTATTATTAAATGCTTTTATATGTACATTAATGAATGTTGGTAATAATAATGTCTTTTAGGGCAACCGTGGGATATATATAATTTCCTAAAGAATGATTTAACTCCTCAAAAAAACTGGAGATTTTGGAAAATATATATCAACCAGATATAACTTTCCCATTTATTAGGGACACGACAACAAAAAAATTAAAGTTCCAATATGTTTGGTTATCAAGGTGGACATGGCTTGCATTTTCACCTACCATTAATGGTGCATTTTGCAAGAATTGTGTTTTATTTGGTCCTAAATTTGCTGGAAGGGCTCAGCAAAAATTACAGAGATTAGTATTAACACCATTTACTAAATGGAAAGATGCTACTGAAACTTTTAACAACCATCAAAATAATAAGTATCATATTAATGCAGAACAAACAATATATTCCTTGCGATCTATCAAAAATGGAGAATCTATGGATATAATTAGAATAATAGATACTGGAAAGCAAGAACTAGCTTTGCAAAATAGATCAAGACTAACGCCAATAATTGACGCTATCCTGGTATGTGGCATCCAAGGTATCGCTCTTAGAGGTCATAGAGATAGCGGTGCGATATTTGATAATGATAATAACAATAATGATGGTAACCTAAGAGCTATTCTTCGAAATAGATCTCTTGGAGATCCCATACTTAGAGACAATTTGTTAAATTGTTCTAAAAATGCGACCTACTTGAGCCCAATAATTCAGAATGAAATCATCGATGCCTGCAATGAATTAATATTGAAGAAAGTTATTACAAATATCAACAAATCACCCTACTTTTCGGTCTTGGCTGATGAGACAACAGATGTCTCTGGAGTAGAACAAATGTCTTTATGTGTGCGCTATATAAGCCTGGATGGTAAGCTTATAATTTTATTAATAATAAAAAAAATTATACATCATAGGTGATATACAAATATTAGAAGAATTTTTACAATTTATACCAGTTGTGGATATGAGAGGGGAGGCCCTCGCCAAAACTATTTTGTTAAATTTAGAGAAATATAAGTTAAATTTAAATTTGATGCGAGTACAAGGTTATGATGGTGCTCCGGCTATGAGTGGCCATTTAAATGGTGTCAAAGCACATATTTTAAAAAAATATCCCTCCGCTATATATGTTTATTGTGCATCTCATTCGTTGAATTTGGCAATATCCGATTCATGTGCTCTACCTTCTATACGCAATTCCATGGGTATTTTAACTTATAAATAAAATAAATAAAATATATTTTTAGCCATTATATCCAAAATTTATGATTTTTTTAAATATCCCAAACGGTCAGATGTTTTGAATCGAACTATATCAAAGAATGCACCAGAAACACATCATCAAAAATTAAAAAAAATGTGCCCTACACGATGGGTTTTACGTCATGATTCAGTTTCGGCATTTATAGAACTCGAAGAGATGATAAGAATATCTTTACATGAAATTACCAAATGGCAAGATAGTAATGTGTCGTCAGAAGCGATACCATTATTGAATTCAATTGATCAATCAGAGTTTATCAGCTAGTTGCATCAATAAATTATTTTCTTATAGTTCAATACTTTGTAGAAATCTACAAAAACCAAATTTAGATTTGGTTCAGGTAATTGATTTGGCAGAAAATATATATGAACAGGTGGATGAAATAAGAACGAATGTCGATGAATATTTTCATAATATTTATGTAGATATTGAATCGAAGGCTCAAATTTATGATATATCAATAATTAAACCTCGTCTAGCACCAAGGCAATTAATGAGATGCAATGTAAATATTGGATCAACTGAAGATTATTATAAAATATCTATTTTTATCCCATTCTTGGACACTTTTTTATCACAAATAAAAGTACGATTTTTAGATAAAAAAGAAGTCTTTGCAAATCTTCAAGTTTTATTGCCCAAAGATCCCTCCTCATTTTCTCATGGCACGATTGATAAAATAAAATATTTAGCCAAATTTTATTCGTACGATATTGATTCGGAGATAAATTTAATCAGCGAATTTGAATTATGGTATAGATATTTATTACGTTTACCTATTTTACCTGAGCATGCCATTGATGCGCTAAATCGTTGTAAAGATATCTTGGCTCAATTTCCCAATATTTTGAAGTTATTTTATATTCTTGCATGTTTGCCTATTACAACATGCACGAATGAAAGGACATTTTCAAGCTTGAGAAGGTTGAAAACATATTTACGAAGTAATACTTCCGAATCTCGGCTAAATGGGTTAGCTCTGTTAAATATCCACAGAGATTTGGTTCCCACGACAAACGAAATTCTTGATACATTGGCAACATTCCCACGAAAATTAAAAATCACATTATAATTATAGTATTTAATAAAATATTCTGTATAATATTGTATTTGATAAGAAGTTAAAAAAAAACTTGTTTTTTTAAATTATTTTTTAGTCAATGTTTTACTGTGGTTTTTTCAATAAAAAAAAATTTATTCTACTTATATTGTATGAGAATTTAAGCAGAGGCTAGTTTTTAAAACAAATTTTAAATGACATTTTATTTCAACTTTACATTTAAAAAAACTTTATTAAATATAACATACCTAACTTAAAATAATAAAAAATAGGCTTATAATATCATTAGGCACAAATTAGTAAATAAAAGTTAAAAAAAGATATATAATTATATGAAAAATTTAATAGAATAGTAAAACATAAGACCCGGCCAAAGACCGGGCTAAAGCTGGCCGAAGGCCAGCTAAGAGGGTTTAGGGGCGACCAAAAAAATTCCCCCCCCCCATAGGAAAATCCTGGATACGCCACTGTGTTCGCCCCACCATTTAGGCCTCCTTTATAGTAAACGCGATTTGTGCAAGCGTATGCGAAACGATGAAAAACATATGTACCGCGGGGTATATTTCGTAAATTATTAACGCTACGAAGAATCGGCTATGATTTCGCCTGCGTTAAATACCGCACCGCTTGAACCAATCACGTTTACTATAAAGGAAGGCGTTAGATATAATTAAAAAAAATACTAACCACTAAAATGGCGATCCTGCCGTTAACATCGCCCACGACGGTGAGGGGTGGCTTTTCTTTTTGTGTCATTACTTTGATAGAAAAAAATAAATATATATCATAATAAATTAAGACTGCTGATGAGGGCTTTTCGGTGAACCGTTTCAGCTGTTTTGACTCCCCGACTCATAGGAGGATTCTAGCCTAGGTTTTAAGTTTGAATGGATTATCAAGCCAAAATTTTTTTTAAATCAGCACGTGACTCCAGCTGATTCGTTTCGGTCTAGGTTGTCCGAAGGATGAATCGAATTAAAAGCTGTGCCAATTTTGTCGATAACCATAAAAACAAAAAAATTTTTTTATCTTACTTTCCAAAAATTAATAATTTTTTTCTTCCTTATATCGTGAGTTTTTTTTTAATTTTGAGCATGCGCTATTACATCATATATGTTTAAAAAAAAATTAAAGTAATAAATAGATGTGGATAGTATTTTTTTTTAATACAACCACTAGGTAAATAAAAAGGAGTAAATTAAGTTAAAAAATAAATAATACAATTTAAATAAAGTTCCTACTTGGTCCGAATAATTTGTAGGTTATGACTGGTTCAGACCGAAGTTCGGGTAAAAATCAGTTTTAGCTAGTCCCTAATTCGATCCATAAATGGAAGGAAGTAAAAACAACGAAAAAATTATTACATATAAAAACAAAATTTTCGAATTTAAAAAAACAGAACAAAAGTGTCACGCTTATAAAACAAACTCAATTTAACATAATAAATTGTATGATTTCTATTAGTAACAAAAAAAAACAGAAATTCCGAAAAAACAGTTTTTTTCATATTATTCTATAACATCGATAAATTATGAGGCTAAATAAGGTAGGGTCCTGAATCAAACTACCCTGTCTGACTAACCCTAGGGGGTAAGTCAGTCAGACAGACATTATCAGGCTGGTTTTAATTTTAAAATTTTTATCTGCACCAGATAATCAGATTCCGATAAAATTGTCTTGGGACTAGGGGGCCTCGATAGCTGAATATTTTTGCACTCAAAATTAGATCAAAACGCTGAGTATATACATATTAAAACTCACTGGGCATGTAATACCCGCCAAAAAAGTCGGATTTCGAGCCTTCCATCCTGGCCAATAGCGAGGTATCGGAATACGCCGCGGAAGATGCGGTACGCTTTAGAGGGTATCCCCCCACCGTCTCGTTGGCATCGAAACCGGGAAATTCATCTTCCCCCGATAAATCGTCATCGTTTATGCGCCTGAACAGTTTGTTGGATAATTCCTCGGGGTCGACATGGTTAGAAAGCGGTGTAAGGTCTTTTCAAATATTTTTGAAACATTTGTAGTTATAGCGGAGAAAATGAAAATTTTAGGTCCGCCCAAGATTTTTTCCCCAAATTGACCACCTTTCCGGTATAACCGGCCCTGCAGGTCTCCATATTAGGATTAAAGACCTGAAAAACCCGACCTAATTAATATTCGGGTACATTATGCCGTACAATAAATTTTATAAAATCTGGATCGTGTCGAAATAAAAAATTCGGTTTCAGGTTATCAAAATAAACTTAATTGAAAGTATCGCGCTACTTTTTTAAAAGTAACGGTAGCTTTTAGTGCGTTACTCTCAATTTTATATATAAAAAAATGCGCATGATTATCCATAGCGATTCACAAAGCTAATTATATCAGTTTCTATGGTAGCCTTCTAGCTAAAGAGCTATCATAGACAACGCTTACTTCCCTTTTTCATTTTTGTTTCCCTGCGTCACACCATCTCCGTTCTTTTATTTAATAGTATTATTATATATGTTTCAAACATTTTTAAATATATTAAATTTATTAGAACAAATTAGATAATAAATGTATACCATTAATAAGAATTAATTTCTAAAAATCATAATCTTTTTTATTAAATTTATTTATCACAATTTCGAAAATTTAAATTTATATTTTAAAAAAAAATCTTACATTTACAAATCTAGTTTTTCAAAAATAATTTAAAAATGTCGGCGTTAGAGATTAAATATTGAAGATAATTTTAGAAAAACGGATAATATAGACCAAGGAATTTCCATGAAAAATGATAAAATTAATGTGGAATTTCCTTTTCCTAAATTAGTAAAATATTTTAAATCTCGATAATAAAAAAAAAAATTAACACAGGGTATAAATTTGGTTGCAGGATGTTCCAGAAAGAACTAGTAGCCTCAACTTAAGGGAACATAAATTTAATATCAATGTGTAGCACAATCCTTAATCTCTAAAATAATATTAGAATCGAAGCTGTATCTTCTAACAGTACTTGAGCTAGAAGAGCTTTATGTGAAAGTCGATTTTCTAACCCAGTCCCAAACCTCTTATAGTCAAAATAATTGGTATCTTTTATATTAAATTCTTATCTATTTTATGTAGTATTTTAATAATTATGTAATTTAACTTCTAATATTATGCAATTCGATTGACTTTTAATAATACAATATTAAATATAAGAAAAGTTATAATATTGTATGACAAAATATAATAATATTCAAATAACGTTGAATATAATCTTAATAAATATATAAGATATTAAGATTACATAACACAAACATGGTAAGTTTCAACTGGCCACAAGATATTATTCAAGAATTAAAAACATCATTAATATTAATATCTTCATTTTATCACCAGACCCATCAATTTAATGATAATGTTTTATAGATTATTATCATTATTATCCCGATGTTATAAAATATGCTTAAAAATCACCGATAATATGTTTATAAATTTTATCAAAACATGCTTTAAAAAATATTTCTTATTTCAATCCTTTCATATTTTAACCAATTTTGAGAGAAATTGAAGGTTGGCAGCCTGGCCAGTCAGCACCAATGCCACTTATCCCCCCTATACAATTTTTATTCTACCTATTATACTGTTATAATTTTTGACTGACCCTAACGCAGATTAGCTAATTATCTATAGATGATTTTTTTTTTTGAAATCTAAAAAATACTCCAAGTAAAAAATATGATTAAATTTAATACCGCATTTGCCCTAAAGTGGTAGTTTAGGATTATTTAGTCAAAGCTACTTTCAGATCGTCGCTCTAAGAACTTGGGGATGACATTATGGAGATATTATTATTTTTCTATCGGGTCGGGGATATTTCACCCTTTTTAAAATATCGGCTATTGGCGGATATTGAAAAAATTTTCCTATCCGATCCGATTAAATGGCGTCTTTATTTATTTATTTATTACTTATTATATTATGTTAAATGGTATGAGTGATTTATCAATAAAAAAATATTATATACAATTTTCTGATTCATGAATATAAACTTTAACTTGATTCATTATAACATATTTAAATGACTCATGTTATGGGTTGGGTTAATGACATATAATACCTAGACTGACGTTTCGTTCATAATAATGCATTTGAAAGCGTCGCTGAATGCAAATCAGCTGGACCCGCCATTTTGGTAAACCCGTATAGTAATTATTTTCATGTTAAAAAAAACACTACTATTAAGTTGATAACTTGGCTTCCTTATTATCTCGATGATCAGGCAATTCTTTAATAGAATTTGCGTCGGATATAAGAATAAATTGGCCTCTCGTTTAAAATTTTTGATAATGATTATGGGTGATCAAAATGGCGTTCCCAGCTGTTTTTTGATGCATTGATGTACACTTGTCAAAAGTATATTAGATGAGTGAGATGTACATGTAGTTGTTACCGATAGCTCTGAGTCAATTTTATAAACCAAGATTTCGAT
Source organism: Gordionus sp. m RMFG-2023 (assembly GCF_954871325.1). Classification (NCBI taxonomy): domain Eukaryota; kingdom Metazoa; phylum Nematomorpha; class Gordioida; order Chordodea; family Parachordodidae; genus Gordionus; species Gordionus sp. m RMFG-2023. The sequence continues at coordinate 2,988,329 of NC_088775.1, forward strand.
AATAGTGCCAAAAAACCCTTCTCTGATCTACGAGCAGAATCTTCAGGCACACGTAATATTTTTCTGGATAAAAGACTGAATTAGCCGTTTTAAATCGGCTCGAATGAAGCGATTTTGCGAATACTAGAGCTGTTGTGCTTTAAAAATTAAAACGATGAGTATGTTTACAGAATACAAAATCGGATATGATATCGGATCGGTAACCGGCCGATATCAATTTAATATCCGTAATATCGGATATTGGAACATCCCTATAAATTATAGATATTTGGAATTTTAAGTCATATTTTTTTATACCGATAGTAGCGTAAAAGTAGCTTTAGGTTACCTCTTTTTAAAAGTAGCTAATAGCGCGCTACTTTCAATATAGTCGTTGTTTAACAACACTGATTTGGAGTATAGCTTTTTATCGATTTTCTTAAACTGTACTGTTTCTTAATTCTTATTAATTCAAGTATTCGATGTGTTAAGCAATCCTCATTTCTCAACCCTTGAATCGCTGGTGGAAAAACACAATTTTTCGATTTAAGATGAAGGCAATCATTTTTTTTTACCAATTTCAAATAGCAAAAAATAAAATATGAATAAAGTAATAAACAATTACTTTCAAATATGTTCCCCTGGGAGTGCCGGTCATCGTAAATGTCGTAATTGGTTTCGAAGCTCTTTTCCTTTTCCGCCGCTTCCTCGATATCTTCCCGGAACCTGTAGGGAATGCTCCCCATGCTTTTCGCGGCTTCCCCCGAGCCTTTACCGTTCGTCTCGACGGCGTCCTTCGAGGGAGGCCTATCGTGGACTGCGTTGAGCGACAAATTTTTAGCTTTCGAAATAGAAACCTCTTCCCTTTCCAATTTATTCTTGGGATCTTTTAGATCACTTTTAACGAGACCATTTCCGTTCTCCTTTTCCTTCTTCTGCTTGTTCTTGGCATCTTTCGAGTCCTCCTTTTCAATCGATGACTTCTTCGAACCATTTCCGCCAACGTTAGCCGCAAAATTTCCGGGAATGAGGCCAGAAAATGGTGGGGGCGGGGACTGTCTTCCGTCCATCTCGTCCTCCTCCGGATCCCGTTGCTCACCATGAATCACCGCAAGAGAGAGGCGGACACGTTCGGCGTAACTTTGGGCTCGTTTTGCCCCGGCCGGGTTTTTAGCCACTATGACGGCGTTACGGTAATCCGGAATCTGAGATAATACAAATATGTAGGCAAAAATTTTTTAAAAAAAATATAATCAGCTGATTTACCATCTTACTAGTTAAGGTTGAGAATGGGGTAAGTAAATTTCTAGCAAAATATTTATTCGCACGTTTGTGTCTGCCGCAAAGAAAATTTTGAAAAAGAAAGGGAAGATGAAAAGGATATAAAATTTTATTTTGGTCACAAGGGATTTATCGAGTTAAAGATTTTCGTAATCTAAAAAAAAATACGTGGCTTTGCAGTGATGCGGTAAAATTGGATAAATTAAGTATCAACCAATGAGAATGACATAATAATATAACTTGCCAAGACCAACGATCCATTTCATTATGTTACATTTTGAAACGCCACGGAATACAAATCAGTTTAGTGACAATGCCATTTTGATTTCACATATAAGGAATTACGAACGTAAATTATTTATAGGGGAAACAAAAAAAATGGCGTGCCAACCAGCCGAAATTTTGTAATGATACGAAGAACTAGTGAAGGTCACGGTCCGGTCTTTGGTCCGGACTGGACCGATACCCTCGGACCGGACCGGACCGCGGTCCTTAAGAAAATGATCGGTCCAGACCGTGGTCCTAAATAAAAAGACCGGTCCTGGACCGGTCTTTTATTTGTTTAAAAAACATATTTTTTTAACCTAATTTGATTTGTTTTATCATTTTATTAAATATAAGAGTATTATATAAACAATAAAATTTATCCAATGGTATTGAAAAAAATGATTTTGTGCTTGTAGAGGGCATATTAAAATTAAGAGTAGATTGTGTTTTTTGAGATATTTCCATTTTCATCATTAGAAGTATATATTTTATGTTTTATCAGATGTCTGCTTAAGGTACCTAATTATTTTCTTAAGAATAAGGTTAAGTAAAGACAGTTTCTTTAAAAAAAAATAGAACTATATAATAACTAAAATATTTTAATAATATTATTGCTTATTTTGATTAATTTATTGCTTAAAAAATTATAAACAATTATTTTGTTACTAGGTGCTGACGATACATTAAATTTGGTACTGCAGTGAACACACACTCTATGTTTTTATTGGGACTATAAGTAAAATGTTTCTTGGACAAACTTATGGTTTTTATATTGTAAAATAAAAATTAACAAAATCTAAAATGACTCCTCTAGAAAAATATCATAAAATAAAATATACAAAAAAATTATATTAATTGTATAGTAAAGCAAACTTAAACAATAATAAAAGACCGGTCCGGACCACGGTCCTCAAGAAAAAGATCGGTCCGACAATCGGTCCGGTCCAATCCCGGTCTAAGACCGATAGGACCGGACCGTTGACCTTCACTACGAAGAACCTACATGAATGAATCAGTTTTTTTTTTTTTTCTCTTTAGCTTTCACCTTTTCTGGTGGTAAGCTCCTTCAACATCTCTCTCCACTTTATGTTATTCGTACAATCTCTTTTATCTATTTTATACTTCTTTATATTGGCTCTAACTTTATGGCCCCATTGAAGTTTTGGCCTTCCTCTTTTACGTTTGCCCATCACTTCCAATCTTTCAACTTTATTTCCTATGTAGTTCATAGGCCTTCTCATTGTGTGCCCATACCACCTAAGTCTGTTTACCATTAACTTAGTCTTAATGGACACTACCTTTAAACTATTTAGTATTCTTGTACTGCGCACCTTATCCTTTCTTGTTACCCCAGCAATCATCCTCAGCATTCTCATCTCCAGAGTTTGTAGACTTCTCTCGTCTGATTCTTTGGTTGGCCATGTTTCCGAACTATATAGAATAGTTGGTTGTACTATGGAACTGTAAATTTTTCCCTTTAATTTGTGTGGGATTCTTTTGTCAAATAGCACTCCAGATAAAGATCTCCACTTTAACCACCCTTGATTAATCTTATTCTTTATCTCTTTTTCTATTGTGCCGTTTGTTTGTATAGTGGAGCCCAAATATTTGCAGCTTTCAATTGCGGATATCTGCCAATCATTTATATCAATACTCTCCGTTTCATCTCCTCCTATCACCATATACTCCGTCTTTTCTCTATTTACTTTTAATCCGTGCGTTTCTAGGATATTTATCCAATTCACTAACCTTTCTTTCATTTCATCCTTGGATTCGGCAAGTATCACAATATCATCTGCAAATATCATATTCCACGGGACTGTTTGAGGTATAGACTGTGCTAATACATCTATTACTGTAATGAAGAAAAGTGGGCTGAGAGCCGACCCTTGATGAACTCCTTCGGCTATTGTGAAGCCTGCTGAAGTACCTGTTGTGCTACGGACCATTGTTGTATGTCCCATATACATATCCTCTATTATTCTTATATATTTTTCGGGAACTTTTTTGTGGCGTAACGTCCACCAGATAAGTTTTCTTGGGATTCTATCGAAGGCCTTTTCTAGATCGAGAAAGACCATGTGTAGCTTTTTGTTCTTTTACCTGTATTTTTCACTCATTTGCCTAATTGCATGGATAGCATCGGTTGTTGATCTTCCAGGCATAAAGCCAAACTGTGTCTCTCCTATTTCGATTATATCTCTTAATCTTTTTTCTATTATTTTTTCGTATAGTTTTAGACAGTGTGACATTAGTTTAATGCCCCTGTAATTTTGACAATTGTGTGGATCCCCTTTATTTTTGAAGATAGGAACTAGATAGCTCTGCCTCCATTTTTGGGGGACCTCTTCATTTCCAAGTATTTTATTGTACAGATTTGTGAGGAGATGTATTCCATCATCTCCTAGTGCTTTAAGGCTTTCTATTGGAATATCGTCTGGACCCCTAGCTTTGTTGTTTTTCATATGCTTGAGGCATGTGATTATTCTGTTCTGTTATAGGTTGTACAAGGTTTTGACAAGGGGAGTGTTCGTCGAGATGCAATATGTGGGAATTAAAGTTGAGAAGCTCCTGAAAATATTCTTTCCATCTATTCATTATTTCTTTTTCCTTTATTATCAATTTCCCATCTTTATTTTTGATTACTTTCGGAGCTCCGTTTATATCCCTAGAGTTCTTTTCTCGCTGTTTGGCTAATCTGTATATTTTATTTCTTGCCCTTCTTTGGTATGTAGATCTTCGTACATGTCATCGTATGCCATAGATTTGGCCCTAGCCACCGCCTTTGTAGCTAATCTCTTGGATTTTTTGTATCTTGACTTGTCATCTGCATTTTTGGATTTGTACCATATTTTATAAAGGGCTTTTTTCTCCTGTATAGTGGTTTGTACCTCTTGATTCCACCACCATAGTTCTTTGTGTGATTTGTTGCCTCCTCTTGTCAAGCCTAGCGTCGATTTTGCAGTGTCTATTAATCTGGATGAAAGGTCTGTCCATATTTTTCACTGACTTGTGAGCAATTTATTGTTTCAATGTTTGCATTGATTGCAAAGGCATCTGTCATTGTTTTTAATTTGCCCCATTTGATGCATGGTTCCAGTTTTATCTTATTTTGAGTGGATTTATTTGAGATTTGTAAATCCATGATTAGTAGCTTGTGTTGCGCGGCGATATCTTCTCCTGGGATGACTTTGCAGTCTATTACATCTTTTAATCTTCTGCGAGAGATTAGCATGTAATCTATCTGTGTTTTCCAAGTACCACTTTCATATGTTATTAAATGACTGTCTTTTTTCCTATAGTAGGTGTTGGTTAAGGCAAGGTCGAAGGCTTGCGCAAATTTCAGTTGCTCTCCTTCATCATTTCTTTCTCCGTATCCAAAACCACCATGATGCCTTTTGTAGCTATCTCTTGCTTTCCCCACATGCGCATTTAAGTCACCACCAATTATGACTAGGTCATCCTTAGGAATTTCCATTACAGCTTCATCAAGGATAGCTCTAAAGTCATCTTTCTCTTCTTCCTTGCAACCCGTTTGAGGAGCATATACTGATAGGATGTGTATTATTGATTGACCAATGCAGAGTTTTATCTTCATTAGTCTATCAGAGATCCTGTTGACTTCTACTACTGAAGAGGTTAGGTCTTGGCTGAGGATGATGCCGACACCGTTCCTATTGCTAACAAGTCCATTATAGTACAATTTATACCCATCTCCAATCATCAAAGTTTTCTGTCCTTTCCATTTCGTCTCTTGTATGCACGCTATATCAACTTTTCTCCTGTTCAACATTGATGCCAATTCTCTCGTCTTACCTTTAAGCGTCCCAATATTCAAACTTGCCAGTCTTGTCTTCTTTGCTTTGACCTTTACTTTATTTTTCACAGGATGGAGGTCTACACCCTGCGCGTCGCATGGAGGGAACGCCCTAGCTTTCATATTCATATTTTCATTTGTGTCCTTCATTTTGTTTATTGGACAGGTATCCTTAGCACCCGGCTGTCCAGGCCTGTCGGTGACCGGGGTGTCATCTCTAAGCTCCGAAATTCATCATACCATATGTCTTTACACATCAGTCATCGAAGAAAAACTTGAAAGTTTTTATGGTTCTTACCAGGATTGAACCCGCGTCCTTGTTCATGCTCGTGTTTCCAAGCCTACATCAATCAGTTTAAGGTATTTATAATGACATTGGTGGAGCCTTAACGAAAAATATGGGTACCTTTGTTAATAAAGCCATAAAATATTAATTTTTTTTAATGTATTCTTAATAAGTGATTCGCTTAAGACACAATATTTTTTTAAAAAAACAACATCATAACTATTGATTACTTTTGGAATGGTAAAAAAAAAATATCAATTTTTAATGCGCATTCTTATATGCCGTTTTAGTGTTGTTAAACGGCTCGTTTTGAGCCGATTTTTAAAAATGGCTCACTCAATACTTCATCTAGAAAAAAATATCATCCACTCCTGAAGATTTTGCTCATAGAAGGAACAAAGGTCTAGACATATATTATCGAAATCTTGAGGCTTAGGCAATATTTTTTGGCTTTGAGATTGGCCGTTTAACCGCACTAATGTCGTTAACTATGGCCACAATATTAAAAAGTGCAACCAGGGATTCAAATTCTACAGCAAAATTTAGGGAAGCCTCTCGAATTATTCTTCGGGAAAACTAATATGTTCGAAAACAACATCAAAATTCTTCTTTGGGAGAATAATTCGCAAAGTAAGCAGTTTATAACTGGTAATAAAATCAATTTAGTGATACAATAATTTTACTCGTTAAAAATAATCGCGAAGAGGACCCGATTTAAAGGTTATAACCGCAAAATAAAAATTATGTAAGACCTAAAGATTTAGCTTCATAGCTGGCAAGAAATGCTCGGATAATCTAATTCGCCAAATCACGGGCGCTTAAATAATAATATCATTTTATCTAAAAAAAAAAACTCTTAAACCCTCCGTTTTGAAAAAAAAAAACGAACCAAAATTGAGCTTTTTAACAAACACTAATTTCCTATGTTTTAATCATTCGGAATATACTATCCCATATTAATTATCGTTGTAGAAATAAGATTTTTTTTTTCCTTATAGAATGAGGTATTTTTTCGATCAGTTAAGAAAAAATCCAGGATACATAACCTATGAACAACGTAATTTCTGTTAATCAAAAATTTATCTTCAAGCAATGTACCTTGCCCAAAATCTCAACTCTTGATCACAAACCCTTCCATTCCAACTAAATAATAACTAGTTTCATCAATTTATTTTCAGGCAATAGGCTATCTCCAACTCCAACTAGATTGGCGATGCATTCATTCACAGGAGTCAGCTGTACCCCATTTTATAGTTAGCGCGTCTAGTAAATGCATTAATGCGCATTCATCATCTAATAATAATAATAAATAAAGACCATTTAATCGAAGCGCGAATCACAAAATGGCGCTACAGCTGACTCATATGTATGGTCAGTTTCAATTAATGAATAGCCAATCTAGCAGTAGAAGTATATACTAGTGATCTGCACCGGGCCTAATTTTTCAACCCCGGCCCAAATTTTTTTTTATAAAAGTTTTGCCGGCCCGGCTCGAACTCGATAACTATTATAAACATCATTGCACCCAACACACAACCCGCTAATGCCATGCCAAGTTTTACAAATCATTAAATTTTTTATAATCAATTAATTAGTGGGCTTTATATACTAACTCAATCTCAGCTGTCATCCGCATTTAACCCTTCTCATTGTACCGGCGAAAAAAAAAATCCAACAAGCCTAACTAGGTTGCCCTCAGACCCCAATTTAGAAAACGCTGCATCTAGGAATCCAATTAATTTATAGCTTTCATATTTTAAACATATAACTTTGTTAAATTTCTACTTTAACGATTTTAACGATTATTTCATGTCGCGATAGATTTTTATTTATGTTAATTTTATTTTTTGTGTTATTCATAATTTTTTAGGGTGTATTATTTTTAAATTTTTATATTTCGTACAATTTGGATGACTATGCATGCTGATAAATGATTATAACATGTAAAATAGTGTTGTTAAACGGCTCGTTTTGAGCCGATTTTTTGAAAACGGCTAACTCAATATTTTAGCCAGAAAAAATATTTACTAAACCTAGAGGATTTCGATAATAGATTTCCAAACCTTTGTTCCTTCTACAAACAAAATCTTCGGGCTTGCGTAATATTATTCTAGATGAAATATTGAGTTAGCCGTTAATAAAAATCGGTTTCTAAACGAGCCGTTTAACAATACTAACATGTAATATTACATTTTACATAAAATAAAGAATTACAATTTCAGTATTTCTTAATAAAGGGTTGAAATTGATTTAATGATATGGCCTTTAAATTCATTTAACTCAGTTACCACGACTTTTGAAAATTTATATAACTACTATAATTTATCTTATATATATAAATATGTTTCCTTACACACCCGATGTGCTGGGAGATAAGAAAATGATTTACCTATGGGAGTAATGGTAGCAAGGAGCTCTGACTCAGAGCTTGAAAAAAAGAGTATAAGATGATGTGGTATCAAATAAACTGATGAAAAATGAAGAGAATTTTGGAGATTATATGGAAAAATGAGAGAGCTAATCTTAAAAATTAAATGAATAATATTTTTTTGGGGGAGAAAATGTAACACGTGGCCTGTGAAGGGTGGGGCGTGTTGTAATTGCGTATTTTTTTACATTATATATATATAACTTTATATAATATTATAATGTCAATTGTTGTAGTTGTGTATTTTTACATTAATTTATATAATATTCAAATGTCAATTAAATTTAGATTCGAAGATTTTATATAATATCATGACAATTTTACAAGTTGTGCATGTCGAAGATAAAATGAATGTCAATCAATTAATTATTCTGGCAAAATGTTACGAAAAGATAAAACTCCTTTGTTCAAGTTATTATGATGATTGTGTTATATGATAAATAAAATAGGAAGTTTTGATCATTCGTAACATCAATCGAATAATGTTTCAATGTAGACTGCACTAAAAAATTTTTTTTTAAATATATCGCCGGGCCTTAATATTTTTTTATAAAAATTTTTACATTATGAGTTAATGGTTATAAGATTATATTATATTATAGTTATGATTAATATAATATTGGGTGATGGTTAACACTACCTAACAACCCACAGATCGATCTAATTATTAATTTCCTGCAAATTTATTCAAAGTATTAATATATATTTTTTATAATTCATGTCTAAATTTTTACAACATATTTTACCAAAACAATCAAATAAAGGAATATCTTAAATAAGCCCCAATATTCAAGTATTATTTATATATTTTTTTATAATTCATATCTAAATTTTTAGAATATATTTTACCAAAACAATCAAATAAAGGATTATCACTTCTTAAAGTTTGTAATTGATTTTACTTAATATAAAGCATTTTTTAATTGAAAAATTTGTTTTACACAAGTATCATTTTATTTCTCTTTTTCTCTGTCCCAAATTCAAGCAATTACGTATGTAGTCAGGGACAGATCGCAAAATGACGAAAAACTATATAAAAGATTATATTAAATTACAAGAGGCTCAGGAAGTAAATGAAATACCATCGACCAGTCAAATTACGACTGTTGTTAAACAAACTGAATCGTTTTATGACAAATGGGGCGATGGTAATTCTGGTAATATGTCAATAGCCGATGATGAATATTATAATTACATAAATAATAGATAAAACATTTAAGGTGGATAATTTGTTAGAGTGGTGGGCGGCTCATCAAAGCGAATTTCCAATTTTAGCAAAATTGGCAATTCCTGCTTTAAGTGCAAGCTGTGAGCGGAATTTTTCCACTACTATATTAATATTGTGCAATTAGATTATATTTTCAAAATACTATTTAATACATTTTTTTAAATAGCGATTTATTTATAAATTAAATAGTAAATTAAATACAATATATTATATTCTCAAAATATTTTCCATTTTTATAAATTAAATATTAGTTTTATTTTTTTTAAATATAATATAAAATATAGTATATGACAAATATTATTACCATTTTTATGAATATTAGTTTTATTTTTATAAATGCAATATAAAATATAGTATATGCTCAAAATATCCATTTTTATAAATAACAGTTTTATAATTTTTATAAATTCAATATAATATTCTCAAAATATTCGCCTTTTACATGCATTTTTTAAATAATAAGCGATAATACTCGCTGAAAAATATGGTAAAATACCTCATAGGTGAATTTTTGTATATACCAGGTGGAATATAATTTTAAAAAATTCCGAGCCTGTCCTGAAATTTTTAAATCCGGGCCGGGCCGGGCCGTAAAAATTTTTTTTAAAAAATATCCGGGCCGGGCCTTAAACTATCACTACAAAGGTGGGGTAAATAGGACCCCACAACTTTTATAATCTTTGTAATACAAAAGCTAGAAGATATTCCGACCTGATTTTTTCAGTAGTTTAATATTTTGTAACAAGGAATACAACTTCCAAATTTCATGATTATTGATTTGATAGTTTTTGAGATATATGCTATTTGTTGAGCTTGGGGTAAAATATACCCCACCTATGTAATGATGTAATTTTTTTTTTTGTTACTAATTATATTTATGTATGTCGGGTTAATAAATATAATTGAAAAAAATATAATTATATCTATTTTTTGATTGATATATATGACTTTAAATTTGAAAATTTTATATTATTTATTTTTTCGGTGGAGTTAAAAATCATAAATTTAACATATAATTTTTAATTTGAATTATTCTAGTGACATTTTATACTTTGAAAATAGAATTATATGCTGGCAATCAGCCTGAAGGACCTTATAAATTGAGAAATAAGCCTTTTGATGTGGTTGAAAGGTTAATTCAGCCCATTTCTAAGAGTAATAGGAATGTCACGACAGATAACTGGTTTACCAGTTATGAACTTGCTATACATTTATTAAATTCCCATTCTTTAACAATAGTAGGAACTTTAAGAAAAAACAAATAGCAGTTTCCAACATCATTTAATTTATAAAAAGAAAGATATTTGTTCAAGTTTATTTGCCTGCTAAGATAATATGACATTAGTATCATATGCAGGGTTGCCAGGTCAAAATTTTCAAATTGTGGGAGAAATTAGGTATTTTGTGGGAGAAATATAAAAATTGTGGGAGAAATTGCTAAAAAAATTTTTTTTGCAGGCCATTGACTTACTTAGTTATCCACTTATTATTTTTTATAAATATAAAATCTAATCTATTTTTCAAAATAAAATAGATAACTTTTTTTCAAAATAAAATAGCCAACTATTTTTCAAAATAAAATAGCCAACTATTTTTCAAAATAAAATAGCCAACTATTTTTCAAAATAAAATAGCCAACTATTTTTCAAAATAAAATATCCACCTCTTTTTCAAAATAAAATAGCCTAACTATTTTTCAAAATAAAATATCCAACTCTTTTTCAAAATAAAATAGTTAACTATTTTCCAAAATAAAATACCCAACTATTTTTCAAAATAGGTAATTACTGTACGACACAAAATTTCTTAGAGTACTATCTTTATTATTAAAAAAACATATTGATTTATTATAATATATTAATTTTGTTTAAAAATAATAACCAACGATCTTTTTTAAATACAAAAGAATGTAAACAAGATAAAATTTTATAAAAAATTGTAATTTTACAATGTAAAAAAATAAATGGGGGAAGGGAATATGATATTTTGAGGTATCAAAAATCTTCAAAGCATAAATCAGTATAGGGCATTCTATCAACATCTATTTCAAAACAAAAATATTCTTCAAAAATAAGAAATAATATAGATGCAACTACAGTTGCGGAAATGGTAAATACCTATCATGCAGTACAACATTCAGAGAGTTACTCAACATCTCAATGTTGGTAGAATCTTTCCCCATAATATTTAACGACTAATATAAATGAATAGAATACTTTGTAGAACACAAAATGAGCAAGGCTATCAACAATGTTTTAGGATATAAATCCAGAAGGTCAATTCTTGACGATTTGAAAGATGTGCAAACATATGCAATTCTAACAGATGCATCTAATAAGGAGATATCAAAACATTTCCCTTGATCCTCCCCTATTTCAACAAAATTAATGTCATTTTAATAAAACTATTAAAAAAAATTTCTCCAGATATGAAATATCCAAAGACATAGCTAACCATATATAATGGTAAATATGGCAGATTTGGCATTACCAATGAATTGCATGGTAGCTTTCTGATCTAATAATTCCTCAGTGAATTTGGCAAAAACCAGAGTGTATTTACAGAATTGAGTCAGCATAATGTTGGTTGACAGGTTCCTCCTAATACGCGCCATCGTAGAATTTTAAAATACAAACCTTTAAAAAATAAATAGATTATAAAAGCTGTCCTATTTGAAAATAATTTTCAAAAATAAATGGCAGAAGTATATTTAGGAATTTTACATATAGGAAATCTACTATATGCTGTTAATATGCAGTTGCAATCAGAAGAATATAATTTAATAAAGGCTCACTAAATTATGCTGCAGAAATACCAAAGTAAGAATATTACTATTATCGGATAATTATTAATAAGATTTAATATGATGTCATGTTTGAGGAGATTGTAATGCTTCTTTATTTTTATGATTTGCCAAAATATTCAAAATATTAATTTTACAATGTAAAAAATAAATTTATTTGATTTTATGCAAATGTATAAATAAGATTTTATAAAATATAGAAAGTCAAATAGTTATAGTTAATTATATTTTATATGAGATTTAAATAATGGAACTAAACGTTTACCGTCGTTATTAAGATATTTATAAAAATCCTGGCCTGACATTTTATAATTTTGTTTAACCATTAACTCGGCCTCTTAGGATATCTTAAGCTTAGATTAAAGATGATTAAGATAATAATATTTTCTAAGATGAGTTCCACTTTCATTGCTAATTTTTAAAAATATTACTTCTAATATTAATAATATATTTTTTAATATATAATAGTACATAAGCAGTTTATATTGAAAATAATTTTTCTTTTTATATATTTAATTATAACATTTTATTGTCCAAAAAACAACATCAGTATTGGAAACTAATGCTTTAACCTCAAAACAATCTAAATCTCACCTAGAAGATAACTATCATGGTATATATAAATAAAAATATAAAATATGTATAATATTTAGGATTTTTTAAGCTTAGATTAAAGATGATTAGGATAATAATATTTTCTAAGATGAGTTCCACTTTCATTGCTAATTTTTAAAAATATTACTTCTAATATTAATTATATATTTTTTAATATATAATAGTACATAAGCAATTTATATTGAAAATAATTTTTCTTTTTATATATTTAATTATAACATTTTATTGTCCAAAAAACAACATCAGTATTGGAAACTAGTGCTTTAACCACAAAACAATCTAAATCTCACCTAGAAGATAACTATCATGGTATATATAAATAAAAATATAAAAAAAGCACTAGTTTCCCATACTATTCTAATTTCAAATTTTGAAAATGTCGAATGGATTGGATTGGATGGAGAATTTAAAATTAGCGGAAAAATAAAATAAAAGAACTAGACATATTTTTCGAATAAATATTTAAAATTTATTTTAAAAATATAAAAATAATCAAATACTGTCTCTCAAAATTATTATTTATATATTAAAAACATTAAAATGCTAAAAAAAAATTGTGGGAGAAATTAAAAAATTGTGGGAGATTTTTGTGGGAGATTGTGGGAGATTTCTAATTGTGGGAGTTTTGTGGGAGTGAGATGTATGTGGGTAAACTAAAAAATTGTGGGAGACTCCCACTGATGGGGGAGGCATGGCAACCCTGATCATATGTACCAAAAAAGTATAAGCATGATGCTTTCTACCCTTCACTATGATAACAATATTGATACATCAACTGGGGATTTGAAAAAACCAGAAATTATCACATTTTACAATCTCACCAAAGCTTGTGTTGATGTTGTGGATCAGCTATGTTCAAATTATTCAATATCCAGAATAACAAATAGATGGCCTATGACAATTTTTTATAATTTGTTGAATATATCTTGCATAAATTCTTTAATAATTTATAAATCCAATAATTTAAAGGAGATTAATAGATCAAAGTTTATAAAATTATTAGCAATGGAGCTAATAACTCTATTAATGAGTAATAGATATGAAAACCCACATGTTAATAAACTACTAAGGGATAATATTGGGAACATGCTGAATATAGAGGAATTAAAACCTATTTCAACCAAACAAAAAGGAAGGTGCTCCTCTTGTCCAAGGGTTAGGGACAAGAAATCCTTATTTATTTGTTCAAATTGTTCAAAATTTATATGCAAAGATCATATGTATGAAACATGTCGTGAATGTTTTTTAAAAAAAATGCATGAACTTTAATATCAAATATTTCTTTTAATATCTGATGTTTTATTATAAAATTTATTTAATTATTACTATAAAATATTGAATTAATAAAATATATAATCAAATTTGCTTCCATTCATTTATTTTTGGTCATATCATATGATTAAGGAAAGTTCCAAAAAAAAGATTTTTTTTTGAGCAGCTTTAGTAAATATATCATAACTTTATTTAGAAATAAATGTAAATCTAGAAATTTTGTATTTATTATCTCTAATATTTTTACAATAAGTATATAAAATTTTAGTTCTTAAATTTTATTATTTTCTGAGATATAGCTATTTTAAAATTTGGGGTAAAATAGACCTCACCTATGTAACCGCGAAAGTTTTTTTCACCTATGTAGTGAAGGGTTAAATTTTTAATCCAGGCCGGGCCGTAAAAATTTTTTTTTTAAATATCCGGGCTGGACCTAAAAATTTAAAACCGGGCCGGGTCGGGCTGTGCAAATGGTACCTCTGCAGGTCTCTGATGTAGATTATATATTTAATTATTTATGATATCTTATGACAATATTATATAATATGCACATGTAAGACATCATGTCAAATCAGCAGTTTTTATAGTGAAATGAAGGGATTGATGAAAAAAATGTATTATTTTGATTGTATTACACAATGACATATAATAATACCTAGACTGACGATTCATTCATTAAAATGCATTTTTAAGCGTCGTTAAAAGCAAATCAGCTGGACCCGCCATTTTGGTAACCTTTATAATAATTATTTTCATGTTAAAAACTAATATTAAATTGATAACTTACTTTCTTATTATCTCGATGATCAGGCAATTCTTTAATAAAGTTTGCATCAGATATAATATAAAATTAGGCTCTCGTTTAAAATTTTAATATTTATTACAGTAACCAAGATGGCGTCTCTAGCTGATTTGTATTGATGTACACTTTTAATGAATGAATTGTCAGTCTAGGTATTATTATATGTCATTGGTATTACATGATAAATACAATTGGGGTTATTGGAGTTTATTTATATAAATGGCGATATTTTTTTAAAACTATTATTACAATAAACTACTGTAATTGATTCTTATGGAAGTTATTTTTTAAGAATAATATAAATCAATAATCTATGAATATTAACGAAGAATAACATGTAAAATAGTTCAAGCCTAAGCGTTCTATAAATTAAATTTTTATAATTTATATAAAAATTAATAAAAATTCTGCCGCTAGTTGGCGTTAGAATTTAAATAGTTTTAAAAAATATATATAAATAGTTTAATACAAAGTCATAAAGAATTAATTTATTGTTAGGGTTGTAGAGTAATAGTTGAGATTGAGTTAGTGTATAGTCTATTAATTAATTGATTAATAAAAATTTAACACGCGATACTTGAAATGTCATTAGTAAATTGGTGTGACCAGGAGTTGATATTGAGTAAGCATATTGCCTAAATATAAACTGATTGATGAAACCAGTTACAGCTGGTTGGGGGGTGGTGGTTGTATTCATGAAGAGCGAACAATTATATTGACTAAAAAAATGAATTAATCAATTAATTCGGGATAATTGGGATTGAGTCATTGGCTGGCTATCAGATATACATAAAAATTAATGAACTAAATAATAAGTATCATAAATTATTTATAAAAAGGATTTGCCAACAGGTGATTTAAATTGTTCTATGGGATGAACCTGAGTTTCTGTAAACTTACTGACTGGGAAATATCTCCATCCGTGGCTATTTCTACGATGGCGATAAGATGCGGAATTTATTATCATATGATAGTTATATTCCAAATCACTGTTTTATTTTCACTTGTTATTTTATTATCATTTTTCTCTATTGGGTTTCGCAATAAAGCATCTGTAATTAAAACATAGGATATCCTGTCCTTTTTCCACTTTTTATGAATAATTTTTTTTTTTAAATTAGATTACTAA
Organism: Gordionus sp. m RMFG-2023; assembly: GCF_954871325.1. Lineage (NCBI taxonomy): Eukaryota > Metazoa > Nematomorpha > Gordioida > Chordodea > Parachordodidae > Gordionus > Gordionus sp. m RMFG-2023. Next base: position 3,004,236 of record NC_088775.1, read on the forward strand.
ATTAATTATATCTAGTTAAAATTGCTTACTCTGAATTATATCGGGATTAATTCTTCTTATTCAAGAAGAATTTTGATGTTGTTTGACATTGCGAATTTCCATTAAAAGGATTATAAATAAAAATATTTTTAAACTATTAATTTTTCCGGCATTTTAATGGACCAATCACAGAATTGGATGGAACTTTACTAAGAAGTGGCCTTTCAATCATAGGCACGAAAATTAATAAGTAAGAAAAAAAATTTGTTTAAATTATGCTAATCCATATAGGCGTAAAAATATTATTAACATATCAAAGGGGAAAAAATGATTAATTTGTGATTTAAAATATGATAATTAGAGAAAAGAGCGACAGAGAACACAATCAATACTGTATCAAAATTATATATATATTTTTTTTGGGGTAAAAACTATATCTTTAGAAGAACATACAGAAACCTTCCACCCTTGTTGCGTGAGTACATAAGGCTTAGGATGTACTCTGTTTATAAATAATATAATAATTATTATTAAAATATCAAGGTATCATCTAGAGATACTAACCAATCACAATCTATAAAATGGATCTACTTGTCTTACCCCTCTAAATAAAAATCCCTTGAAAGGATCATAATATCATAAGGGAAAACTATGTAGCAGATCCAAGTTCTAATTGAAAACATTTGTCGAGGTTTAAAAAAATCAAACAAAAGCTCAGAAATTAGCAAATCTAAAAACAAGGAATCTTCGACGAATAAATTAGAGTTTTAAATGGAAAATCGAATATCTCGGAATGATGTGCCAGAATCTTATTAAATCCATCGACAAAGAGAATCACAGTTATAGAAGGACAAAGGTAAATGTAACACACTTTGGGCGTGACTAAAATACGCGAACCCGAAAACTACGCGCCAGCTTTAATGACTAAAATACGCGCCCTTACGCGACCCCTATCAAAGAAGCTTAATTTATAAAAAATGAATGCAGAATCATCGTTTAACTTTTCATGGAGATTCAGAAAATGATAGTAATTTTTTATAAAGTTTCGGTGAGGTACGGCTAATTGCAAAGGGTTTATAAAAGGTTCATTTTAAGGTTACAAATTTTTTTTTTTCTTCTAAATTATTTTTATTTGAAGCAACACCATCGTGTATATTAAAATTATTGCCCATCATAAGTTAATAATTTTTTTATTTAAAATATATAAAATAAATTTATATTTTTATTATAAGTATCTATGAATAATATTATAAGAATCGTAACTCATTTTCTAAATATCAGAGACCTGCTGAGGTACCATTTGTATAACCCGGCCCGGATTTTTCTAAAATATATTTTATTTATTTTTGATTTTTACAGCTAATAATGGCGATTTCAAATATTTGGTTTTAAAATATACGGCAAATTTTAAAAAAAATTAAAATCCGGGCTTAGGGCCGGGCCTGCAGTCTCTGCTAAATATAATATTTGAACGAATAAGTCATATATTTTTTTTAATATAAGTGGAGATTCATATTTTGTTCCTTGTGGTGATAACACAAATTTACAGGGTTGGCACGTCGGTCAATTGACTGAGGAGTATTTGACGGTCAAAATATTCTAAAATGTTATTGGTGAATAACTATATTTATTTAATGAACTAATATGTACTTAAAGCATATTTATCAATCTAACTTTTATTTACAAATTATTAAAAAAAAATATAGTTGTATCTCCAAGGTATCGATTTAATTATAATTTTTATATAAAAATTATAAAATTTTCATATTAAAATATTAAGAATTTTTACTTAAGCATGGTTTGAAGAAAATTACTAATTGCCAATTATATTACATTATGTACAATTATCCAAACAAGATGGGCATATCATCATCAATTAAATGTAACTAGCAAATACAAATATGCAAGAAAGCTCTGAAAGCAGCTGCTGATAGAAGTTGGATATTTGTCCGAGAGAAATTACCAAGAGTACATTAAATGATATTTTGGACATTCATAAAAATATTTAGCTATCTTATTGACCTTGGCTAACGTAAGAAAAACGAAATGCTTAATTTAGAAAACACATAATACAATTGTCCATGATTTTATAATTTACCAACCTGAAGAAAAAAATATTAAAGATATGTTTGAAATAGAAAACATTCCACATACATGTGCTCACACTCCACTGCTGATTATTTATTGGATCCCCAATATAAGGGGAGCATCTTACTCGAGTTTGATAAAGCATATGACATAATACATAATAGTAGTCGCTTTGTAAAGAGATGATCATCAAAATATTATAAGTGATATCATAAATTTCGGAAGCAAAAGCGGCGTATTTAATAGGATATGTGGAAACCAGTAACTTTCATAAAAAACAATCAGATTTCGGGCTCAAGTTGTTGGAACGGGCTTTGTTCCCCTTGAATATTAAGAGAAGTGTCTAAGAAATCCGATTGAAGATCTCGACAATCCAGAAAATTGGCAGGAGTATATCATAACTTAAGATTGATTTTAAAAAAATTGTTAAAGAAAATGATAAGATTGAATATAAATTAGAACAAGGCTCTGCCATGAAGAGCAAAACATTAATCATAGAATTTAGAAAATAATTTAATATACATACATTTTCTTACTATAAAATAGAATTAATATTGTCTTAAAAATCATTTAGTCAAATATCGGTCAATTGACCGAATCTTATTTGACCAAATGCACAACCCTGCAAATTTTAGCCCCAAAAAAGGTTCTTTTAACAGAAATTGTGTTGCGGGAAACACAAGTTTATAAAATTCCGGATATTCAAATTTTTTTTGATTCCCAATATATAAAAACTGATGATTTTTTTTAGATTAATTAAATGCAACTAAATCAAAAATTGGTTATTTAGATATTTTGCATACTAAATTATAAGGAAATAGGAATGCTCCAATACTATATGAAGCAGTTAGAATATTGTGGATTAATTTAAGTCATAGTGAAAAATTAATAGATACTTCTTATGGGGTATTAAGCAAATATTTTGATATTTAATAATTATAAATAACTACGCAGATATAGTAAAAGATGTAATACACCACAAGGAAAAGAATGTAATTTGACTGAAATAGTTTAACCCGGTTCAACTTTTTTTATAAAGGTACTTTTTACTCTTTCAAAAAATAATTGTGTTATGGTTCATATATTTTTAAAGGTGCGGTTCATTGGGGCACGTAATTTAATCAAAAAATTTTTTATACCACCATTTTCTGAATCTCCTTGAAAAGTTAAACATGATTCTTTTTTAAAAATAATGAATATTCACCGAGGGAGTGTGGGGGCAGGTAGTTTAGTAAAAAAAGAAGTGTTTTTCAAAAGCCCACTAATATATAAAATACTTTAAAATATATATAATAAACACTTTGTTGATTCCTTTAGATATATATTTCTGCATTCATTTCTTATAAATTTAGCTTCTTTGATAGGTATTTTAGTTACACTCTTCATTTACATTATAATAATTAAGTTCTTGAATTTTTTTTTCTAAGTGGTGTTCATGATTATATATTTTTTTAAATTAAAATTTAAAAACTAAAAAAAATAAGTGATTTAAGCATAAATTCAGTAAGGTATTTTTAATATAAATTAAAGGTTAATTAGCAGTATAATTCAAATGTATTTACCGCAGTTTGAATATAATGGATCAGAAAAGGAGAGGCCCTCAAATTATCTATAGGTATATCAAAAAATCCTTGTATTTCCTTTTGATGCAAATCTATTGTAATGGCATGAGTCATACCTAATTTAAATAAGAAGTTTTAATTCAGAAATTAAATATACAAATTAAGTTAAAATAAATTATTACAAATATTCTAATATTTAAACTAGGTTTTATAATTTTTTGCTCATTTTCTTAAAATTTTTTTTTAATTACCAGCTTTGCAAAGCATCTGCGCTAATAGTTTTGAGACAATACACCCCCTTTTTCTCATTTTACTTTGTTTACAATAAGGTAAATAAGGTATAACGCCTATAATTTGTCTAGCAGATGATGTTTTGCATGCATAAGTTAAAATCAATAAATCCATTAAGCTATTATTGACATTTCTGTGAAATAAAATAAATATAAGTTAATTTATAGAAATAAACTTTGATATGGTCTGTAATATAAAAACATCTCTACCTCTAACTGAATCTCCTATATCAACTACCGTTTCTATTTATATAATTAATATAACAATTCAATGAATTTATAACCTTTGTTAGGCATTTGTACCACAATACAGTTTCCAAGCTTTATACCTAAACGACTGATATTTAAATTTTACATATATGTATGTAATATTTAATATAAAACTTGCACACTAGATTCGTTAATTCTGAATCTGCATTACCACTCAAAATTGTAAACTCTTTGGCTTCCATATGATTAGTATGTTTGTATGATTTAAATATCCACAGTCAAATTCACCAAATCCTTTTTGGCGCAAGATTAATTGCTTTTACTAAGCCTGATGGTGGAGTTCGGCCAATCGCAATAGGGTCTTTTTTTAGGAGACTATTAGCTAAGATAATCGTTGAGCGCATCAAACCTGATGCTTCAAAAAAATGTTCCAAACATATCAACTAGGCTTTGGTACTAAAGGGGGATGCGAAATAGCCGCTCACTCTCTTCGCATATATATCGAAGATCCTCCTCCAGACGCCGTAGTCTGTAAGCTCTAAAAATGCTTTTAATTCTTTATCCAGAAAAACATTTTTAAACATTTTTTATGAAAAATTCCCAGTTTATGCAAGATTTATTGAACAGTCTTATGGCTGTAGAACCCCTCTCAAATTCGGGGAATATACAATTCCTTCTGACGAGGGTATTCAACAAGGAGACCCTTTGGGCCCTCTGATCTTTAGTTTAGGTATACATAACCTAGTTCATTGTCTAAAATCCTCTTTTAATTTAGATTAAAACATATGGTATCTAGATGATGGTACCATTTGCGGACCTTCTAAAAATATTCTTGCAGCGATAGATTATATAGAGAAAAATTCTCTAAACATAGGCCTTACTCTAAATAAAGCTAAATCGGAAATATGCTTTTTAAATTCAAATACTCTCAAAGTCCAAGGGTTTAAAATCATCAAAAAAAGTAAAATTAATCTTCTAGGTTCACCTTTAAGCAGTTTTTCCAACTGTGAGGTGTTCGTGGAAAAATTTTTCGAAGGCTTATCAGGACTCGAAACTATTTTAAACGAAATTCCTTCACACCAGAGCTTTTTTCTTTTAAAAAAATATTTATTTTTACCAAAGATAGTACATATTTTTAGATCTTCTTCCTTTTTTTTAAATAATGAAATTATTAATCGTGTTCATGAATTTTTTAGAAGTTTATTAGAAAATATTTTAAATATTAAATTGGAAGATTTTAATTGGGGTTTCTCACAATTACCCTCGAAAATGGGTGGTTTTAGATTTATATCCTTTAAACCTTCTATCTCTTTCCTCATTTTTGGCATCGAGTTTGATGAATAACGCCATGATATCTTCTTTTATCTCTCCTAAAGATAACCTTTTAAACTCAGCCTTGACAGCCTGGACATCTTTAGCTCCACCTGAAGCTGTCTTACCCACGATCTTAACATACCAATCTCTTTTCGAACCTTTAATTAAAAAATTTTTTAAAATAATCTCATCAAAACCCCCTTTGGAGTATATTCAACTATTACAGAATGCTGACTGTACTAGTGGCTATGAATGGTTGGAAGCATTACCAAGTCGTAACCTAGGTAACTATCAGATGAACAATTAAGAGTTGCCATAGGCCATCGACTTGGATGTAACATTGTTCAACCACATACATGCATCAAATGTAAAACATTAGTTGACTCCAAAGGGAGACATGGTCTAAATTGTATATATAGTCAAGGCAGGCATGCAAGGCATGCAGCAATTAATTTAGCTATTAGCCGTTCTTTTACCAGGGCCCGAATACCAAACATCCTGGAGCCTACAAATTTATCGTTAGATGATGGCTTAAGACCAGATGGTTTAACTTTTGTGCCTTGGTCTTTAGGGAAATCCTTAATTTGGGACTTCACATGCGTATCTTCTTTCCCAAAAAATTTAAATTCTAATCCGATATAGCCGAGAAAAAAAAACAATGAAATATTCCAAATTCACAAATTATATTTTTACACCGATTGTCATCTCTTCCCTTGGACATATGCCAAGTGGAACTTTCAAGTTTTTAAAAAATATAGGGGATAAGATAAGAGCCCTTACATCAGAACCTAAAGAATCTTATTTCTTAAAACAAAACCTCCAAATCATAATTTTAAAATATAACTACACATGTTTTTTGGGAACTTGTAGTCCCACCTCGGTTTTTATATAATATTTTATTTTATTTATTTTATTTTATTTTATAATTTTTTTAATTTAGTATTTTAACGCTATGTATTATTTTACACAAATTATATCATAAATAAAAAAAATGATTTTATAAAAAAAAAAAAAAAAAAAATTGAATTAAAATATAAATTAAACATACTTGTCAGATATTTATTCTATGCTATCGTTTATAATATATACCAATCAATCAAATGGAATTATTTGCTTGTTGATTTAGATAATATAAGAAAATTATATTAATAAATTTTAATTTTCGCCATATATTTTATTGTTCACTAATTAATTAATACTCATATTTTTCGAGGTTTATTTTTATGAATATAAATATTACCTATAATTAAAGTGTACATACAAAAATTTAGCTTAGCATAAGAATATGATATTGATAGTCTGAGATGTCAAAAGAAACAGTATTTCGTGAGAATTATTTGAGTTTGGTTAATCATTTAAATATAGAGAAATTATCATTTATTAATAAGAACCAGCGCTTTAACATGGGGGGGGGGCAATAATTAATTTAGCCAAATTCTAAGGAGCAGGGTCAATATCTTGTGCTCCTTTATTCATGATACATAGTTTTCTCTTATATTTTATAATTGAATTATTTTAAAATTTTATTATCGGATTCCCCTCATCTATTAGCATAGAAATTTAAGCGGCCCCTGATGACAGCTCTAGACAGTGGCGTCGCTAGGGGTCGCCCAGGGGCTCGAGCTCCTTAAAGCAAAAATTTTTTTTTTAATGGCTCCTTAATATCCCCTTGAACTAAAAATAAATTTTTTTGATAGCTCCCTGAATGATTTCTTTTATAATTCCATTAAGTAATATATAGATTTAATTTTATTATTTAGAAATTAATAAGACTATTTAAATTTTTATTAAATGAATACTATTTAATTATTAGATTAAATTAATACATATAAATTATATTTTCACTATATCAGCTTGCAATCAAATTCTGTATTAAAAATATAATATCAATAACTCACTAAATATTAATTTAGCGTTAACAGTTGAAGTTTAATTGACTTTTAATATTTAAATTATTATATAACCCTAATTAAATAAATATAATCATATATTATTTTAAAATTAACAAATTTAATATTGTAATTAGCCGAGTTCAAAATGACTAATCAACTGTATATTTATTTTAAATTTAATTGTCATACCTATTCCTAAAAATATTTTCATGATCCAAATAAGTATAAGAGATTATTTTATAAAAAGTAAATAAATAAAGATATAGTTTATAATCCTCTATTATATACAGTTCATTATAAAATATTAGATAAAATGTCACTTTTATAGACGTATTTGACAACTATATAATATATTACAGTTAATATTATAATAAATTTCACTAATAAATGGTTTTGATAATAAATATATTAACAATATGCATTCAAGTATTTAACACCATCTATTTAGTAATAAATAATTATAAAAATTAAACATTTTATTATTCATCCTGCAATAGATGTAATAAATTTGATCTCTTCTCTTCTCTTCTCTTCTCTTCTCTTCTCTTCTCTTCTCTTCTCTTCTCTTCTCTTCTCTTCTCTTCTCTTCTCTTCTCTTCTCTTCTCTTCTCTTCTCTTCTCTTCTCTTCTCTCTTCTCTTCTCTTCTCTATTTTTTTTCTTTTTCTAAAAACAGTTTCGAATTAAATTTTTAATACAAGTATATTTTTGATATTATTACAAACTACTATTGTTTTAAGATATAATATCGACAATATATAAAATCTTAATTGTTTCATCATATCATTCTGGTCCTTATTTTATAGTTAGAAAATGTTTCATTTCTAATATGGCATTGCTGTGTGTAAATAACTCCAGGCTGCAATATATTTGCATAATTATTTCTTTCAAAGATTTTTAGTGTTTTTATTTTACCAATTTATCCAACATAATAAATTCTGATATAAGTTTACATCGTAAGTGTCATGGCTATTACAGCAAATTAACCAGTGTATATTATTTGTGTTGCTATGTAATTTAAGATTATTACAACAACGGCTGAGAGAATATGATTGCATACTTTAGATAAACAATAATGGTCAACTGTGTAGTCGTTTATATATCATTTAAAAGGGAAGATAATCTTTTAGAAATTTAATATCTCACGTCAATGTAAGTTGTAAGAATTATATTATTTCATTATGTGGTATTTTATATGCCAGTTTATTTTGTATGCATAATACAATAAATGACAAAATATGAAAATCAGAATAATTGTTCAGAGTTAACTAATTTTAAAAAAGTATAATATATTAATATAAAACCCGGCCCGCAAATTGGGAAATATGGGGGCTTCGCCCCCCATAGAATTTTTTTAGTTGAGCCCCCTAAGATTGTAAAGGCTAGCGACGCCCTTGGCTCTGCCTCAAAATGTTAAAAGGCGGAGGCACAGCAGCATTCTGATTGGATAGTCTGCGTGGATCCTTCACCTATAACATCTTAGACAAGTTAAGGAATAGGCGGTGCCAATAATTTTATGATGGGAAATAGAATTAACTTGTTGACAGATTCTTAATCCCCATATATTTAATATGCCTTTACTCACAAGTACACCAAACGGTATTTTTAAGCAAAGGATCCTTTTAATTATTAAAATTTTGAACAAATATATTCAAATAAGAGGTTATCTATCTCAATGTAAATGGTGGCTAAATCCTATATATCGCTTATTGTCTAGAACTCGAACCATTAAAGTATCAATCATTGAATTATAATTGTATATAAATAATCGTTGCTTTATCATAAAATTTGTTTTTTATGATAATATGGTTCTACTATTTTTATATCGAATGAACTAGCTCAAATCCTGTCACCTAAAAGTACCAATGGACTAAAGAGGGTATCATTTTTATTTCCAACAGACTTATTTTTCTGATCCTTATCTAATTTATTACGAAATTTTAAACTTTTTTCCCTTAAAATATAATTAAACGAAGTACAGTATACACTTTATTATATCTATTGTTTAGTGTTTTAGTATATTCTGAGGTTGATTGCAAATTTTCAACGTCGCAAACAAAAAAAATATGATTTTGCACTATATAATATTTGTACTATAGGAAATTAGTCTTGTTAATTTTACAAATAATAATACAGAATATATTAGTTTTAACGAAAAAAATATATAATCACACAAAACTTGCTTATGTTGTTCTTTGTGGGGCAAATATTCCTCCCTTACTTTAGTATTAATCAACCAATTTCATCTAAATTTATTTTAGGCCGTGTTTTAATATAAGATTTTGAATCGCGATTAAAAAATCAATTATATCTAAATTCATTAAAATGTTTTTTTTTTCACCCTATTCAACATCTTGCAATTCTAGGATCCAAAATCGGATATCGTGTAGGTAGGAGTACTCAAAAAATAAGTGTTTTATACATTTTGTAATTGTAACATAAAATGAGTTGTCTATATAAAACCCCGACCCTTATTAGGCATCACGTCAATACTATTCTATTTTTTTTACATACATATATTTTTTAAATTATTCACTCAATTTTTGAGTATATAAGTATATGCCTGGTCTTTTGTGTTGCCTAAGAGTCGGATTTCTGTATAATTATTTATTAGATAAGAAATGGATACACGAAATTTTATGTAAATCTTCCGAGAAATATAGGTAATTCTATAATTCTGTGTATTTCTAAATTTATTAGTATATTTTCGTTTATTTTTAATTCTTCTTGTGTTCTTTATTAAAAATATTTAAATATATAACTGATTAATTAAACTGAGTTATAAAGATTGCAATGGACATTAGATAAATTTTCTCTAACATTAAAGATTAAATTTTGATTTGTCAAATATTTAAAGTTGAGCTGTACCGTAAATAGCTATGTTTGAAATTCAAGATCCGTTTGCATGTTGTACTCTGTAGTCATTACTTTTCAAAAATCTTAAATTCTCTTGACAAAAGAGAGATCCTTTTTAATATTTGGGTTTAAAAATTCAACATTCATTTTTAACTTTTTTTTTTGTAGATTCTTGCAATAATTTTGTTGTTTTTCTATATTTCCTATCTTTATATTCCAAAATAATATTCATTATTAGGTTATATTTTGACGTACCCTTTACTGTAATCAATATTAGAGAATTCAATTTTATGATTTCTTGTCCATATTTAATCATGCTATTAAAATTTATCTTATTTTATTGGGTCCATAAATAGATTAACAAGAAAAAATAAGATAAAGATATTATTGATGATAGTATATAATCTAGATATTGAATTCCTATTTTAGTTTACACCTTATATTAGAAAAGCATCTGTATTTACAGTTGAATATACTTTATTTAATGGTAATCTTATGTATTGTTTGTCGTATAGTCTATAAGATTCCATTTTCTTTTCCATTTAAAAATTTTTTAACATAATGTTTCTACACGCACTGGTAAAGTTCAGGTATTTATTATTGAGTACAATATCTTTCCTGACTTTTAAACATTCAATATTTTCATAGTCTGCAAACTCTTCGCAAAAAGTTATCATAAATCCAGTAGGGTCCTCACCACACTGTTGATCAAAATTTAACTTCTTGTGTAGATTCGATAATTTCGGATACACTTAAATTTGGGTTATTTTTAGGATTGTATTTTAAATATAATTGATAAAGCAATTTCCAAGTTAAGGCAAAAGCTATTTCCGGTGTATCAGCGTATAGGGGGGCAATTGAAAAACCGTAATGTTTACGAATTAATACGCCATATCCGACTATCTCATAATCAGAATAATTTGATGACAACGATCCTTATTGAATTTGTTTCGTAAACATACGTAAGCATCGTTTTCATAACTTTCACCTTCACAAATTATTACACCAATCGTGTCACGCAAATATTCTCTGGCCACATTTCCGTGAACATGAATATCATATTCGCAAAGGACGCAAAACACTATGTCGCGGGCGGACATAATTTTGTATTCTGGTGGAAGAGACTTAGAAAATTGTGGATTCGTTAGAAAAGACTTCAAAAGACTATTTAGCATTTTTTTAGTCTGATCAGTCTTATATATTGATACTAAAATTATTATTTTTTGTAATGAATTAAATTTTTTTTTGAAAAAAAACATGGATGTTAAATATTACCTTAAAAATAAGGTCCCGTCATACCGTTCTGCAGGTAAGTATTTAACATACTTGGCGAAATGTTTAAGCTAATCATTCTGTTTTCCAAATAGCCCATCATTTTATTGTACATGATTATCCCCAAACCTTTGCCTCGATATTCTTTCTTTACATAATACCAACCAATACAAGCCTTCTCCGAATTTAGAGTTAAATTATATATAAGACCTAAAACATTTAGTAAAAACAATTTTTAAAATCGTTTACCATGATATTCACTTATCATCCCTTCTGAAATTTGCCTAATCTAGTAATTATCAATTTCAAGCCAATAAAATTCTTTCTCCTAATCCATCTCCCTCTCTTCCAAAAATTGTTTACAATATATCACTATAAATAAGAATATGAAAAAAAAAACTTTTTTTAGTAAAAGTTAATTATATTTTAAAATAAAAAATACAAAATTATTTTTTATAAAAATGTAATAATAGCCTACAAATGAGTAGACCTAAAGACCTCCAGTAAAATATATGGAAGAAAAACATACCTAATAGTGCTCCCCTTTTAACAAAATCATGTTTACATCTATGCATTTATCATTGCATTTTTATATAATGAATGATTTGGATGTATCATCTTTTACTTTATAATTTTACTAATTTGAGCCAAAAAATATGGATTCAAAATAATTTTAAAATATACTTATTAAACCTGAACTAATTAATTTTTAGACATTTTGTTAAGTTATTAGCATTACATATTAAGTCTATGTTTTACAGAAATGATAATTTGTGACAGTTCAAGAAGCAATTAAATCATCATAACCAAACAAAGAAGTTCCAAGGTTTGATGATAAAAATAGAGTTCTTCCTTAGTAATGAAATTTCTAATCATTTTTTTTTACTTCAAGAAACCACAATATTTATCAATCATTATAATTTATATTATATAAAACACACGGATTTCGGACTCCCAATAACTATAATCATTATTTTAATCGGTTTTCGGTTTGAATTTCTGAAATACTACCCAAGTCTTTTAATCTTTTCCGGTTACAACCTAACTTAAGTCAACTATAAAATGCAGCGTAGCCATGTTTTATGCCAAATAATATTCTAATCAATCTTCAAGATGAGACTCAACCTAGAGGCTTAATTTAATATTTTTTAGGCTAAAAGCTTAACTAAAGCCACAGTAGAGATGGTAAAAGTTAGGTAATTTAACAACACTATAAAAAAAAATTCTGATTACATTGTTGTGCTCATCCAGTGCTCCTAGCCAACCATCTTTGGATACGTGATATCGAATGTATAATTCCGCCTTAGAAAAATTGCGTTCTACGAGTTCAGTACTAATAAAATTCCAAATTTCTTCGAAAGCCAGTTTTTTAATAATTATTTTAACCATGAAAATTGAAATTTTAAAATAAATGTAAATAAATTAAATTGATTTAAATATTTATTATATAAATAATAAGGTGCGTGTTACGAAATTTGTATAATAAATAATGGCTATAATAGGTAAAAAGAAATTAATCACTTTTAGATAAGTAGGTAGCTATTAAGCCATTGTTATTTAATATTATATTAACCCTAATCTAAATTAGGGGTCTGCAGCGGGCTGGGTTTTAGTCAGCCCAAGGTTCCCAGCAAAGTGGGCGAACGGACACGGGCTGGCATGGGAGGGTGGGAAGGTTAAAATTTTTCCAACTTTTATTAGTTATTTAAAATTATTTGGGTAAACATTTTTAAAAATAAATGTATGTTTCCATAAACTTTCAACATTTTTTAATACCAAAAATTTGGACAACCGAGGATGTTGTCGTAAGGAAATAAATTCGTTTGAATATAAGATCGACGTGGATGAAAATCTTCATTTCGCACGTTTCCGCAAGATCAAAGAAAATTCAATTAAAGGGGTATTAAATTATAAACGCAGTTTAAAGTAGAGAGCATCCACCGTCAAAAATAAATACAACAGTTGGGGGGGGGGGGATTGTTACAGGGGAGAAAACCGGTCCGGCCGGAAATTATTTAAAAATATTTTGCCGGCCCGGCCCGAACTCGAAATTTTTTTAAAAAAGTTTTGCCCTCCCAACCCGGCCCGAATTTATTTAAATATAGAAATTAATTTTTATAATTACTCAGAATAAAAGGGCATATGTTTAATGGCATAATTTCTATAAATAAAATCGAGTGTTTTTATTTTACATAAATACTTCAATATAAAATTGATAAATTTAGATATATTTTAGCCCGGCCCTAAGCCCGTTTGGGCCGGGCTGGGTTCGGGCCGGGCCTATTTGTAGATCTCTAAGCACGGTAGCTAACAACATAAGAAAATTTTGTAACATATTTTAAAAAAAAACGATTATGGGGTTTTTTTCTATTTTTTACTATTTAAATAGGATATTTACATTTAATACATGGTTGTTATACTATATATTTTGTTAAATATTTAAATATTATTCTATATCTATTCACAAGGGATCCTATTTTTTTTTTTGTTAAAATTGGTCTCTCAGTAATAATATTTAATTTTATTCATGCTGATTATTTCGGTAAAATTCATAAATACATGGTATGATTATTTATATTATTTAATTTAAAATTATATATGTCCTTTCTTAAGGGATCCTACCTTTTTACCTATATTGGTAATCTCAGGCACAATATTCCCATTTATTTCTAAATTTTGCACAAATCACAAAAGAACGATACGTGTGGTATGATATATTTATTAATTTTAATAATATTATATATATATCTAATTCATAAATATATCTTCCTACCTTTTAAAAAAATAAATAACTTGAGGATTGGTTACCCGAACAAACATTCGTCTTTATCCTCAATATACTTACTCTTCTGAATAATATTAGTAAATATTCCTTTGATTTTTATCCTATCATTGTTCCTGCTAAATAAATAAGCTATTGATAATAACATTCATTTATCTTATGGCCGATACATTAAATTTTTTTAAATTTAAATTTTTTTTTTTTATATAAAACTTTGATATCCCATGCTTTGTGATTCATGGCTATCTTTGATTCCGTGCTATTGATGATTACCACGCTACACTCTCCTCGGCAGAGGGCTGGTAGTTTAAGATAATCATCTTATTTTATTGGGTCCATAAATAGATTAACAAGAAAAAGGTAAGACAAGTTAGAGATATTAATCCATTATTAGATAATATATAATCTAGAAATAGATATTAAATTTTTTTTATTATAGTTTTGCTATCACATTATAATAGAAAAGCATCTGCATTTACTATCGAATATACTTTATTTAATGGTAATCTTAAGTATCGCTTGTCGTATAATCTATAATATTCCAATTTCTTTTCCATGTTAAAATTTTTTAACATAATGTTTCTATACGCACTGGTAAAGTTCAAGTATTCATTATTGAGTTCAATATCTTTCCTGACTTTTAAACATTCAATATTTTCATAGTCTGCAAACTCTTCGCAAAAAGTTATCATGAATTCAGAATCAGGGTCCTCACCATGCTGTAGACTCAAATCATATTTAACCTCCTGGGTAAATTCAATAATTTCGGATACACTTAAATTTGGGTTATCTGTGGGATTGGATTTTAAATATAATTGATAAAGCAATTTCCAAGTCAAGGCAAGAGCTATTTCCGGTGTATCAGCGTATAGGGGGCAATGGAAAAACCGTAATGTTTACGAATTAATACGCCATATCCGACTATCTCGTAATCAGAATAATTTGACGGTGTCGATTCTACGCCTTTATTGAATTTGTTTCGTAAACATACGTAAGTGTCCTTTTCATAACTTTTACCTTCACAAATTTCTGCATCAATCGTGTCTCGCAAATATGTTTCTCTGGCTACGTTTCCGTGGACTTGAGTATCATATTCGCAAAGGGCGTAAAACGCTACGTCGCGGGCGGATATTATTTTATATTCTGTTAAAAGGGACTTAGAAAATGGTGGATTCGTTAGAAAAGTCTTCAAAAGACTATTTAGCTTTTTTTTAGTCTGATATACTGATACTAAATATATTTTTGAAATGAATTAAATTTTTAAAAATTTGGATGTTAAATATTACCTCTAAAATAAGGTCCCGTCATACCGTTCTGCAGGTAATTATTCAACATTTTTGGCGAAGCGTTTAAGCTAATAATTCTGTTTCCCAAATAACCCATCATTTTATTGTACATGAGTCTCCCAAAACCTTTGCCTCGATATTGATTTTTTACATAATACCAACCAATACAAGCCTTCTCCGAATCTAGAGGTAAACTATATATAAGACCTAAAACATTTTTACAATTTTGTATTTAGGGGGAAAAAAAATCGACTTCCATGATTATTCAACTCATTGGCTGCCTGATCTCCTAAATTTCAATTTCATGCCAATAAAATCTCTCCTGTCTGTTTAGACATAACAAAAAGATTAAGTGATAAAATAGAATTTCCTAACCATCTCCCAACTTATTCTCTCACAAAAATTGTTTACAATATATCACTATACAAACAAGAATACGCAAGAAATATTAGATAAAAAATAAACGACTATTAATATAAAAAATGTAATATAGCCAAAAGCTTACAATAAATAGAAGGCTAAAGATTTCCAATGAAAATTTAAGGTGGATGGGGAAACCTATCTAATAGTTCTCACCCTCTTGAGCTACGCCTGTGCATATAACATGGCAAATGTTATATTAAATGATTGATGTATCACCATTTACTTTTATTACTATTTATATTTAAAATTTCTTGTGCCAAAAATGGATTTAAATAATGTTAAATTATTCTTATAAGACTGAGCCTAAATCAATTTATTTATTTTAAGACATTTGCTAAGTAATAATAGTGTTGTAATATTTAAATGAAAACGAGAAATTATTATTCAAATTATAAAAGAATTATAACGATATTTATTTAAGATTATAGACTACGTTAATGATTATTTAAAGAAAAGATATATAATTGAGATTTTGTGTTAAATCAACTTTTTCCAAATCTTTGGGAAAGTATTTTATTTTATTTTTGAATTTTATTTCGTTTTATAACCCTTTTTCTTTTAATTTTTTCTTTCTTTCTTTCTTTCTTTCTTTCTTTCTTTCTTTCTTTCTTTCTTTCTTTCTTTCTTTCTTTCTTTCTTTCTTTCTTTCTTTCTTTCTTTCTTTCTTTCTTTCTTTCTTTCTTTCTTTCTTTCTTTCTTTCTTTCTTTCTTTCTTTCTTTCTTTCTTTCTTTCTTTAATTATTTTTATTTTAATTTTTATAATTCCGCCCAATTTATTATGGTGTAATTAATAGTTATGAATAAAAGGAAAACTCTTAAATTATGTTAATGTTTCAAATTCGATATCTATATTAATTAGTTTATAATTTTATTTAGATTGCAATGATACTCAAAACATCGCAATTTAATAATTGGCAGCATTACAAATTGAAGTATAAGTTTTATCGAAATGATAATTTTTGTGAGAGTTCAAATGCAGTACCATAACCAAACAAGGAAGCTCCAGGTTTTGATAGCAAAAGTAGTGTTCTATTTTAGTGATTAAATTTCCCTACTTTTTTTTCTTTGCTTTAAGGAACCACAATATTTTCTAAATTCACTATAATTTATATTATATAAAACAAATGGATTTCGGACTCCAGGCAACTATGATCATCATGTTAATCGTCTTTCAGTTTGAATTACTAAAATACTAACCTAAATCTTTTGATTTTTTCCGGTTACAAATCAATGATTTGAATGTCCTTTTTCTAATAAAACAAAACTTTCTTTCTTTCAATCTTTCTTTCTTCCTTTCTTTTCTTTCTTTCTTTTCTTTCTTTTTTTTCCCCTTCCTTTTCTTTCTTTTGTGTCTTTTTTCGAACTAAAAATATTAATACTCACGTAGTAGTATGGAAGAAATACGAAATTTGTACATAATAAAATAATATAATATCCTCCTCATCAATCTTATATAGAGAGATTCGTTTTAATTAATATTCATAAAATATTTGCAAACTAACCGATTACATTGTTGTGCTCATCCAGCGCTCCTAGCCAACCATCTTTGGACACGTGATATCGAATGTATAATTCCGCCTTAGAAAAATTGCGTTCTACCAGTTCGGTACTGATAAAATTCCAAGTTTCTTCGAAGGCGAGTGTTTTAATAATTATTTTATCCATCATATTTTTTACGGTACTGATAAAATTCCAAGTTTCTTCGAAGGCGAGTGTTTTAATAATTATTTTATCCATCATATTTTTTAAAAACAAAAAATTAATTTTTTTTTTAAAATTAATTATTTAAATTTGATTTTTAAAAAAAAATTCGTACAATAAATAATACTTAAATAATACGTGGCAATGGTAAAAAAATGAAAATTGACAACATTTTATTTTGAAAAAAAAAATAAAAATTATTAAAAAAAAATTTTATTTTGGCAAAGTAGGCGACTATTAAGCCATCGTTTTTTAATTATTATATTAACTAGCGTAGCTAAACGGCTCGTTTTGAGCCGATTTTTAAAAACGGCTAACTCAATATTTCACCCTGAATAATATTAGGCAAGGCTGAAGATTTTGTTTGTAGAGGGAACAAAGGTTTGGACATCTATTAGCGAAATCTCGAGTCTCGGGAAATATTTTTCAGGCTAAAATATTGAGTTGCCGTTTATCAACACTAATATAAACCCTAACCCATATTAGAGGTCTGCAACGGTCTGGGTTCAGCGCAAGACCCTGATCTAAGTGGGCGGGCTAATTTTTTTTAAGTCTGGGCGGGGCTGGTTAAAATGATTCGACTTTTATTCGTTAGACAAAATCCTTTAAGTAAACATTTTTAAAAAAGATATAATATGCTCCATAAAATTTCAACACTTTTAAATACCATAGTTCCGACAACTTAGGATCTTGTCTTAGGAAAGATATTAATAAAGTTTAAAAAAATATATATAATATCGAAAGTATGATGGATTTGATTGGCATGGAAGAATATAACATCGACGTGGATGAAAATTGATTTTACACGTTTCCACAAGAGCTAAAGAAAATTCAATTAAAAAGGGATATCAAATTATATAAATGCAGTTTTGAAATAGACAGCCTTCACCGTCAAAATTAAATGATAACAGATGGTCACAAGAGAAAAGCACGTGAGCTAATTTTTTGGAAATAACTTATGGCCGAGCACAAATTAATCCCAATATAGATCACTAATTTAGTGTCGTTAAATTTGGGCTCAATTTATCAAAACGACTAACCCGATATCTTAGCCAAAAAATATTGGGCAAACCTGGAGATTTTCGATCATAGATGGCAAAAAGGTTAGTACATCTATCAACGAAATCCGTAAGTTTTGACAATCATGCCGTTTAGCAGACTGGAATCATCCTGCAAGACAAATCAACTTATGAAAATCAAAACTGAGAAATAATTCTAAAATAAATTATATCTTATTTAACTTTCCTAATTATACTTGTTTTTTTTCTTCATCATATTAAAAAAGAAATGATAGAAGATATATAACCTTTAACCGGGGACATGGAAGGGAACGTTTCTCAGGAAACGGAATTTGGTGGAAATTATGGAGCGCTATTGGAACGGATGAATATCTTCGGGAAATTTCTGGAATATTCCGAAAAAGAGAGATTTATTTATTTATTTTATTATAAATATAATATTTATATTATAGTTAGCTCAATTTATAGATAAGTTTTTCTTTCTTTCCCGTGGGCTTCACATAACAATGTTTTAACTCACATTTTAAGCATATTACTATGTTTTAAATGATTAATAATATTTAAAAAAAAATTTGTATAAAATAAAAAAGGTTAAAATTTTTAATAGATAACTTTATAACCAAGTTAGTTGTCTTGAGATATGGGTTTTCGACACTCAAATTTAATATATTAACCCCAAGAGCAAAAAATAAACATAATCCTTTAAAAAAATATCTTAATTAATACTTAAATGTTAGCAACTGATCCTATATATATAATGATAATACCACGTCGCAAATATAAAAGATAATCTTCTTAGAGAATGTCTTAATTAATGTTTAGACGCAATAAATTGATCTATATATAATAAGTAAGAGTTGATCAAAAATTGTGTATTAATAAAAGTAAAAATAATTTTAAGAACCGTGTTTCCTGAAAGTTTCGAAACGTGAAATAAAACGGAACACAATTTTTTAACCGGAACAGGAAAACAGATGATCTGTTCCTGTTATCCGCTTTTAGCCACCCCAATTTTTTTTAAACCAAAACTAGGGCCGGGTCAGGCCAATTTAAAAATATTTCTTAAAAATTATATCAAATTAATCATTTGTAAAAATATTCGAAAAATCATATAATAAATTGAAAGTTCAATATTCATTTACTCTTATTTTCGATTTTCCTTTTGTAAAAATTAATGTTTTTTTTTAAAATCCCAGCTTGAGCCTTACAATTTCATAATTATGTAGATCTCCAAAAATATGTGAAACAAAATATTATTAATTATATTAAAATACGCCAACTTGCTAAAATAAATATAATCGATCTTCATTATTTTCGATATAATAATCATTAATCATTTGATAGATTATATCTGTAAAAAAAAAAAATTCAGCAGCGATTGTGGTGCGACCTGGGCCCTACTGTTAAATTATAACCAAAATCGGGACTTCCTTACGTCAGGTCTTAAGATTTTAGCGGTAAGATCGCTTACAGATAAGCCGTCTCTGGTTAACTTCCTTTTTTTATATTCAGGCGGTCTCACTTAAGAGGACTTTGGTAATTCTAAAAGTTGACACACAATTTTAAAGTATCTAAGATAATTTTGTTCACTGATTACTATACTTTTTTCTTACAGATTATATTTATATATGCGACAGTAGTTTATAAGTATATAGTATATCAATTTTAAACGAAATAATATAATTGATGATTAGTGTTGCTAAACGGTTCGATTTGAGCCGATTTTTAAAAACCGCTAATTCAAAATTATAGCCGGGAAAGTATTACCTAAGCGTCGAGATTTCGCCAATAGATATTCAATCCTACGTGCCACCTATGAGCCAAATATTTACGCATGCGTATAATATATTTGTGGATAAAATGCTGAGTTAGCCGTTTTTAAAAATCGGGTTAAATTGAGCCGTTTCACAACACTAATGATGATTTAAACTTTTTTTATATTTTTTTATGTCTTTTTTATTATCTTGCACATTTTTGAAAAAATAAATATAAATTTATTAATAATTGCAAGCTCAGGTTACGAATGGCTGGAAGCCATCCACAGTTCCAATCTTGGCCTCCTCTTGACTGGGCGAACAGCTACGCATTTACATAGCCCTCCGCCTTGGCTGTAATGCCGTGATTCCCTCAATTTGCATTGACTATGGCCATACCATCGAATCGAAAGCTTACCATCCCTTGCACTGCAAGTTCTCTCATGGACGACAACCGCGTCATAAATCTATTAACAACATCCTCTTAGCTGCTCTTAAAAAATGTTAATATTCCATCCACCCTCGAACCAGTGAGCCTCTCAAACGAAAACGCCATACGCCTCGATGGCATATCTCTCATTCCCTGGACCAATGGTCTCCCACTAGCTTGGGACTATACCTGTGTCAATTTTGCCGCCAAGTCCAACCTTTCCTTTTCTGCTATCGAAAAGGCTGAAATCATAAAAAAAACAAATATGCTTGCCTCACCAATACCGCATGGAAGTGATGTTCTCAATTTCATCAAAACTAAAGGATAAAAAATGCAGATCTCAGGGGACCCCAATGAAGGATTTTATCTTCGTCAGCGGATTTCCCTGTAAATCTGCCGGTCCAATTTTTTAAGCATTCACTCTTCTCTAGGGTGATTTGTACCCTTTTTTTTAATTTTATTTTTTTTATCTCATTTCTCTTTTATACATATATATTTTTTAATTCATTTTTAATAATATTTTTATTTAACTTGAATTTATTTTATTTTTAATCAAATAAATCACATAGTTTTGATAATGTTGACTTTATAAAAAAACAAAAATAAACCCTCCCCTCCCATCAAATAGATATATATTATATGACAATATTATCAATTAATTAATTTAAATAAATAAAATGTCATGTGACAAGTTCACGTTATTTTATTATATTATATTTTCCGGCATTTCTGTCTTCCAATGATTCTCGTGGAGTTAAAAATTCTGATTTAAATCTAAATCTCAATTAATCAAAATGGCCGAAACATCCTCACTTTATGCTATACCACTATAAAATTTAAAATTTTTTATAATAATAGATAATAAAAAAACGTTTTTCGTTCAATTATTACTTTATATTTATAAAAATAAAATTAAAAATGGCGGAAGTACAAAAAATTAGGGGTGCCTATTTGCCTTTACAATCTCAGGGAACAACTCAAAAAAAAAATTTTTACACCTTTTTTTAGCCAACATTATCAAAATTACATTTGATATATAAAAAGAAAATTTGAAAATTTTCAGGAAACTCTTAAAATATCTAGAGAGCTCGAGCTCCTGCGTTTTCCCTAGTGACGCTACTGAAAAAAAATAGAATTTAGGAGAACAAGATAAAGAATATTTAAAAAAGATGTCTAAAAGAGGAAATAGCCAAGCTAGGAAGGAGAAGGAAAGGAAAGTGCAAGGAGGCATGAAAGATTATTCGATAGAAGACTTAGTTAGAACGAATAATCGATGTAGCGTGTTTATGTCGTAGCTTAGGTCGCTAAGTTTTTGAGAAGGAAAAAAAAGCTTAATGAGGGGGGATATGCTTGGAGATGTTTTAAAATGAAGTAAGCTAGATGAAGTATTAGTTAAGAAATATTGATGGCATCTAAACCACTAACTGTGGATCCGAGATCTCAAAAATCCCTTCTTCGTCTACACTCATGCATTTAAAATATAAAAATTACATATGATAATTGCAAAGTAATTTTTTAAATTAAAGCTTTTGATTCCTATATCTTACACGTAAACTTGAAAAAAATCATGTCGGATTTATTATAGCAATCATTTTGAATTTCTTCCACCTCATGCATTTATAAATGAAGATGCTTTAAAACATTAGAGGTGTGGTTCATCCGTTGCAACAATTTTGGAATACCCAATAAGTGTTAATTATATAAATATATATTTTTTTCTTCTAGATCATACTACAAACATCAACATGGTATAAAGTTATTTGCTCCGTATCTCTAATCCACAGACAGATAACATAGATATTTAATGATTTAATATTAAAATCGGCCATTCCCTTGCTTAATAAAGTAATTAAATATATAAGCAATTTATGGGCGTGGGTAGCATTTCTCTGCGCAACGTTTTAATCAGCTCTCACAGTTTAAGTTATAGTAAAACAATTATGCGTACAAGTACTTACGGTTTGCCCACAACGTGTGAAGGGCTCTTCATTGCTCCTCATTTTTTCCCTCTATTTTTAAATCCAATTTGATGTCTTCAAAAAAAAATCTACCGTAGCTCTGTTGCTTGACAACGCTAGAAGGCTCAGGCGCTAAAATCATGGCCTATGCAAAAATCGAACCCATAGGTTGGCCTTGTTATATTCCTTCCATAATATATAATTATTTGGAGATGAGAAAACAAAAAATAGCAGGGATAAAAAAATTGAGATAAGGTGTGGAATGAATGGTATATTTGTGGAAGAAAAAAGTGACCAGCAAATTGAATTGAAAGCATTAGAAAGTCAATTTTGAATGTGATTTCGGCACTTGGGTTACTTTGGAAAAATATGAATAGCATGTGTCTGTGTGGCTATTTAGCAACCACCGTCGATGGTAATACCAAGTTGTTAGGGTGCTGAAATTAAAACCGAGTTGTCCTTAATTTTGTAATAGTTTTTGTCATAGTTGAATGTAAATATTTGTTAAAATCATGGTGTTGGAATTATTAAGCTATATTTTATATTTTATTATTTATATTTTATATTTTATTATTTATATTTTATATTTTATTATTTATATTTTATATTTTATTATTTATATTTTATATTTTATTATTTATATTTTATATTTTATATTTTATATTTTATATTTTATATTTTATATTTTATATTTTATATTTTATATTTTATATTTTATATTTTATATTTTATATTTTATATTTTATATTTTATATTTTATATTTTATATTTTATATTTTATATTTTATATTTTATATTTTATATTTTATATTTTATATTTTATATTTTATATTTTATATTTTATATTTTATATTTTATATTTTATATTTTATATTTTATATTTTATATTTTATATATTATATTTTATATTTTATATTTTATATTTTATATTTTATATTTTATATTTTATATTTTATATTTTATATTTTATATTTTATATTTTATATTTTATATTTTATATTTTATATTTTATATTTTATATTTTATATTTTATATTTTATATTTTATATTTTATATTTTATATTTTTTATTTTATATTTAGATTTATAAAATTTAATTTTTTGGCTATTTTTGAGTTATTTTTATTTTATATAATATTATTTTTTGTATAATAATGATGCTTCATAATTTTTGGAGTATTTTTAGTTTATAATTATGATTTCAAGGGTGATGACAATAAATCTATTAATTATCCTTTCCTATATATAACATTATGTAATTTAATAACTCTATTTAATCCGATTTACTTATTTTACATAGTGATAGTCATAATATTTAATATTTTTATTACTATACTAGTATTATAACAATTATTAAAAAAAAAATAACGAAATACGAAATATGAAACAAAATATATCAATACAATTATATAGAAAATTTATCAAAATTAAATACATCAGAAAAATTAAATATTTATATTCAATAAACTATATATTAAAATATTGTTGTTGATCATTTGAATATTAAAACATTTTAACTGACGTATCCTCTTCATTATTTTGGTCAGGGAGGAGTTCAATCCCTATTTAATTGAAATATAAAATTTCTAGTAATAATCACTAGGGGTAACCGCTCTATATATATATATTATTAGTTACAAAACATGTAAGGAATATATTTCACAAGTCACTTTCTGTGAGAATTATCTTTCTTAGATATAAAAAAATAATTTCCAAGTTTTCTAAATACCTCGCCATTCTATATTTATCTATTTAATATAAGTAATAATATAACATAATTCTGATTTACATAAGATATTAAAGTAGGGTATCTTGTAGCGAAATATTTATTCATAACCCGCAGGATTATTTAAATTTTTTGAAACTTATAATTGTTTGATATTAGATTCTGACAAAGAATAATTGGGTGATGTATGAAATGGCCAAAGGAACAAAATAAGAAATAGTTAATTTGGTACAAATGTAGAATGATGAAATTTTTTTGGATTTTGGGTAATGATTTGGGATTTTATTGATTATGGAAAATATTTATCAAATATGTAGAGTCATCTGGTATTAACAAAGTGGTAAATAGATTCAAATATGAATTTTGGATAATTTATGATAATTAATTTGGGGATTTAGGTGAAATAGTGATGATATATAATTAATTTTGGGAAATTGATTACTCAGTAAAAATTGAACATTATGGAAAATAATATTATGAAAACATGGATACTAATGATGTAGTGATATTTACGTAGTAATTAGGTTTATGGATTACTATGATAATTTGGACATTGGGGAAAAGATTACTGATTAAGGAACCTTGCTAATTTGGAAATTGGGAAAATGCTACTAAGAACCTGGAATTTTGACATTGGGGAAATGATTACTGATAAAAGAACCTGGTTATTTAGACGTCATTAAATTACGTTGGGACTCTGGAATATCAGCCATAGTCACCATAGAGCTTAAATATGAGGATGAGTGGAGGTATGAATTATCAACTCTAGTCACCACACTCTAATCAGAAGATAATTAGAATTGATGTTGTACATCGAAGAAACTCGGGAGTAGTTTCCCAGCAGATTTAAGTTAAAAGGGGATATTCTATCGATGAGGCCCATCGAGAGTGACAGGTTATGATGACTACTCAGTTAATGGTAGTAAGGTGGTGTGTGGGATCAAGTAGGAATTGGTGATGGTAGTCACATATACCTCATTGTGGTTCAAGCGAAAACGAATCATTCAAGGACTGTTTAGCGCCTTGTGGACTATCCACGTTGGTACGATATGATTTTTGTGTAAAGAAAGTTTGAGAATTATTGATGGAAAGTATGGAATAGGATGAGGATGTTTATATATGTCTGATTGTATAATTATGATATTGTTATCGGATTAATTCTGATTAAATGGTTTATTTGATTGCAAAAGTTACACTTATATATAATTAATTCAGGCTCTCATTATCTTCAATTTAGAAAAATTTTGTTTCTGATATAAATGTGCTTTAGCAAATAATCTAAATTTCTTATTTCACCCCGAAGCTTAAAATAATTTTTATTGATGACTAATTTCCATTCAATTGTGTTGAAGCTGGCCCTACTGGAAGGCATAGGAATAGAAATGCATCTAATTTCGCTAGTAAAAATATTGTTCGACAATCATAAAGTGGTATCACAACATCTGAACATAAAATCACAACCATTTAAGGCCAACAGAGGGCTGAAACAAGGTTGCATTCTATCACCTATGTTATTTATTGTAAAATAATGAACAATATTCTGAATCCTTTAAACAAGAATATGCTCTTAACCCTCGCTATCTGGATAAACAACGTGATAATAACATGCACACTCTGAATTTTCTATGCTATGCCGATGATGTATGCATATTACCAAACTCTACTAAGAATTTACTGTCATTGTTTGTTAATAATTGCTACGAATACGGATTAAAAGTTCATTACTCGAAAACTAAGTTAATCGCGTCCAATACATTTGCATCTAACACAGACCCCTTTAACTTTGATGATAATGTGGTAGAAACGGTTTCAGATTGTAAGTACCTAGGAACCAGGATAATGTCATTAGGCACCACAATATTGGATACGAAGTTGAGGACAAACAAAGCGAGATCCCGATACCATCAGCTGACGAAATTAAGGTCGTCCAACTAGATATTCACGAACCAAAAGATAAGACCCTTCAAATCCATAATTCTACCCATCTTAACATACGGATTAGAGACGTGGCAGGACACCAAATGCAATATTAACACATCCAAGACCTTTATAAACAAATGTCTATGAAGAACTACTAAAACTTACTACCCATAAAACACTTCCACAACTCTCTGGAATCGACTCATTCCTTTGAGGAGATTAAAATTAATTGGTCATTGCTTAAGACATTCACGAAAATATGATACTTTTGTCCATGAAGTAGACCCCAGATTATGGGAGGCAGAGAACTCCCAAAATACTATAGGCTGAAATGTCTGAAGGACATGGACTTGATCAATCTTTCGTTTACAGATTTTTTGGCACTCAGCAAAAAAAAAAAATTTTAAAGGAACATCTACAATACATGTTTAAACATGGTCTAAACTAGAAAATCGTTAGAAACTATTAGACTATTCTCGCACAGGCTAATTTCCAATTCTCTTCTCCCGGGTTGAATGACAATTTATGTTTCAGCACATGTTATATTCGAATTATGGATAGAATGAAATAGGATGAGGGTGATGACAAATTTTTTATCTCCTACCCCCCCCCCCCTTCCCTTATAATTTTTCTACTGGTTGAACGATATTGACGAAGGCAATGATAATTATAGAACCGTGAATAATGTTAACGATTCACGTTTACTATACTATAATAATGATAAAGTGATAAACATAATGAGGATCCTGAGCATTGCTTGCTTAGTAAAGACAAGGATTTAGGCGGACACACAATATTGACGCTAATGAATGACAAAAATTAATGAAGGTAAAAAGAAGAAGAAAAGATGAAAAAATCAAACAAAACGATCTTAAACTCTTTAGGATAATGGGTTTCAGGGGCCGAGGTAATAATTACAGGAAAATTGGATGCCTCTGGAATAGTACATGCTGTATAGACACAGCGTTATCTTCCATGGATCTATATTTACCTAACTTATGACTTACTGTTTTCTTCTCTTAAATATCTAATCAGGCGTCATGTACATTATTATTAATATTGGTTACAATTTTTTTTTAAACATTATCTTCCCGGTAACATGACTAATAGATCCTTACTCCTCTCTTCTTTACTATGCTGGCTGACTACATAGTGGTACCGTCCACTATAATAAAACGGGTGTACATCATGTATAGGATCTATAAACTAGTGAATATACATGGTGACGATACAACTCCTGGTAGGTGATGATGAAATTGCACGTCTGTCGTGGTAATGAATGAATGAAATACTACACTTTTTTATTTATCGCTATTCTGGTTTTCGCTCTTTCGTATTGAATTCCTCCTTACGGTGATTATTACAAACTTTATATGGAAGAATATGACTTAACAAATAAAATGGAACTACTAATTCCTTCTATATTAGTGATGTCTGATTTAAATATTCTTAATAATCAAGATTCAAGAACAGATAAGATTTATATTTCTTTATAATAATCATTACGAATTTTCACTATTACAATATCGGAAAGGGTAAGTTCCACTCATTTTTGTTAAAATACAACTGGGTACAAGGTTTGTCGGTATCCTTGAGAAAAAATCGGCATAATTTTATGAAGGGTGGGCCTTCATAATATTCACGTTCGCTCATATTGGGCAGGTCTATGACCAACGTGCTAGATAAGATGATAATTGTTAGATCATAATTTCTTGAAATGGTCTCAAAATTCGCAGGGATTGTTAGGATTACTGACTTAGATGATTATATTTTGCCATCACAAGTTTGTATAGCTATCTTGATATCAAATAGAATTTTAAATATAGGAATGCATAAAACCAATTATAATAGAGAAGAATGAAGTCAAAATAAAAACTATTAAAATTAAAGATGGCAAATATTTACAAATTGACAAGGTAACCTAATTCTTGTTTATTATAAGTATGATATAGCTCTAATGAGGGATAATATATCTCTAAATGATAGCATAACTGTATAATTTAAGATATTTTGTATAAATACTTGAGCCGTATCATGGTATTTCATGATTGCTAATAAGGAAATATTTCAATCTTAATAATAAATATGAAAATTATATTAATATATAAAAACTTTATGAATATTTATTTTAAATACTATATCTAGTAATAAATTTGGACATTAGAATAAAACTTTATTCAGGAATAGAAAATTAAACATATAGATATATATACACAAATAATTTATTCAATTAAATTATAATATAAATACAAGATAATCTCTTAAAACATATGTATACAAATATTTTTTAATCATATTATTAAATATTTGAAGAACTTTTTCACCATTTTCTATTGATATTTCTAATGGTTCTTTGGAATTATTCATAGTGATGGTATAGAAGATTTTTAATACTTCAGATTAAAAAAGCTATTGGTTAGGTATACTAAACCATCTATCCCTTTTTCCATTGAAGGTAGAAATAATCTTGATAAAATATAGCTTTTTAAAGTTAATTATAAATTTTAGGAGATGGCTTCTTATTTATAAGATTCAATAATTTTTCATCCAATTTTTAGCTCAAAGTAACAATTTTAATAATCTTACCAGTATCAAAATTACTTTGGTTTACCTATTTGCAGACCCATAATTTTTACCAAGCTTAATTTTATTAAGCTGTTCTTTGTAATTTATAATTTTTTCTTTAATATTGGCATGATTTATCATACCCTGGTAATTCTTCTAGCCTTAAATAAATATAAGCTTACTCATTTATACTTATATGTATACCTAGATCCTATAATGGTCAAATGTTCCATTACTATCATAGACTTCTTATGATCAAGATGTCCCTGGTACAAGAAATTTCATCAACTTCTAAATAATATAGAAATTTTTTGGTAATGGCCAGACGCGTAAGCAATGGAGGGAGGGGGAAGGGGAAATTTCACCCCCCATTGCAAATTTAACTGTTTTCCTAAATATTATTTTAAGCTAATAAAAATTTTACCATCATTCCCCCCCCCCCCCGCCACCCCCTGCCCCGTTTCAATATCAAGTAGAGTTTATCCTTACTGCTAGTTGCGTTAATAAATTATTTTCCTATAGCTCACTACTATGTAGAAATTTACAAAAACCAAATTTCGATTTGGAAGTTATTGATTTGTAGGAAAATGTGAACAGGAAGAATGAATGTAGATGAATATTTCATAATATTTATATAGACATTGAATCAAAAATTAAATCTTATAGAATATTATAAAATATCCAATTTCATCCCATTCTTAGATACTTTTTTATCCCAAATTAATGTACGGTTTTTAGATAAAAAAACAAGTCTTTGGTAATCTTCAAATTTTATTACCTAAAGACCCTTCTTCGTTTTCTGGTGCTATTATTGGTAAAATTAAATATTTAGAAGAATTTTATTCCTATGATATTGATACTGAAATTAATTTAATCAGTGAATTCAAATTGTGTATAAATATTTACTACATTTATTATTTTACCTGAGCATGCTATTAATGTGCTCAATTGGTATAAGAAAACCTTGGCTTAATTTCCAAATTTTTTGAAGGTATTTAATATTCCTGCATGTTTGAAAATTACAACATATACTAATGAAAGGACCTTTTCCAAATTGAGAAGGTTGAAAACTTATTTACCACAAACTACTTCCAAATCTTGGCTAAATGGGTCAGCTCTGTTAAATATCCACAGAGATTTGATTCCAAGACAAACGAAATTTTTCATGAATTGGCAAATTTCCTACGAAAATTAAAAATCGCATTATAATTCTAGTATTTAATAAATTTTTTGTATAATATTGTATTTGATAATAAGTTATAAAAACTTGTTAAAAATTTTCTAGTCAATATTTATACACACTACAATTAGTATTTTCAATAAAAAAATTTATATTCTATTTATATTATATGAGAATTTAAGTTGAAACTAGTTTTTAAGCCAATTTTATAAAAAAAATTGACACTAAACTTTATTTCAATTTATATTTTAAAATTTTTTTTATTTATAATATACCTATCTTAAAATAAAAATTAGTTTATAAAAGTGCGAATTAGTAAATAGAAGCTAAAAATATTAATATAATTATTATTGAATTATGAATAATTTAAAAGAATAGCTCAAAGATATGACCTGGCCGAAGATAAGGGAAAAGCTGGCCAAAGGGGGTTTTCCACCTATAGGAAAATTATGGATACACAACTGGTAATGGCATTATGCCCTAAAAATATAAATATATCAATTCACATTTTAAAAAAATGTCAATTTATAAATCAAATCTTACATTTTTGAAGTAGTATCCATTTATTCTTGTATCAAAATCCAAATTATTATAAAGACAAGTTTCCAAAAAACCAAACCAAGTTTCGTTTTTATTGGAAATGGAAATGTGCCCCAATTTAAGCTAATGCATTGAAATGCATTATTTGCATTTGCAATGCAACATTTGAAACACTCAAGTGAGCACTATAATGGAACACTTGACCATTATTGGGTCTTAGTATAAATGTAAATAAGTATGCTTACATTTATTTAAAGCTAGAAGAAGAATTCCCACAGTATGGTACTTCATGCCAAAGTCTGGGAAAAAAGTTTAAAATTACAAAAACCAGCTTAATAAAATTAAGCTTGCTAAGAATGCTGGGTCTGAAGGATCAAAGACCTCTTATAAATGGTTAGAATATTTAAAATTTATGTATGATTGCTGACAGGCCAACCACTAGTAATTTCGATACTAGTGAGAGTATTAAAAGAGTTAACTCACCCTAAAGCTAAAAATTTTTAATGAAAAACTGTTGAATCTTATTAATAAATAAACCATCTCCAAATAGGTAAAATTTATAATAATCTTAAAAAAGCTTACATTTAATCAAGATTATTGATGGCTTTAGTATGCCTAACCAATAACTATATAAATTGGTCTAAAATTCTTCTACTCCACAGAACCACTAGTAGAACCATCAATAGAAAATGGTGAAACAGCTCTTCAAATACTTAATAGCATAATTAAATAAGTTATTTGTATATATTTGTGTAAGAGATTATCTTGTATATATATATATATTTTTTAATTCATAAAGTTTTTATTAATTAATATATTGTCCTATATTAATTATTCAAGATTGAAAAATTACATTAAAATTAAACTTATTAAAATAATATCTTTGATAAATAACTCATTAACTAGACGGTTTTTTAATCATACATTTTGTCAAATAAATTCTGGGATTTTAAATTATAAGGTGATCAGACTAAAGATTTCAGAATTTAAACACAATTCCATTTTATTATATAAAATTATTTATTAAGTAATATTATTCTAAATAATAACAATAAAATTACATTATTTGATAAAATAAACATTAAATATAAGAATGATATATATAAAAAAAATAATTAAGAGTTTAAAAAATTTTTTAAATTTGTTTATTAAAATTCTCGATTCAATTGTTGATGGGTTATTTTGTCCGCTGACAGAGAATGCTCTACTGGTCAAGTTGGGCATTGTATCTTTTAGATATAAAGAAAATATAAGACCTGTGTCATTAGCATCAGCAGCTATTCCTTCATTGCTTATAGGCATATTGTTTTAACAATTATCAATATGAGCCTTAAAAGTTCAATTTTTTTTTACACAATACCTCCAAAACTATGTTCATCATTAACATGGGCATGTGATAATCTCATGTTATATTCTCTTTCCTCTCTAAATAGACCATTTTTAGGATAGGGTTTCACACCATAACATGAGGCATATTTTTCATTAAGGCCAGGGAATGGTTTGGCAAGTGGTGGATTATGAGTCTGGTCAACAATTTTTGTACATTATTTTTAAATATGATTGATTTGATTTAATGTGAGTTAAAATGAATTATAATCTGATTTCTATACAATGACATAAATACTCCCCTCATCACTCTGCTTTTCATAAGCCCCAACATCATTAAAATAGGAATTTTCTATTTATGTCTGTTAAGGCTAACTAGACTAATGTAAATCTATCTTTGTAACAAAAAAAAATTAAGATCCACTATTTGGTTGAAGTTTTATATAGATATGTTTTACATCCAAGGCACCGAAACATTTGGGGAACCCTGAATGAAGCAGGAACTCTTGGAGAATTTTAATAATTATATATTTAAATTCCTAAATTTAATGTACTCTTTTCCTATCATTTCTTGAAGGCTTTGGCATTTAAATATCTTTAGCAGCATTCCAAATTGCCTTGCATACTGATTTAACTATGTATGCAACACAGGATTTGAATTTCCTTGAACTATATGATAATTATGAGAAAGACATACCAGAGTTAGTAACTTCAGGGTTGATATCATCATATATCATGCTAAGAATATGCGAGAATGTTGTTCTTTTCATTCTTGTATAATCAAAGAACTGAGATATGTTGTTAGAATACCTTTCAGTGAAACGTACTCAGAGAATAATTGTCTTTTAATTATCTATGATGTTTTCCTTCTTATATGTGTTAGTAATAAATATAATGCCAACATCTTTCCTTCATCCATGTTAATAAGCTCCATTTTTAATTTAAAAATGCCGCCTCAATTTAAACGAAGCAAGCGTTACGTTTTTTTAATATATTTATTAAAATAGTACGGTTAAAAACGCGAACGCTCAATTTGCGCGCACTATTAAATCTTATATCGCGATTTTTTTTATCGATTTAAGAAAGGCAAAGAGAAAGAATTGGAAAAAGCTAAAATAACTCTTAACGATTGTCTGGCATGTAGCGGCTGCGTAACATCCGCGGAAACCGTACTCATAAATCAACAAAGTGTCGAAGAATTATTCAAGATAGCTGAACAAAATGCACACTCTATTTTGGTATACATTATAATAATACATATACAGTGTTGTTAACGGCTCGTTTCAAGTCGATTTTTAAAAAACGGCTGACTCAATGGTTAATATAGAGAAGTATCATATTCAAGTCGGAAGATTTTGCTCATAGAAGGAACAAAGGTTTAGACATATATATTACCCAAATCTCGAGGCGTAGTCAATATTTTTCTAGCTAAAATCAAAACGAGCCGTTTAACAATAATATATATATATAAATTTTATATTAATATTATTTATTTTTCTTTAGACCAATAATTTTGCCGATTACAGGCCTATTTTGATATCGTGTTCTCCGCAATCATTATCCTCGTTGGCCATTCATTATGATTTGACTATAACTGAAACGGCGAATGCTTTGAAAAGCTATTTCCAAAAACAATACGGTAAAGTTTATTTGTATATTTTGATAATATAATCATTTTCGTAATACTAATTTAAAGGTGTCAAATATTTTTTAAATACCACGTTCGCTCGGAATTTCAGCTTATTAGAATCAGCCAAAGAATTTTTGAGGGTATATAAAACTAAGGAAGCCAACGATGATCAAGTCACTATTCGTAATAATAATAATAATATTATAAAATGTGAGAATTGTCATGATACCCCATTGAAGCTGCCTATCATAACTTCTATCTGTCCTGGATGGGTGTGCTACGCAGAAAAAAGCTTGGGAGAAATTATAATACCGCACATGAGTAAAGTCAAATCGCCTCAGCAAATTTTTGGATCGCTATTAAAAGATTTGAACCTGATAAATAGTAAAAATATCTCTGGCGAACATTCCACAAATTGGTATCACGTATCCATTATGCCATGTTACGACAAGAAATTGGAAGCATCACGACCCGATTTCACTCATTCTTTTAACCAGGACGCTACGAATATCCGTGATAACCAGGAATTTATGTCGCACAAAGATGTCGATTGCGTATTATCTACCATCGAAGTCAAGGAGTTGTTGGATAGCCAAGACATAAACCTTAAATCCTTATTAGCCCAGATAGCATCTCCTCCAAATGACAAAAATGATCTCACCAGCGACGAACCCGGCAATGACTTGGCTCATTATCTGCTTTCGTTCGATTACACTCATCAGGGGGGTGGGTCAGGGGGTTACGCGGAATTCGTGATCGGATACGCCCTCAAACACAAATGGGGCTGCGAGACTTACGAAACGCATTACGCAGATGATTCCAAAAATTCTTTAGTCGGAACCGATTCCAGTGATCGTCATAAATACCGGGTCGAAATAAGAACTTTAAAGTAAATTTATATCTTTTTTTTTACCACACGGGTCATCCATGTTAGATTCTCCTTTATTGTATTTTTTTTTAAAAAAAAGATTTGAATTTTATTTGAAATCCTTCATAATATAAATAATCAGAAATTTGCATAATCTTAGGGTGGGCCTCCGTGTAATTTGCATGCGCTAACTTTGTATCAGGGCAAGAAAAGATTTTTAAAATCTTGGCGAAATATCTTATATAATTTATCTTGGGAATGGACATTATATGTTATTTAAAACGATAGTCGATGATATTTATTTAGGAACTAAGGTTTTTTCTTTAGCCTTTGCCGCCATTCGTCCACGCTTCCTTTTTTGATCGTGGATGTTCGCCTAATTCTGCTGTATTGTTTGTATTCGCGAATTAGGTTTAACCGTGAATGACGAGTTAGACGTTGTGTATTAATAGGTGTTCAAAAAAATTTAAAAATAGTTTATTTATCTATTTTCATTAAAAGTTTTGATATTTTGGACGCAGCCCTTAAATCGAAATAATATCCTATCCTCCAAATTGTTTTTTTCTTTAGGAACAAAGATATGCGGGAATTAAAGTTGATCGACACATCTACAGGTGACATCTTGTTGAATTTCGCCCAAGCATATGGATTCCAAAATATTCAAAACGTCGTTCAGAAAATCAAAAGATCGAATAAATGTCCTTATCATTATATCGAAATAATGGCGTGCCCTAGTGGTAAGTTTTATAAATTTAAAGAAAGAAAGAAAGAATGAGAAAATAAAGAATAAATAAAAAAGGAAAATAATAAATTTTTTTTAACCAACATTACAAAATATAGGTTGCCTAAACGGGGGTGGTCAGATACGGATCGAGCAGACGACAAACTCGCGGCAAGACAAACTGAATCTATTTAATTCGGTTGACGCCATTTATCATTCCGTGCCTAATGTAATCACTGACCCTTATAATCAGATATCCTCTGTCAGGGATATTTTAAATTCTGATTTATTGGCCAAACAAGATAGCTGTGGTCAGAAACATATGTTCTTCACGGAGTATCACCCGGTTCTCAAAGATGCTTTAACCGCTTCCATGCTTATCAAATGGTGAAATGGTGGAGTAAAAATGAAAATTCCTAGAAAAAACTTTTCGTAGAATAACGCCGCGAAATTCCATTTCGATCGCAAGTTTCTAGCTTTTGGGGTTTTTTTTTCTCGAAGTTATCGGATAATTTATTTTTACCCGCGAATAATTATGGAAAACGCTTATTATATCATACCATAATTGTATAACTAGTAAAAAGTGTATATTAATATATTATCAATTTTTTATAAATAAAAATTTTTTCCCCTAATTACTCATGTTCCTCCTTTATCTCGTAAAGTGTATGTGTAAATAAATTTTATTTATTAATTAAAGATGCTCAATTATCTAATTTTCAAATCTTTGCCAAGAAACTGGAAATTTATTGTTCGTACATTTTCGTGATCTGGTGGGCCCATATTGTTTATACATATTTTATATTATGATAGTTTTAAAAAAAATAATATTTTCTAGATTGGGTCATAACATAATCATTATGCAATTTAAAGAATAAAGAAACAAAAAGAGGGAAAGATTAGAATATTTTTATCAGAGATCATATTTTGATTTTTTAAAATTTAACCAGGCCGGGCCTGAAAATTTTTTTTAAAAGAAAAGCCAGGGTGAGCCGGGCCGGAAATAAAAATATATAAACCGGGCAGGGCCGAATATTGTTTTTTAAAATAAATATCCAGACCGGGTCGTGCAAATGCTACCTCTGCAGGTCTATATATTATTTGCAAAGCTCTGTAAAAAAAATTATGTTTTTTTTTATATCGTAATATTTTTTCGTACTTTATATAACGTAGATAAAATAATTATATTTAGTTGCACAAATTTGGGAAAATTACTCATTTTTCCTAAAAAATAAAATTTGTATTACAAAATAAAATTAAATGAAAATAAATTAAGAAAAATTATAAATTAAATACTGGGAGTGTGCAAGATTTTATTAAATATTTAACTTTAATTTTTTTTAAACCTTTCTAAATAAAAATTTGTTTGAAAATATTATTATATACTTTTATTAAAATAAAAATAAAATTAATTTTATCTTGATATATTATAATGTATAAATTGTTATCAATATTCTACACAGTGTCTCTTATCTTCTGCGATTCTCAGGGTAAAATTATATTGATTTATATTTAAATTATTCATTATATAACGGCTTATATAAATTTATCATTAAGAGATATGATAATTTTTGCAAAATATTTGTTCTAAATTACATTAAAAAGAAACAGAATAAAATGAATAAACAGAATAAACAGAATAAACAAATTGCTATATGTAATAATTTAGTATATCTTGAGATGTGTTAACATTATTATTTGAAATTATCTAACTCCTCAGATTTCTGGATTAAAAATTTGGCCTGACATTAAATAAATGAAGCATGAAAATTTAAAATATTTTATCTTTATCGAATGTGTTTTTTATATTATAGTTTCTTTATAAATGATATTTTTAATATAAAAGAATAGCTGTTAATATAACTCTAACTACATTAGTTCCCTATTCCCTTATTGATGGATACTAATTATTTACTTAATTATTCTGTTGTAATGACATTTTTTAAACTATTTTGTATCATTTCAAATATTAGGAATTTTATAAAGATAATTAATTTTAGTCATTTTCGTAAAAATAAGAAATGGAAGATAATTCCAAATTAAAATAAGTATATTAAAATATTGGCAATTCAAATTATTATAAAGTATCTTCTCATTTGTAACTTAAAGAGTCTGTTCAACTGAGACATAAAAAATTGTTATTATAAATTTCGCCAGCTATCATTTACTGCTTCTTATCTTTAAAATATCAATTTAAGAATAGCGTTGCCTTACCTTTTTTTTAAATTTATAAAAATTTGAAAAAAAAATGTAAACAATTTACTAAATAATTATTATGTCAATAAACGTTAGTTTACGAATTTGTTGAAACTTTTTCCCTTTTAAAAAACGAAATATTTACAAAATTAAAATAATATTGAAATAAAAAATAATTTAGTGGAAATTTTTCGGAAACTTGCCGGGCAAGCCCTAAGCCCGGCCAGGCCCGACTGTAATCTAATATTTTTAAATATACCCGAGCCTAGCTTAAAATGATCTTTTTTAAATACCCTGCTTGGGTCGTATATTTTAAAGCCAAATATTTTAAATCGCCAATTAACTATAAAAGTTAGAAATAAATATTATATATATTTCAAAAAAACCGGGCCGGGCCTGATAATGAAAAAAAACCCTGATCGGGCCGAAAAAAATCATCCGAGCCGGGCCGAACATGGTATCTCTGCAGGTCTTTAAAATGTATTTTAAACTAAATACACTACACGTTTGTAAAGCGAGACGCGCGTACTTTTTACGCGCAAATAATTCGAAAAAAATGTTGCTTAAACGCCTTTATTATAGGCTAATAAAAAAAAAGAGAGTTGGAAACAAAACAAAAGCCTCCATCCGGAAACTAACAATTTTAATTTAATTACTTTAAGGGGGTGAGAGGTGGCGAATTTTAAGTTAAATTTCTTCAGCACAAGCCTTAATGATTACCCAAGACCTGTATAGGTACCATTTTGTACCGTACAGCACGGTCCGGGTATAATTTAAAAACATTAAAATAGACGAGGCCTGCAGGGCTCTGATGAGTAATATCTATATATGAGAGATTTACTGTTGATAACAAATGAATTTCGATTTATCCATTAAAAGAACAAAAAAATATATATATGTTGTATTCCATATTAAATCAACCAAAAAAAGTCGATTCTCAACCCGACTCCCTTCAATTTTTTTAAAAATTTGTATGTTTAACTAATAAAAATGTAAAATTTTACTTTTCAAATCGGCTTACTTCATGAGATATGGCCATCTTTAGAAACGCGAAAATTCCAAAATACAGTATATTTAATTTTAAATATCTCAAAAAGTAATTAAGCTGAAGGCATGATTTAAATTTTATTAAATAGCTCTAAAATAGCCCTTTAATATGGTATAAAAATTATTTTATTAATAAAAAGTCTATTACCAAAAACCGGAAATAGAAAACCGGAAATAGCTATAAAATAAAAATTGCTCTTTTTTTTTCTTTCAAATTTTTTTTACAAATAGACATTATACTTCTTAATATTTGTACAAAATTTTAGATTGGGACCATTACTGGGCCAATAGTTATTACGCTTTAAATATAAATAGCATGGCTTAAATCTTAAATTATACCAAATATGTAGTAATTTACGAAACAAATAAAAAGAAAATTCCTTTATGATCGGGCAGATTATATTTTTTTTATAAATGTTTCGGGCTGTGAGCCCACTAGTAGACATTATGTCATATTTAACAGAGAAGTTTAGCGATTTTATTTTAGAGAGAAAATAATTGTAAAAATATTTATAACTTTATTTAGCTAATTAATTATATTACATGAATATCAAATGGAAAATTAATATTGTTATAAACATATTAAATTAAATAATATCATACATTAAATTATCTAATGAATTAGAATAACGTTTGACTTTCATTTTTTCCATTAACTTTTATTGATATAAAATTATTCATACCTGGCATAAGTCTGCTGTTTTCGTCAGAATTATAAAATTCTATTACTTTATTTGCAATGTCATCCGGAATTATTCTACTTGGTTTTATGATATTTGGGTTTGACAAAACACCCTTTTCTTCAACTAATTGTTTAGCTGTCCGGGCCATAAAATTTGTGGTTGAAAATTCCTTTTCAATTTTATCAAGAGTCCAAGATTTTGGTAAAACTGTTAAAATTTGTATTTTTTCATTGCGAAAACTTGTAGCAAATTTTTCTTTCAGTTGATTTATGATTTCGGCTTCATCTTTTTTTGCTTGATCCTCTAGATTTATTTTAAAAACTTTTTTAATTTTTCCCTGAATTTTCAAAAATTTATTTACAGGATATTTTTTTTAATTTAACCTTTTCTTTTTAATAGGTGTCTCCCCTAAAAATGGCAAAGTTTCATTTAAAGTTGAAATTGAAGTATTAAAATCTGTATAAGAGTCGGGATTATTGCATGGTTGATCAGGTTCAGAATCGCTAAATGTTTCATTAATAGTTGAGGTAGAAGGTAAGTTAGAAATAGAAGGTAATGTGATCGGGATCGTAGAAGTAAAAGGTAAGATCAGATTTGTTGAATATTTTTTTAAATTTTTCCGACAAGAGCTACAAATTTTTTGATTAATTGATAAGCTAGAATTCACTTCTATCATCCATTGTAAAACATTTCTAAGATCGTAACGTACTGAATGAGATTTTATTCTAAAGGTATTACAGCACTTTACTGGAATAGAAATATCTTTTCTAGACATTTAAATTTTTTTGGTAAGGAATAAAAGATAGCTATTAATTTTATATAATTATTTTAGATTATAAATAAATTGGATAATGAATACCGATAATTTAATTTTCTTAGAAAAATGTCTTTATAAAATTAATCAATATAAATGACGGCTGTTGCTGTTGGAATTGAATTTGATTTTTATGATAATTATTTTATTTGATAATTAATTATAAGTAGAAAATAATCTTTATGAAAATATATTTCTGACGATCACAAAGATAATTTTTTATCCGGCAAAGAAAATAATCTATATAATTCACTCATAGAATTGCCAGGTCAAAAATCTCGAATTTAAGAAGAAATTTTTTTTTTTTGGGGGGGGGGAGGGGGGGCAAATATAAATCTTAAGATGGGGTAAGGATTTAAGTTTTAATACTATTATTCACAAATATTATCTCTTTAGTTAAAAAAATAATTACTCATTTCGTATAATATAGAATTTAAGCCATACTATTTATATTTAAAGCGTAATAACTATTGGCCCAGTAATGGTCCCAATCTAGGATTTTGTACAAATATTAAGATATATAATGTCTATTTGTTAAAAAATTTTGAAAGAAAAAAAGGGCAATTTTTATTTTATAACCATTTCCGGTTTTCTATTTCCAGTTTTTGGTAATAAAATTATTTTTAATATAATAAATTTTATATCATATTAAAGGGCTATTCTAGAGTTATTTAATAAAGTTTAAACTATACCTTTAGCTTAATTACTTTTTGAGATATTTAAAATTAAATATGGTGTATTTTGAACTTTTCGCGTTTCTAAAGATGGCCATATCTCATGAAGTAAGCTGAGTTGAGAATTAAAATTTTATATTATTGCTAGTTAGTGTATATACTACCATCATGCAAATTTTAAAAAAAATCGAAGAGGGTCGGGTTGAATCTTCAGTTGATTTGATATGGAATACAACATATATATTATTTAACTTCCGGTGAAATAAGATGTCCCAATTTTCAATATTCTAGTTTCGATTAAATGGCTTTTAATCTTTATCAACTACATTTGTAGCATACAATTTGTAGCAGAAAAACCGAACCTCAAATAGCACAAATTATTAGATATTCGTTCTTTTTTTAAAGAAAAATATCCGGAAGCCAACCATTTAAAAATCGCCATTATCAAGCTATAAAAATCGAAAATAAATTTAATATATTTATAAAAAAAAATCAGCCGGGCCTGAAAATTATTTTTTAAAAGT
Organism: Gordionus sp. m RMFG-2023; assembly: GCF_954871325.1. Taxonomy (NCBI): domain Eukaryota; kingdom Metazoa; phylum Nematomorpha; class Gordioida; order Chordodea; family Parachordodidae; genus Gordionus; species Gordionus sp. m RMFG-2023. The sequence goes on from NC_088775.1 coordinate 3,045,463, forward strand.
CGGGCCTGACCGGAAAATTTAAAATCTTAGCTGGGCCCGAAAATTTAAAAGAGAAAAAATCCGGGCCGGGCTGAGCAAATGGTACCTCTTGCAAAGCTCTGTTAAATAAGAAAAAAGATTTCTATGTTAAAGTTAAGCAAATTTTCTAGGAAAATAAGCATGTTTTTTTTTTATCACGTAACATTTCTTCTTAAATTTATAAAGCGTCATAAAATAATATTATTTAATTTTTACATCTAGTTATAAGCAAAATTTCTAGGAAAATTAAATATTTTTAAAAATAAAAAATTTCTCTATTACAAAATAAAATAATATAAAAATAAAATTAACCTTAGATATTATAAATTCAAATTTCCGGGAAACCATTATACTAAAGAATACTTTAAATATTTTTCTCTAATTTGTTTTTTTTTTTAAAATTCCTAACAAAAAAATTTGTTTATATTATTTAAAAAAAAATCAAATTAATCTTATTTTGAATTTTAAGGTATAAATTGCTATCAATATTCTTCATGCCGGTTCTGATCTTCTGCGATTCTTCTCACGGTAACAAATCATTTATATTTAAATTATTCATCTAACGGCTTATATAAATTTCTCTAAATATTTGATATTAAAATTACATTAAAAAAGAAGCAAAAAAAATGTAACCAATGTCACAATCAGATTGTCATTGGGAATTAAAACCTAAATATAAAAAGATATATATACTAAAATTATAGTTGAATCCTTTATTAAATAATAAAAAATATGATTAAATACAAAGTGAAGATAAAAGAAAAATATAAGATATAAATAAAATTAAAAAAGTAAAAATTAAAATTTATCTTAAAAATAATGATCATCTTTTTCGCATCATAATCTCTCCATTATATATATCCTTTTTCTAATATGCAAAAATTACAAGTATAACAAAAATAATGAAAATTACAAGTATTCATAAACATCATTAAAATTTACCCGTCTATAAAAAACATAATTTTTCTTTTTTACATATTCAAATAATATACACCCATAATTGATACAATGTATATGAATACAACAACCAATTTTCTTTTGTAGAAAAAACAGTTTATACGATGTTTTTAACATTATTATTCGAATTTTTCTTGCTCCACAGATTTCTGGATTAAAATATTTTGGCCATTATATTAAATAATGATAAATATTTTATCTCTATAGAAATGAATTTTCATTATATTATTTTATTTTTATAAATGTTATGTTTAATAAAAAAAATAACGGTAAACATATTTCAATTTAGAGGTGTGCATTGGACCGGTTTTTGGACCATAAACCCGCCCACCCAATGTTTTAAAAAAAATTGCCCATGCCGTCTATAGTTTTTAAAAAAAGATAACTGCCAGCCCACTCATTAGTTTAAAATTTTTTATCCGCCCATACCAAAATAAAGTTTAATATGAACAATTTTTTTATTAATATTTACTTAAATGATTTGAATTTTATGTTTAACCCGCTCGCTTGTCAGTTCATAAAAACAAAATAATTAATTTATTATATTCTTTCTTTCTTTCTTTCTTTCTTTCTTTCTTTCTTTCTTTCTTTCTTTCTTTCTTTCTTTCTTTCTTTCTTTCTTTCTTTCTTTCTTTCTTTCTTTCTTTCTTTCTTTCTTTCTTTCTTTCTTTCTTTCTTTCTTTCTTTCTTTCTTTCTTTCTTTCTTTCTTTCTTTCTTTCTTTCTTTCTTTCTTTCTTTCTTTCTTTCTTTTTATTCAATAACGTTCGTTTTAGTTAAAAAATAATTACAAAATTAAAATAATAATGAATAATATATATATATGCCATCTGGAATACCTTACTTATGAATCGTAGACAATTTTGCTAATTAACCTTTGTGTCATTTGTAATTTATATATAAAAAAAATATAGAAAATCTTAATATAAATTATATTAAATTTAAAGCTAATAGAAAAATGGTCTAAAATTCATAGGGGTAGGCATAGTCATTCCAAATATGATCAGAATTTTAAAATTTAAAAAAAAACGTCCTTAAATAATGTTTTAAAGGTTGTAAAAATAACACATTGCCGGAAAGAAAACACATATAAAACAAGAATTAGTATCAATATGGTAAACTTATAAATAAATTATAATATAATATACCTTCACATGTCTTCATAACATATTTTAATCTATGAGTCTTTCCAGCCACTTTTAAATCGTCACTCATATAATCTATAAATGAGTTTGGATATCTTGCGACGTTGACCATAATTCCATCCTTGTCAACCTTTTTAAAAACTATATCGTTACCTTCCTGTACTGCTTCACTCTATAATAGTGCACCAATAAATAAATATTAATTTAATAATAATAGTATTTAATTCCACAAAAAAATAGGCTAACTTTCATTAGATAATTTTTTTGTTATAATATATTACCATAAACTAAGCTCCATTATCTTATTTATGTATATATATATATACATTTTCTAATCTAATGATTTTATTTGATAAGAAAAGCATTTTCATAAATACTATAGAGCGATGTCTTAATATCTATTTTTTAAATAAGCTTTTTTTTCAGGATTATCAGATGTTGGAACTTTACTTCATATATATAACCATTTGTCCAAAATTTGTTTCCCTCTATAAATATTAAGTTATCTTAAATTTCTACTGCCTTTAAGATAAAAACAACGAGATTAAATATGAGGGGATGAAACTGAAAAATATCCTAGAATTTATCATTTGCGCAATATGTTTTAGTAATAATAATAAAAAAAAAATAACAATTATTATTACAAATTTTATGTCAGATGGAAGATCGCATTCGTCACTGATTATGTTGTCAATACTAAAATCAATTCTACAAAGATACGAGTTAGAAGGTGATGAAGTAAATTTTACCCTTAACTAAAAAAATAAATGTATTAATTATAATATAGTCTTATATGATCTAAATTAATAATATAGTAAACAGGGCAAAGAAGAAAGAAAGAAGATAAAAATTATTGGACCGATAATACATTTTTCCTTATTCATATTCGAGATTCAAATTTTCAGGATCGAATAAATTAGCCAATCGCAATAGTAAAAAAATGAACTAATCAAATCAAATTACGAACAATTTAGGTAAATGGAGGTTATTTAAGTTTAAAAGTTATACCGCTAGAATTATATAAATAGATTACTATTTATCTAGATGTTAAATGGTGACACTTTTTTAACTACATGGTTTTATACACTTTTGAAAAACAATGTAAGTATATTTAAATTTTTTTTTATAAATATTATTCTATAAATATATTACAGTTTATCGAGCTCTTTAGAAGCATATAAATCCTTTATATTACTAGTACCATCCTCTTTAACATAGCACAAATCTTTGATAAGCTCTATATGATAATATTAATAATAATAATATGATAATTCATTTTGCAAAATAAATTTCCTAAAAGAATTAACACAACTTACGGTTTGAACTACAACCTTACACTTATATGAGCTAATAAGGAATCGACTATATCGTACAAATTTTAAAATTCCCAGGATGGCTAATATTTATTGAAGGACAGTAAAAGGCAATTATTTTAAAATCTATGATATTGTTAATAAAGACACATTTAGAAAATTTGAGATATTTTTAGATAGAATATTTCAGAAAGTATTAATTGCCATCTGGCCTGTTTATTTTGAAAGAGAAGAGAAGAGATGAGTCTTAAATTTATTTTTCAAAATGAATTATCATATTATTATCATTATTAATATTATCATATAGAGCTTATCAAAGATTTGTGTTATGTTAAAGAGGATGGTACTAGTGATATAAAGGATTTCTATGCTTCTAAAGAGCTCGATAAACTGTAATATATTTATAGAATAATATTTATAAATTTAATTTTAAATATACTTACATTGTTTTTCAAAAGTGTATAAAACCATGTAGTTAAAAAAGTGTCACCATTTAACATCTAGATAAATAGTAATCTATTTATATAATTCTAGCGGTATAACTTTTAAACTTAAATAACCTCCATTTACCTAAATTGTTCGTAATTTGATTTGATTAGTTCATTTTTTTACTATTGCGATTGGCTAATTTATTCGATCCTGAAAATTTGAATCTCGAATATGAATATGGTAATATGTATTATGGGTCCAATAATTTTTATCTAAATTATAAAACTGCTTGCTCAAAAATTTTTTTTTTGGTATTGTTGTCAAACTCACTAATTTTGGTCAACTATAGAACAGCATGGCCATGTTTTTATTCAAACATATTCGAATCAATCTTCAAGTTGAGATTCAACTTAGAAGCTTAATTCAATACTTTAGGCTAAATGTTTGACTATGCCACGATAGAAATGGTCAAAGTTTGGTAATTTAACAACACTAGATTCTGGGTTACAAAATTTGAGCCTTCAATTATTGTGTAAAGTTATTTATTTCTTATCTCGAAATTAAACATTTGTTTTTATAAAGAAAATACTTCCATCTTAATATATAAAAAATATTATTATTTTTTTATATAAACTGAAAGTCCGGTTTACTTGAATTAAGAAGGAGAGAATATTGTATTGAATTTTGATCGAGAAGTCATTTTCAAGAATGGAGATAACCCTAAAGACTATTATATTCCAATTCATTGGCTACCTAAAAAAAATAAGGACCTTAGCGTTGAAAGCGATGTAAAAACATAATAGATTTTTAATCGATATGGTGTTTTCTGTTAATCAGAAAATGGTTTTATTAAATAAAATCATCAGGGAAAACCCTAAAGGAACTTTTATAAGAACATAGTAAAAATCTAGTAAGAGTTAACCTCTAACAAAATAGAACCTCAAATTTAGTTTAAAACTTATTAACGTTAACTATAATACGATTAGCCAAACACATGTTTATATTAAACTCTATCACGAATTGTATTATGTATTAAAATATTTATTTAATAAAACTTTTAAAAAAATATAATCAAGTAAATTATACCATATCATAATGAGATAAAATGTTACCGAAAAATTTAACGTTATATCTCGGGGCTTCGAACAAAACCCAACAGATATGTATATCTTCACGAAAACCGAAAGGGAAACTGAAACTAACCGAACTTCTACCCTTAACGGTTCGAAACCCAGGTTAGATCAGATAGAATGAGATATTTTATATAATACAGAATGATATACATAAAATGTGTGAAGCGCTATTTATTACAATATTATTAATTAAGATCATATAAGATTATATAATAATTATTATATTTTTTTTTTTTAGTTAACTGTAAATCTTACTTCATCTTCTAACCCGTTTCTCTGTAGATAAGATTTTAATAATGATAACAGAGTTAGTTCTATATGCCATTTTCCAAAGGACAGAAAATACGTAATATTAATTATTTTTATTTTTTTCTCTTTTTTTTAATACTAATAATAACACATATTGCAAAATTGTTGAAAATGATAAATTCTAGGATATTTTTCAGTTTCATCCTCTCATATTTAATCTCGTAAGATAACGTCATATTTATTGCGGTAAACAAATTTTGGTCAAAATGGTTATATATTTAAACAAATATTATATCATCTGATAATCCTGAAATTTTCGCATATTTAAAAGTAGATGTATATAAGACATCGCTTTAGAGTATTTATGGAAATGCTTCGTTTATTGGTAATATTTTCTAACAAAAAAAATTATCTAATGAAAGTTAGACCGCATTCCTAATGGATCCACTCCGACACGAATTAACAGCTGATCGATTTTTAAAATCGGTTTATGAGAATCAATTTTTCTTTATTAAACCAATATTTCTTAGGTTATTATCATGAAATTAAAGATAAAATTAATGTTATTTTAAAAAAAAAATTGATTCTCATAAACATATTTTAAAATTCAATCAGCTGTTAAATCGTGTCGGATTGGATCCACTATGAATGCGGCCTTAGCCTATTTTTTTGTGGAATTAAATACTATTATTATTAAATTCATATTTATTTGTTGCTTCACCACTATTTTAGTATGAAGCAGTACAAGAAGGTAACGATATGGTTTTATATAAATTTGACAAGGATGGAAAAATAGTTAACTCCACTCGGTATCCAAACTCATTTATATATATAATGAGTAAGGATTACAAACTGTCTGGAAAAACCCATAAATTTAAATAGGTTCTCAAGACATGTAAAGGTATATTATCTTATATTAATTATATAAGTTTACCATATTGATATTAATTCTTGTTTTATATGTGTTTTCTTTCCGGCAATGTGTTATTTTTACAACCTTTAAAACATTATTTATTATTTAAGAGCGTTTTTTTTTAATTTAAAAATCCTGATCATATTTGGAAGGCCCATACCTACCCCTATGAATTTTAGACCATTTTCCTATTAGCCTTTAAACTTAATATAATTTATATTAAGATTTTCCATATTTTTTTTATATATAAATTACAAATGACACAAGGTTTATTAGCAAAATTGTCTACAATTCATAAGTAAGATATTCCAGATGGCATATCTTTCCAATCAGATTTTTCAATTTAAAAAAAAAAAACTATACCATCTATTAAAATTAAAATTATTTAAAATATGAATGTTTCCCTGCGTTTATTAATAAAATAATTTCCACAATTCTATTAATGATTGAAATATTTTCATAAGAATAAACAATATTTTCTATCCATCTTTCTCAAAATTAATAAAATGAGGATACTTTGCTGAATAATAAACTGCATTATATTTTACTTTTTAGTCACACATTAATATAAAAATTTTAAATTTTCTTTCATCTATCCTTGTCAAAAATTTGAACAGGGTATTTTTTTTTAACTCCCTACTTTCCTATTCTCATGATCTGGATCCAAGGACATAGAGCGCTGATAAATTTGATGTAACTAATAAAATCATAAATAATTTAATATTTCTGACAAAATTTAAAAAATTTCTATACAGTACAGCCTTTCTTAGAAATAAAAACCTCGCCTTTTCGAAATTATTCCCAAAGTCCAAACTCATCGCTACATAAAATGCCTAAATTTCAAAGTCATAAAATACTGGGCTAAACAACAAAATTTTATTTAAAATTTTAATATCTTTCCTTCTGATATTTTAAATAATGTCCTTTAATTATTTTTTAAAATTATCCCATTTTATGGGTTAATACTGTTTTACATATGGTCGATAATGATATATACCCACACAAATTGTCAAACTAGACAGGGGTCAGATTAATGGGTAATAAATAAATACCTTTTAAACATTATAGCTAAAAAATATCTCAAATATAGTGTCAAATATGTCTTTTATTAACAATATCATAGATTTTTTACGTACCTTTATTGTCTTTAAAATAAATATCTGTCATTCTGAGATTTTAAAATTTACATGATTATAGTCTATTCCTTGTTAGCTCATATATAGAATAATGTGGCCCAACTATAAGTTGTGTTAATTATTTAAGGTAATTTATTTCGCAAATAATAATTATCATATTATTATTATTATCATATTTAGGTAAAGAGCTTCTCAAAGATTTGTGCGATGTTAAAAAGGATGGTACGAGTAATATGGCTGATTTCTTTAATTCTACAATGCTTACCAAACTGTAATATATATTTATAGAATATTATTTAAAAAATATCATCATTAACACCTAGATTAATTTTAATCTATTTCTATAATTCTAGCGTATAACTTTAAACTCAAATAGCCGACATTTATTTAATTATTCGTTATTTTATATGACTAATAGTTAGTTTTTACTATTACGATTCAAAATTATTCGATTCTAAAGGTTAAATCTCGAATATGAATAGGAAAAATATATTATCGTCAAATTATTGTAATAATTTTAAATTATTCAAATTCATTTAAATAATTTGTAAGTAATTTGAAATTATTATATTATTCCATCCTCCATAAATCACTATATTATTAAAAAAAATTTAACAATGCATTTTTTTCCTATTTTTAGAAAATATATTTTAAAATGAATTTGATAGTAAAAAGATAATGGTATTTTTATGATGGAAGTTTGATTAAAGAAATAGATACATAATATATCAAAATATTTTACTATAAGGAAGAATAAGTCTAAAAAATTAACGTAATTATATAAAATTGACAAATTTAAGGTTAAAACTGCTTGCACAAAAATTTGTTTCTGGATGCCAAGAGTCTTATTTATTACTTATCTACTAATCTTTCATTTTTTTAAAGAAAATACTCCATAATATAAAATATATTTTTTATATATATATAAAGTAAAAATCCGGTTTACTTGATTAGAGAATGGGACAGGATTGTCTGGAATGCTGATTTAAAAGACATTTTTACGAATAAACATATCCCTTAATACTATTATGACCTATTCCATTGGCTACCTGTAAAAAATAGATTCCTTATCGTTGAAAGCAATGTAAACATAAATAATTTTTTAACGTCGATATGGTGTTTTCTGTGAATCAGAGAAAGATCTTATTTAATAAAATCTTAACGGTAAAAACCCTAAAAGAACTTTTACACGAAATATAGAGTTAACTTCTATAACAAAATAGAACCTCAAATTTAGTTCAAGGTTGATTAACGTTAACTATAATGTGATTACCCGAAACACATGTTTATCTTAAATTCCATCACGAATTTATTATGCATTAGATTATTAAATTAATAAAACATTCAAAAAATATATTCAAATTAAATTATACCCAAATCATAATGAAATTAAATGTTCCCCAAAACTTTATCGTTAGATCCAGGGCTTCGAACAGAACCGAACCGCGTATAAAGAAAATATAAAAAGAGCTAACTAAACTGTTATAAACATTTAGAAACCGGTTTAAACCGGTTCATAACGGTTTTTTAAAAAATAAAATATAGAAATTTAAATTATTGGCCTAATTTTTTTAAATCTTAATTTTCATTGGAAGGGCCATTTTAATTAGTGATTTCTTTTCGAATTAAAATATTTAAAAATCGCCTTCATCCTTTATACCAATACCCCAAGAAGGTTTATTATTTTTACTTTTTGCACTTAATTGCGATTGAGATTAGGCAAATTACCGTTTAATCAGATGAGAAATAATATTCATGGTTAAATTGAATAAGGAATTATAAAAATATAAAATAAATTATAACGATATTTTTCTCGAAAATTTGTATATATGGTTTACGATTTATTTTTTTTTTATAGAAAAATCAAATTTATAAAAACCAGAACGAATTAAATAGAACCGTTATAAATTACAAACCCGATCCGATAAGAATATCTTCACGAAAATCGAAATGGAACAAAATTTAAATATAAAATTTTAATTAAACTAAAAACCTAAACAAATGCTATATACTTAACGGTTCGAAGCAACTGGTTAGATCGGTTAGAATTGTGATATTTTATACCATATAGATTGATTAAGAGAAGAGAAGATTTAAGATCATATAAGATTATATTATAATTATTACATCTATTTTTATTTTTTTTTAGTTAAGGGTAAATCTTACTTCAACATCTCCTAACCTGTATCTAGCTACAATAGATCTAAGTAATCCTGACAGAGTCAGTGACGACTATCAACTTTCACTTTACATAAATTACGTAATATTAATTATTATTATTCTTTTTTTTAACTAATACTATATAATACCTAGACTGGATTTATTCATTAAAAGTGTACATCAATGCAAATCAGCTGAAGACGCCATCTTGGTTGCACTAATTAAAATTTTAAAAAGAGCGCCTAATTTATTCTTATATCAGATGCAAACTTTATTAAAGAATTACCGGAAAATTGAGATAATAAGGAATCAAGTTATAAATTTAATAGTAACATGAGAATAATTAATGTATGTGTTACCAAAATGGCGGGTCCAGCTGATTTGCTTTTAACGACGCTTAAAAAGGCATTTTAATGCATGAATCGTCAGTGTAGGTAGTATATATGTCATTGACTAAAACATATTTTTAAAATTGTTGTAAATGATAAGTTCTAAGGATATTTTTTTTTAGTCTCTTCCACCCATATTTATTCTAGTTTGTTTTTTATATTAAAGGCTATAGAAATTTAAGATAACTTAATATTTATTGTGGGAACACTAATTTTAGACAAATTCAATCATCCGATAATCCTAAAAAATTTCACATATATAAAAAGTAGCTGTTATAAGACATTCTGTAGTATTTATGAATTCGTATTAAAAAAATCAATTGATTAGAAACAGATATATATATATACAGTGACTCCTACAACGGGGGGGGGGGTCCGAAGCAACTGCTTCTATAAATTTCTATGGGGGTACTTATTTTTTTTTTTTAAATTTTTATTTTATTTTTTTAAAAATTTTTATGGTCGATGTTTAGCAAATTAGTTTGTTATCCGATATTTCTTATCATAAAATTATTTTTCAACTTTCAAGATTTGGCGCAAAATTAAAATTTTATCAAAGGGAATAGTAAAAATTTAAATATTAAATCTTATATATAATCATTTATAATTTTTAGATCATTGTCAAAATATGCCCAAAAATATTAACCAAAAAAAATATAAATGCTTATCTCGCAATCAAGCCTTCTGGGGGAACAGGCAACAAGATGGCAATATGATGAGCCTTATTAAACTTATTGCAGATTCTGAGCCTGTTCTTAAAATGTATATACAAGATAATGAAGAAAGAAGAAGTGAGAAAAAAATTAAGGGATTAAAATCTAAATTATATTCAAATCTGTTATCATATAATAACATAAATATTCTTATTGAAACCATGAAAAATATGGTTATAAAAAAAATTAAAAAGGAGATTGAATTCAACAGGTGCTATTCAATTATAGTTGATGGCACATATGATGTATCGAAATCAGAAGCAATAGCTTTGATAGTGAGATATGTTGAAAATAGCGAGACACCTAAGCCCGTTGAAAGGCTGATAGACATTTATTGTATGGGAAATACAATGGGCCACTATATTAAAAAGAATATAATATCCAAGCTTGGCTCCATGAATCTACCCCTCGAATTCCTAGTGGGGCAAAGCTATGATGGCGCCTCAAACATGAGTGGAAGAATTAATGGAATGCAGGCTTTGATTAGAGCGGAGGCGCCAAAGGCAGCTTTTATTTGGTGCTATTGTCATCGATTAAATTTAATAGTTGTTCAATAATGTCAATCAGTAAAAGAGCTGCGAAATGTCTTGGGAATATTAGACGAAATTTACGTATATTTTAATGGTGTTAAAAGATATGAAGTACTCAAAACATGTCAGAGTAATTTACTGACAAAATCACATAGGTTTTTACGCATCAAGAATGCCACTCAATAATATTATCTTAATTGTTTCGATATATAATGTTTATTTTATATTTATAGAAGCTGGCTAACATCATATAAGGCGATTGTAATTTTTTTCCTACTTTATGATGCTTTGAGGGCAGCTTTGGCAAATTTAAAGGATTCTGAAGATCCTGCCACTTCCACTATGGCTAGTGCTATAGTCTATAGAATAGAAAAATTTTATTTTATTTTATTTTATCACTATGTGTTTTGGATAAAATATTGTTGATAACAAGCTTGGCTTGTACAAAATTGCAAACCATTTCGAAGGATATAGGGTTTGCAATAAATCAAATTCAATTGGTAAAAGATTGCCTGATTAATATGAGAAGTATAATTTAAATTATTATCTTTTATTATTTTATAATCCTAAAATAGATAATAACACTGAATTTTTGGATGTCTTTTCAAAGGCCCAAGATTTTATGAAGAAGAGAAATTTACCTTTTGATTTTGAAAGTTCAAGACTTCAAACATTTTAATCCAAAAAGGAGATATATATATATACTTTCATCATTAAATATAATATTTTATTTTAGCTTTAAAATCAGTGTGTTTTATGCTGCACTTGATTTAATTATTATGCAGTTTAGTGAAAGATTTAACGATGAATCGATAAAATTTTTGAGTCAAACATCATTTTTTACCCCAAAGGGAATGGCGGAAAAGGCAATTGTTAAAGATGATATCAAGGATATCTGTGAATTTTATCAATTAAATACAAGTCAAGTTTTTGAGGAAATGTTGATGTTTAGAAATATTTATAAAATGGCTAAAACGGGGGACGTAATTATTACTCGTGACCTAGAGGTTAAAGAAGATTTGTCAGATTCTGAGAATTGTAAATTTATTTAATTAAAATATTTTTACTAATACATTATTTAGCTTCTTCTGATGATGATAATAATTCTGAGATGAATGATTCAGACTGGAGAAACTATTCATTTATTTTACCTTATCCTGCTTATAAATTTTTCTGCTTTCCCAAATTTAACAATTTATATAAATATTTATTAACTATTCCTACTACATCATGTACTGCCGAAAGGGTCATGAGTAAAATTAAACTAATTAAAACAAGACTTCGTAGTGTCATGAAAGATCCATTTCTTAATAATTTAACCATTTTATCAATGGAAAATAATTTATTTAAACAATTAAATATTGATAAAATTATAAATTCTTTTGCTTTCTCTTCCCCTAATTTATCTAAATTATTAATTTAAAAATAATATTTTTAAAGCATATATTTTTTACATTATATTTATATTATAATAAATATTGATGTAATAAAAATTATTTTTGAAATTTATTGGTGTCAAAAAATAATTTACAATGGGGGGGGGGTACTTTAGGGGGATATTCTGCTTCTATCCCTCAAAAAGTGTAGGGGTCACTGAATAAAGGAAGATGTCGAAAGAAAAACCAAAAACGAATTAATTAAAAGGGAAAACTTGTAAATAAAAAATGCCATTATAAATTAAATGTAATTGATTATTTTATCAAAGAAAATATTATTTTTTTAACTAATACGTTTCAATTTATGATATTATAATGAAAAACTTTGTCTAATCTTTCTCAATGAATCATATGCCTATATAATTATGTGGAATTGATTTTTTTATAATAAATAAAATATTTTACAATTTATAATATGTTGAATTGTTTTTGATATAATGTTAAATTCATATAAATATCATGAAGATTATTTTAAAATGTAATTATATATATTATTGTTTAGTTAACTTTATATGGATTTAATAATGGGTGATCAATATATAATAAACTCCTTGGCAATCTAATTCTTGTATTTAAATATAGCATTTACATATAAGTATTTTGGGATAATAAGTAATATTATAAATTTGCATCTAAGAAATGCGAATTATTGGTAATCTTAGTGGATTAAAATATCCAAGAGGTAGAGATACTTTAAATAACATTTCATGTTTTTTTATAATTACAAAAGTTTAAGATTTTTTTGTAAGGGAATTTTAAATTATGAGTTACATATAACTTATAATACTCATATAATAGTTTGATATTTATGATACATTGATGATAAAATAATAATAGTATATTAATATTAAAATAGTTAATGTTATGGATCCTTTTCATATTTGTATTTATTTTTCATACAAATTGTAAATGGAAGTTTCAAATTAGTCAAATTACTATACCTATCAATACTAAAATGTTTAAATGATCTTTTTATGTACAATTATTAGTCTGAATCAGTAGATAAAATATTATACATTTATAAAGTTTACAAAAAACTATTGAAAATTAACTTAAGAAATAAATATTTAGTATAAAATTTGAATGAGATTTGCAATCAATATTACAAATTTATTAAATTATAAATTGTTGAATTTTCTAGAAGAGAGTTATATAAAAATAGGAAAGCAAAATTATATTTATTTTGATTTTATTAATTTTAAAAAATTATAACTGTACATCTATATATATATATATATAAATAAAATTCAATTTAACAATTTACTTAAATCGGTTAATATGAATAACAATTATTTAAACGACCAAGGTATTAAGAAACTATTAAATTAATATTATATTGAAAGAAATGATAAAATCAAGTTCGTTAGATAAATATTAAGTTAATAGACAGTGAAAGATAAATAAAATCGATCCGAACATAAAACATAAATCATTCATAAAGACTTATTAATGTTGCCAAAATATTTTTAATGAATTACGATTTTTAAGGGATATTTACTAAACCTTAATTTTATTGAAAGTGTTTATAATACCCTAATAGAGATTAAATAGTTATTTATGAACCAATTGTAAGTCTGTGAATCTTGCTTTATATAAGAATAATGAATTGAAAACACTTTCAGGATCAAATACTATTAATATGTTATACAGTAATTTGCTATTATGTAAAAAAACATGAATCATTTATAGAAAAATTGATTTAAATCAATTATAGATTAAATTGACTAGAGAAAATATTAGCTCATATATTCAAAGCAGGATTAGTAGATCAATCAGTATATAACCTAACGAGGAGCATAATACCAATTTATATATATCCAAAAAAAAGTTTAGGAAAAAATGAATTCCAAAACTATTATAATTAAGCTTTTAATTTTAGTACCGTTTTATCCTTAAAATAATAAGTTTTTGATAAATATTATTTAAAAATATCCTTTTTTTAAATAATATTTTCGTTATTGCTTTAAAAGTTTTATCTTATTTATCTATGAATATAACTGCGATGATATCAGTGATAAAACTTTAAACTTTTATCTTGTTTTGAGATATGTCCATAAGGTAAAGTAAATATTATTTCATAATTTTAAATTTCTTTTCTAAAGGGTTAACACAAGGAGCGCCATTTAAAAACTGTATTTTTTTTTTTACATTTTAATTTTTCGGTTAAAATGTATTACGATTTTTATGTCAACAATGTTTTCCAAAGAGAAATAGCCAGAATAATAAATAACAAAAATTTTTAAAAACTACTAACTAAATATTTTAGCCAAAAAAATATTACCTAAGCTACTATATTTCGCTAATAGATGCCCAAACCTTTGTTTCTTCTACAAACAAAATCTTCAGGCTCATGAAATATTGAGTTAGCCCTTTTAAATAGGATTAGATTGCAAATCTTATATTGCTGATAGTTTCAGCAGATAGAAGAATCTTTAGATTACCTTCCAAAAATTAAAAATACACGAGTCGTTTAACAACAATACTGTTAACGACCAAATGCCATCATTCGTAACTTTTGTTTTAATATGATAATTAGCAGGCGCGTACGCAGGAATTTGCTGTGAGGGGGGGGGGGCAATTAAAATTTTTTTAAAATAAATTTTTGTTATTTAAAATTCTGAAGCATAAAATTTATTGGGACTAATAACTATTTCTAATACACAATTTTAAATTAATGTGAATTATAAAAATTAAATGTATAAACCGGCATATGAAAAACTTTAAAACATATAAACCGGTATATAAAAAAAAATATAAAAACCGGTAAAAAAAACTTTAAAATATATAAATCGGCATATAAAAAAACTTTAAAATATATAAACCGGCATATAAAAAACTTTAAAATAAATGTGAATTAAAAAATATTAAACGGATATAACCGGCGCCATATGAATAACTATAAAATAAATGATCCAAAATAGAAATATTTTGAGTCTTTAAAATTTATATATAAAGTATAAAAAATATAAATGTTGTAAATATAAATTTACATAAGTTTATTAGGTAAAATTGTATTTTGTGAATGAACTATTTATAATTCATAGGACAGCACTTAGCAACTGCTCCCAACCTTTTTTGGACCCCAACAAAATGCTATAGATGCTTTGCATCAATTCAAACATATTTTAGATTATTTTCCTAATATATTAAAATTATAAAATTGCACAAAAATTTTTAAAAGCATATAATATATTTATAAAGTAAAATCCAATCTTCGTTGGGATAGAGCTAATTTTCCAATTATCTCATCCGTGCTTGGCGTCAAATGCCTATGAATATTCAATAGGGCCAAACCATTCAATCTACTTTCAAAAGTTGTACTTCTTAGGTAGGTTTTTATTCTTCTCAAAGAAGAGAAGGTTTTCTCATTAGTTGCAGTACTAATGGGAATAGTTGCTAATATATATAATAATTTTAATATATTAGGAAAATAATCTAAAATATGTTTGAATTGATGCAAAGCATCCATAGCATTTTTTGGGACTATATCAACCATGGTTAATCTTTTATATCATAGTTGGCATTCAGCCAATAAGGCATCATAAGATACTTTAATATCTTCATGATAAAAATTTGCCAAATATTTTATTTTATTTCTATCACCATCTGAAAAAGGTTGGGAGGGTTTTTGTGGTAATAATATCTGCAGATTGCTAAGTACTGCTCTATGAATTAAAAACCGTTCGTTTATTTGTGTTATAAATGTATCTAAAAGAGGGATAAAGAGATTTATTTCATAATATTCTTCGACTGACCCCATATTAATGTTTGGACGATGAGCTTGCCTTGCTGCAAGTCGAGGGAGACAAATATTAAACTCATATTGTTGTGCTTTTGACTCAACAATAACATATAAAATATGAAATTCGTCATCAACATTAGCTCTAATTTCATTGAGTTCTATTAAAATACTCTCTGCTATTCTCATCATCTCAATAGTCAATATCGAGTTTTTGAAAAGTATTGCATAAAATTGTAGTATAATTAAATAATTTATTAATACATTGTAATGAGAAAAAAAAATTTGGTATAAGTATGGAATCTAATAATTTGCTAGCCTCTGTAGAAATATCTCTCTCAGACCATTGTGATATTTCGGTAAGAGCGTTAATAATTGGTTCTTCTAACTCCATAAAAGATGTCACAGCTTGATGGCGAAGGCTCCATCTTGTTGGACAAGCTTTTTGCAATTTTTTCCTCCTTGTTGGACAAGGAGTTTCAGAAATAATTCTGTTCAAAATATTTTGTCTCTTGGGATATCTAAACATTTCATAGATGCTAGATATTTTGCCTGATATAAATATAAGAAATTTAATTGAAATAAATAAAATTATACCTAAGCAATTTGATATCAATGGCAAAGAACATGCATTAGATATTGCCAGGTTGAGGGAATGAGCAGCACAATGGACATATATAGCTGTTGGGCATTTTTTTTTATAAATGCTTGAAGCCCATTGAATTGCCCACTCATTGCACGAGCTCCATCATACCCTTGCCCACGTATCAAATTTATATTAAGCTATATTTTTGAAAAAAATAATTTTATAATGTGATTAATTATTACTTTGAATTTTTCAAGATTGTCAAATATTACATCAGCTAAGGCAGACCCAGTCATGCTTGAAACTGGGATAAATTGTAGAAACATCTCTTTTATAATGTTATTTTGAGTATCTATATATCGTGCACAAAGTGACACCTGCTCAATGCCAGCAATGTCTGTGGTCTCATCTGCCAAAATTGAGTAGCATGGGGCAGAATTGATTTCAGTAATCAATTTTTCTAGAATGATATTATTGCAAACATCACTTATTTCATTTTGGATCCTAGGGCTAAGATATGTAGCATTTTTATTACTACTATTAATGCTCTCCATTAATGCAAAATCTCCTAATGCTTTAAATTTTATAAGGCCACGAAAATTCCCTTCGTTATCATTATTATTGAAATTCAGGCTTCCTGAATCAAAATGGCCACGTAAAGTTAATCCCTGCAACCCACAATATAGAATAGCCTCAATAGTTAGTCTTATCTTGCATCTATTTTCTTTTGCAATTGTACGCCTACTTTTATCAATATGTGATGTAATGGGAATCATATCCCCACTTTGAATTGATTCTTTTGAGGAAATCATCAGTTCACAACTTTTGTGATAATTTGTTTTTTGATGATTATCAAAAATTTCTCCAGCATCTTTGTATCTGTTAAATGGAGTCTTAACAAGAGTGTTAAGCTTAACCAAATTTCTTCCAGCATATCTTGGACCAAACAGGACACATATCTTACAATAAGCTCCATTGTCACGGATAGAGTATGCTAGCCATAACCATCTAGTAAAATAGCTGTTTTGAAATTTTAGCTTTCGATTAGCACATACAGTTTGTGGATATTGAAAATTGAGGGGTGGAATATAAATCTATTATTAAATTAAATAAATTATTTATCATAGGTATCTTATATTTATTACTTTTTTAAGAAGTAAATGTCTTTCTTCTAGGCTAATATTATCTTTATCCAAAAAATTGGCTATATCATATGGATGATCATTGTACTCTAGAGTTTTGTATAAGGATTTTATATGAGTATAATATTGAGATTAAAATTATTTTAAAAAAGCCAAAATCTTTATTTAGAATAACCTTTTGATGGCTTTGGCTCTATATCCTGACTCTCAATTATTCTTCCAATTCCAACAATTATTTCATTATTTATGGGAGGGGTTTTAATTACTAAAAAAAGAAAATAATAAAAATATGTTAAATTATTCATACCTTTTTGCTTTTTTATAAGATGACTTTGACTAGAATCTTTATCATCATTCGTGTTTTTAAAAATTTCTTATGTCCATAATTGTTATTTGACTAGAAAAAAATGGTAGAATTTGCCGTTAAAAATTTGAAAAAGATAAATATTACCAAAAAAAACTTGAAATTGAAATTAATTGATAAAATAACTTAGTAAATGATTGTGATAAATAAATGTAATTAAATATATATTTGAATGAAAGATATATGAATAAAGATTATAAAAATAATATTAATATATAGAAAATAATATTTTTGAAAAATATATCCGGCATCTGCATTTTTTGGCTTTGAAGGGGGGGGGGATTTGTCCCCCCCCGCTGCTTACGCGCCTGATAATTAGAAATGAATGACGAGATTCAATTAAATTTTTTTAAAAGTTTTTTATTCTTAATTTTTTATTGCCAGAAAAAGCATATTTAAAAAAAATATTATTGAAAATGATTTGATTAAACCATTTTTCATTCTTCCAAATATATAAAGGCTTTTTCGTGAGATTAATAATGCATCTATGTACCCCCAATTAATGTTTAAGCCTATACCATATTTCTTAAAGGTCTTGATTTCTATATTTATGATTTAATTTATCATTTTTTTTTTAATCAAAGAGATATTAACAATCATTTTAATTATATTTCGTGAATCTTACCAACGTAAAATAAGTAAGATATGGATAGTATTTTTTAGGCGGTTTTCTTTAAAATCAATGTAAAAAAAATAAATATAGGATTTGAACCATCGGATCAGCCATAATGCCTACATAAGAGAAAAACTTAATTATAATATTTTTGGAATTCAATTTTTTCCTTGAAATTTTTGGTTATATATGAATTGGTATTTGCTATGGGCTGTTTTTTTGATACATCTTTCTAGGTAATATACTTCTTCATTACCTAACCCTGCTTTGAACAAACGATCCAATATTTTCTCTAGTCAATTAAATTAAATCTATAATTGAATTAAAATTAATTTTTCTAATAATTAATTCATGCTTTTTTTTACGTAATCGCAAATTAATGTATAACGTAATAAAAGTATTCGATCTTAATAAGTGTTTTAAATTCGTTGTTATTATATAAAACTAGATTCACACTTACAATTATGTCAGTCCATAAATTACTATTTAATTTATTATTAGGGCATTAAAACCACTTTCAATAAATTTAAAGTTTAGTAAAAATATCTAAAAATCGTAATTCATTTATACTAACTGTTTTTGGTTAGACTAATGGCTTTTTACGAACAATTTATAATTTAATAAAATGTTATTATTGATTGCAAAGCTACAAAGTTTTTTTTTAAACTCTATAAATATATAATATTTTATCTACTGATTCATACTAATTAATAATTGTATATAAAAAAAGCATTTAAACATTTCAGTATTATCTTTTAAACAATGAAATCTCCAATAGTTTGACAAGCCTCTTGATTTAACTATCCGTAATTTTCTATTTATAATATTTGTAAAATTGATAATTATCTTTATAAAAAAATGAGATCCACCAATCTTTTGACAGGCCTAATGATTTGACCAGTCTGTTCATTTACAATTTTTATATAAATAATTAATAAAAATATGGATAGAATCAATAAAAGCAACTATTTAAAAATTAATACACCATTATTATTTTATCATCGACGTATCATAGATATCAAACTTTTTAACAAGAAATATTGATATGAGTATTGAGAGTTATATGTAAGTCTGATATTTTAAAATTCCCTTGCAAAAAAATCTTAAACTATTTTCGATGTTCTGAGGCCTGTGCTGTAAAAATTTGATTTGAGTCCCCATACACGCCATGAGTTTGTTACATTAACGGGTTTATCATAATATTATTGTGTTTTTCTCGCATAATAAGAATTTTACCCTAAAACCCAACAAACATAGACTGCCAAAGGTATACCATATGGAGATTTATTTATAGTTTATTATTCAATATGATTAGATTATAAACAAATATTTCTTCGACACCAATACTAAAAAAAACAAATAAATATAATCTTAAATAATTTTACTTAAAGGTATAATAATGGAAGAATTGTTGGACAAGAATATTATAATTTAACTCGTAACCATTAATTAAAATAAATTGTTGCTTCAATTTTATAATTATAAACATAAAATATTATTAAAAGTATCTCCAATTTTTTGACATTTTGATCCACTCAGATAACTATCTTACTTAATATTTCCCAGTTCTTAGATCAGGGACGTCACTAGCCTTTAAAATCTCAGGGGGCTCAACTAAAAAAAAATTTATGGGAGTCTTCGCCCCCATACCCTCATTTGCGGGCCTTCGGCCTATATATTTTACTTTTAAAATTTGCTAGCTCTGAACAATTATTCTGAATTTCATATTTCGTATTTTATTCCCACAAAATAAACTGGCATTTAAATAATTAAAACAATACAAGATAACTAAAAATAATATTTTTTAATACAAAATCTATTTATTACAGTATAAAATACATTCGATAGCTGATATAAAAAAAAAAAATTGCGTCTAAAGAATTACAAGTGATAAAAAAGAGTAATTAATTCGGTAATAGGAAAAAAAACCCCCTGGATAAAACCTCAAGGAAAATTTTTTTTTTTTAAAATCGTTAATTTAAAAAAAAAAATTTTTGTCAATTTTTTTTAAATTTTTTTCTCAATTTAGATTTTTCTTCCCATTTTTGCTTTAAGTCATTGTTGATCTTTATTTTTCTGATCTTTTCTCAATTTTTTTCTTCTCATTTTCACTTAATTTTTTTTTAGTATAACCTAGCAATAATTAATATTGATAAATAATTTTACAAGTGAATGCCACAATCATTAACAGCTATTAAACTCCAAAAAAAACACAAAATACTTACGAAAAATTATTCGAAGTAATAATGTCTAAATGTTAAAAACACGATATATTTCCTGATCGATTATATATATACTTGTATTTCGAAATGGATGGATGTTTCTGTTCTCAATTCAGAAACTCTATAGTTGGGAATGGCCGTTTAAGGACTCATAGTGAGAATGGACAAAGAGCCCCCTTTCCTCAGTCCCCTCTATTCCCCTCTCCCAGGCAATCCCTCCCAGTTCCCTCTTGAATCCTGTGGCACAGTTGTCTGTTCCATCTACATCAAATCATGCTAATATTGTAACAACAAACATTTTTGAATCTAATATCACTGATATTCATTTCACCAATTCCTTTATTGATCAATTCCTTGGACTACCCAAACAACGTTTGGTTTCCAGCCAAGAGAAAGTTGTTTCTACCGATTATTCTCAATGTATTGATAGGCTATTAAACTCCATGGTCAGCCTTTCTTCGGTCACAAATCTTTCCAAATTTCTGCTGGGAATGGCAATTCATTCATTAGGAATATTAGACTAGCATCTTAATATCAATTATGAACTCCATGATATCATAACTCACACCTGCAACAAAAAACAGGATCATTTAAAATTCAAGGTAAGCTAAACGACAATAAAATACACAATCTGAACATAAATGCTGCTCTTTGACTATTCAGCTCCTCTGACACACTTACTCCAGAAAACGCGCAATTATATCAAAGACTACTAGATAAGTATCCCAAAAAATCGGAAGCTATAATGATTTGTAAAACCAAGAACCCTTACAATTTTCACTTCGGAAGAAGTATTTAAATCAGTGATATCTTTTAAGAAAGACGTGGCCCCTGGATTTGAAGGCATCGAACCTTTATTTCTTCAAGATTTAACTACTCCATTCTCAACTCTAACCTATTTATTGAATAAAATAACTCAATTATGCAGGTCATCAATGATGAATTCCCAGATTTGGCAAGGGCCCTCTTTTTTGGAGCCAAACTTGTCGCCCTGATTATGTTCCAAGATTATAGCAAGTAGGATTTCTGCACAGGTTTCTAACATACTTCTTTCACCTCAATTAGGTGTTGGAACGAGCTCAGGATGTGAAGTGGCTGCACATATAAATAGTATTTATGTTCAGAATGCTACAATCGCTAATATCTTATTAAAATCAACTTTAAAAATGCTTAAGTATTCACGGGAAAGTAATCCTTTCACATATCATAACCCAGTTTGTACAAACTATATCCTTTCACCCTATAAGAAACCATCCCATTTGGTATTTAGCCATTATATCTTAACTTCCTCTGAAGGTATTCAGCAAGGTGATCCCCTAGGCTCCATATTATTTTGTCTAAGATTTCATCATTTGATTAAAATACATTTAGTATATAGATGATGGGGACATCTCAGGTTATTCAGTGGAGGTGGAAAATGCTAACATTACTAAGGCTTCCACTGACAGCCTCGGACTTATAATCAACCAAACCAAAACCGAATATTGTGAAATCAATACAATTCCATTTAATGTTTATGGCTTTAAACATGTACCCTTAAAATTTTTATCGCATTATCTCTCCCATTGGTGGAGTCAGTTAATTCTTTGTTAGTGATATGGACGATATTTTAGAAAATTTAAAACGCATTGTTTTCTGTTTCTCGGCTCACAAGGCCTTTTTTTAATTATTAATTCCTTCAACATCCCTAAAATCTTAACGCCCTCCTATCGAGCCCATTATTTTTAGAGAGAGTGCTTCTAATAAGATCCAAAACCAGAGTAAGTAATTCTTAGTGATTGCTTAAATATCAAGTCTAGAGACATTGCTTGGCATTAAGCCACACTTAATTCCAAACATGGTGGTCTTGGTATAAGATCTCCACTGTCGATCTCAATATGTGAAATCATTGCTAGCCATCTCCAGGTACAAAGATTAATTGACCAACATCTGTTAATTCACGACAATCATTTCTTGAACAGCTATGACGGAGTGGGCACCCGTCACAACCATAACTCTATTTCCGATCTCTTTAAAACAGAAGGATTTGGATTTACCATTGTGAAAAACTTCTTTGATTACCTAATTTCGAGTCTTTCACCTGCATATTTCCGGACTAAAATTTTGGATCAATTATTAAAAATCGAGCCCTCTAACCATACTAATTAAGGCAATGACAGTCTTTAGATAGAATAAACTGATTTTATTTTATTACTTTGTGTTTTGGATAAAATATCGTTGATAACAAGCTTGGCTGTTACAAAATTGAAAACATTTCGAAGGATTTAGGGTTTGCAAGGAATCAAATTCAACTGACAATTAATTGCCTGATTAATTGAGATGTATAATTTAAATTATTGTCTTTTATTTTTTTAATCCTAATAGATAATAACACTGAATATTTGGGTAAGGCACAAGATTTTATAAAGGAGAGAAATCTACCTTTTGATTTTAAAAGTTCCAAGTTAGAAATATATATATTTTCAATAAACTAGAATCAAATTTTTGAAGAAAAGTTAGTTTCGAAATATTTATAAGATAGCTAAAACAAGGGATGCAAAAATTACACATGATCTAGAGGTTAAAGAATCTAAAGATTTGTCTGATTCTAAGAATTCTAAATTTATTTAATTAAAATATTTTTACAAATTACATAATTTAAATTCTACTTCTTTTAATGATGATAATTCTGAAACTTATGATTCAGACTGGAAAAACTATACATTTATTTTACCTTATCGTCTATAAATACTTCTGCTTTCCCTAATTTAACAATTTTGTAAATATTTATTACCCATTCCTTATTATCTCATGTACTGCCTTAAGAGTAAAATTAAATTAATTAAAACGAGACTTCGTAGCACCACGAAAGATCCAATTCTTAATAATTACCATTTAATCAACGGCAAATTTTTTTTATTTAAACATTTAAATATTGAAGAAATTATATTTTTCTTTCGCTTTCTCTTCCCCTACTATGTCTACATCATTAATTCAAAAATAATATTTTTAAAGTATATATTATGTTTATATTATAATACATTAAGGATTGATGCAATAAAATTTATTTTGGAAATTTAATGGGTGTCAAAAAAATAATTAACATCCATCGCTCAGAAAGTGTAAAAGTGTAAGAGCCACTATTATTTATTACATCATAAACTACAAATTTGATGGCGATTCTTAATATATTTAAATATTTTTAATTAAGTAAATAAAATATATCGATAAAGGATTCTAAGTGCAAATATATTTATATTTATTAAGTTAATTAAAGATGCTCAATTATCTGATTGCATTCTTTGCTCAGAAACTGGAAAATTATCATTTTCGCGATTTTAGATATATTGTGTCTATATATTTTTTTTCTTGATTTTTAGGGCATAATCATTATAAATTTAAAGAAACAAACAGAGGGAAAGGGGCAGTGGCGTATCCAGGATTTTCCTATGGGGGGGGGGGGAAATTTTTTGGGGGCTTCGCCCCCAAACCCTCTTAGCTGGCCTTCGGCCAGCTTTTGCCCGGCCTTTGGCCGGGTCTTATGTTTTACTATTCTATTAAATTTTTCATATAATTATATATCTTTTTTTAACTTTTATTTACTAATTTGTGCCTAATGATATTACAAGCCTATTTTTTATTATTTTAAGTTAGGTATGTTATATTTAATAAAGTTTTTTTAAATGTAAAGTTGAAATAAAATGTCATTTAACATTTTTTTAAAAACTAGCCTCTGCTTAAATTCTCATACAATATAAGTAGCATAAATTTTTTTTTATTGAAAATACCACAGTAAAACATTGACTAAAAAATAATTTAAAAAAACAAGTTTTTTTTAACTTCTTATCAAATACAATATTATACAGAATATTTTATTAAATACTATAATTATAATGTGATTTTTAATTTTCGTGGGAATGTTGCCAATGTATCAAGAATTTCGTTTGTCTGGGAACCAAATCTCTGTGGATATTTAACAGAGCTAACCCATTTAGCCGAGATTCGGAAGTATTACTTCGTAAATATGTTTTCAACCTTCTCAAGTTTGAAAATGTCCTTTCATTCGTGCATGTTGTAATAGGCAAACATGCAAGAATATAAAATAACTTCAAAATATTGGGAAATTGAGCCAAGATATCTTTACAACGATTTAGCGCATCATTGGCATGCTCAGGTAAAATAGGTAAACGTAATAAATATCTATACCATAATTCAAATTCGCTGATTAAATTTATCTCCGAATCAATATCGTACGAATAAAATTTGGCTAAATATTTTATTTTATTAATCGTGCCATGAGAAAACGAGGAGGGATCTTTGGGCAATAAAACTTGAAGATTTGCAAAGACTTCTTTTTTATCTAAAAATCGTACTTTTATTTGTGATAAAAAAGTGTCCAAGAATGGGATAAAAATAGATATTTTATAATAATCTTCAGTTGATCCAATATTTACATTGCATCTCATTAATTGCCTTGGTGCTAGACGAGGTTTAATTATTGATATATCATAAATTTGAGCCTTCGATTCAATATCTACATAAATATTATGAAAATATTCATCGACATTCGTTCTTATTTCATCCACCTGTTCATATATATTTTCTGCCAAATCAATTACCTGAACCAAATCTAAATTTGGTTTTTGTAGATTTCTACAAAGTATTGAACTATAAGAAAATAATTTATTGATGCAACTAGCAGCAATGATAAACTCTGATTGATCAATTGAATTCAATAATGATATCGCTTCTGACGACACATTACTATCTTGCCATTTGGTAATTTCATGTAAAGATATTCTTATCATCTCTTCGAGTTCTATAAATGCCGAAACTGAATCACGTAAAACCCATCGTGTAGGGCACATTTTTTTTAATTTTTGATGATGTGTTTCTGGTGCATTCTTTGATATAGTTCGATTCAAAACATCTGACCGTTTGGGATATTTAAAAAAATCATAAATTTTGGATATAATGGCTAAAAATATATTTAATTTATTTTATTTATAAGTTAAAATATACATGGAATTGCGTATAGAAGGTAGAGCACATGAATCGGATATTGCCAAATTCAACGAATGAGATGCACAATAAACATATATAGCGGAGGAATATTTTTTTAAAATATGTGCTTTGACACCATTTAAATGGGCACTCATAGCCGGAGCACCATCATAACCTTGTCCTCGTATCAAATTTAAATTTAACTTATATTTCTCTAAATTTAACAAAATAGTTTTGGCGAGGGCCTCCCCTCTCATATCCACAACTGGTATAAATTGTAAAAATTCTTCTAATATTTGTATATCACCTATGATGTATAATTTTTTTTATTATTAATAAAATTATAAGCTTACCATCCAGGCTTATATAGCGCACACATAAAGACATTTGTTCTACTCCAGAGACATCTGTTGTCTCATCAGCCAAGACCGAAAAGTAGGGTGATTTGTTGATATTTGTAATAACTTTCTTCAATATTAATTCATTGCAGGCATCGATGATTTCATTCTATTTTATTGGGCTCAGGTCGCATTTTTAGAACAATTTAACAAATTGTCTCTAAGTATGGGATCTCCAAGAGATCTATTTCGAAGAATAGCTCTTAGGTTACCATCATTATTGTTATTATCATTATCAAATATCGCACCGCTATCTCTATGACCTCTAAGAGCGATACCTTGGATGCCACATACCAGGATAGCGTCAATTATTGGCGTTAGTCTTGATCTATTTTGCAAAGCTAGTTCTTGCTTTCCAGTATCTATTATTCTAATAATATCCATAGATTCTCCATTTTTGATAGATCGCAAGGAATATATTGTTTGTTCTGCATTAATATGATACTTATTATTTTGATGGTTGTTAAAAGTTTCAGTAGCATCTTTCCATTTAGTAAATGATGTTAATACTAAGCTCTGTAATTTTTGCTGAGCCCTTCCAGCAAATTTGGGACCAAATAAAACACAATTCTTGCAAAATGCACCATTAATGGTAGGTGAAAATGCACATATCCACCTTGATAACCAAACATATTGGAACTTTAATTTTTTTGTTGTCGTGTCCCTAATAAATGGGAAAGTTATATCTGGTTGATATATATTTTCCAAAATCTCCAGTTTTTTTTGAGGAATTAAATCATTCTTTAGGAAATTATATATATCCCACGGTTGCCCTAAAAGACATTATTATTACCAACATTCATTAATGTACATATAAAAGCATTTAATGATAATAGACAGGTTATCTGGCCAAAATTAACATTAAAAAAATTATTATAATTATCAAATCTATCATTAAAATTAAAATGCTTATTCTTACTGAAATGAAAATGAACATATTATTTAATAAGCAATTGTTATGATCAAATAAAAATTCCACACTATTAATATCTATCAAATCTATCATTAAAATTAAAATGCTTATTCTTACTGAAATGAACATATTATTTAATAAGCAATTGTTATGATCAAATAAAAATTCCACACTATTAATATCTATCAAATTTAATATTCTTATAATATTCACCAACTGCCTAACTTAATTTTTATAAAATATATGCTAGTGCTTGCTACCTACCTTTATCATTATTTCCTTCAATTTCTATTTGTACATTTTTTTCATGCTCAGACCTATTTATTTTGTATATCTTCTGTTCTAAAGAAAAATGAAAAATATAAAATTAGATATATTAATTAAATTATATACCGTTTGTTTTCAATATCTTTGTCTTTGACTAAAAATTTCTCCATTTTTTATATTTTTTTTTGAATAATGTTAATGTACTCACAAGGAAAGGAAATTTTAAAAAAATTTATTTATAAAGTTTTATGTTGGAAAATTGATATTCAAATATTTGTAAAATTTTGATTTATAGGGGGGGGGGCGGGGGGGGGGTGAGTAAAATTTTTATTAGCTTAAAATGATATTTATGAAAACAGTCAAATTTACAATGGGGGGGGGAAATTTCCCCCTTTCCCCCCATTGGTTACGCGCCTGGAAAGGGGGGTGGGTAGTTTTGTTAGAATATTTTTATTTTTTTGCAAAGCTCTGTAAAAAAAAGGTTTAACCTTGTAAACACAATTTGTAAAAAGTTCATAAAAAATATTATTAATAAATTAAATTTTGGGAAATGATTTTATAACAAAATTTCATTAAATATTTTTCTAAAACTTCATAATAAAAAAATTTGTTTGAATTATTAATATACTTTTTTTTTAAAAAACAATCAAATTAATTTTATTTAGAAATATAATGTGTAAATTGCTTTTAATATTCTTCATGCCGATGGTTGTGATCTTCTGCGATTATCACGGTAAAAAATCAATTATATTCTTTTATATTTAAATTAAGAGATGGAATGATAATTTTTGCGAAATATTTGATATTAATTACATTATGAAGAAGCAAAAAATTTAACCAATGTTTTATAGAAAATACAGTTTATGCTGAGTTATTTTTCAACATTATTACTCAAATTTTTCTAGCTCCTCGAATTTCTGGATTAAAAATTCTGGCCATTAAATATATATTAATAATTAATAATATATGTATTTTTTATTGAAATTTATATTATTTTATCATTATAGAAATGAGATTTTATTATATAATTGTTTATTTATAAATGTTATTTTTAATACAAAAGAAAAGTTTCCTATGTTGATGGATAAAAATTAATTATTCATTTACTTATTTATATCGTATAATTAGTAATTTTTTAAAAATAAGAAATGGAAGGTAATTTCAAATTAAAATAAGTATATTAAAATATTGGCGATTCAAATTATTATAAAGTAACTCATAATTTGAGCTGTTAAAAGTGATAGTTTTCGGATAACAACTTGGGTTAGCCAATTTTTGAGCCAGCTAAAAATGGACTCTAACGGCTAAAAAATATACTAATTATGCAACTGTGCACAAAAATAATCTCCTGTGTTGCTTCAGTTTTTCTGCATCTACACAGCTAAAATGGTTACGAAACAACGGCTCATGCTGCCGGAATATATCTTCAAAATGAACTTTCAAATGCATATCTTATGAAAATAGACTTTCGCAATGCCCTACATTGCACTCCATAGGAAACATTTTCTTATCGAATTTATTAGAAACTATGCTATTACGTAATATGTTACTACCAAGATTCTTCCCATCAACAATTTTGGGATCAAACTGCGAGAGGGACCTTAAAGGCCACTTTTATTTTCTCTAGGTCTTGATCATCAATTGCTAGTTCAATCTCCATGTGCGGTAGATGGAATGATACAAATATTGAATCGCCTGAAAAGATCGCAAAAGCATGCAACATTATAAGAGATGAGGGGGATACCCAAGCGGATTATCTTCTCCAATTCGGGTATGGTATCTTTATAATACGTGTGCGAATAAACATTTTTTTAAGAAGACCTTCTCGAGCCGTCAAAAACATTCGGAAACTCTTATATTCGCTTTCTGCTCACAAGGCGATTTCATAATTAAAAAAAACTTTCCCAACATTCCTAAAAATCTCTATGCCTTAAGATCCATAGTTATCTTCCAATTTATCGGAGAACCATAAGCATATCCAGGTTTTTTCTATGTTCAGGGAGGGAGAGGGAGTTATGTATAAAAATTTTGAATCATGGTAGTTAACATTATTTTCAAATTTAATTAACTTTATTCCCCATTTGTATCAGCAAACCTTTGTTCTGGGATATTACCTGCATAGATCCCCTTGCCCCTTCTAATTATTTACATGACTTTTCTCAGATCTGAATCATTAAAATGTCAAAAATATTCCTATCCGACAGGTTATAACTACTTTGTCCTCATCGTTACCATGTAATTCTACTCCTTTGGGGCAAGGCTTGAATCTTTCTAAATTGGTTGTCCATAAAGAAGAAAAACTTACTCCCCATTTTATAAACATTTAAACTAAATATCGCTATCACAATAATTCGGTCCTATGCCTAAATGTCATTCACTATTTAATTTGCTTTTTCGGAAAAAAATAATTATATATGAAGAGAACAGCTTAATTGTAATTCGACACTTGGACTTTTTGAATACATTCCACGTCAAATCGATCACGATTCGGCCGACCCCTTTTAAAATTGTTAAAAATTTCTGAAATTATTTAGATAGGTAAAAGAGTGAGAAAACCGTTTATTTTAGCTAGCTAGCACACCTGGTTCTCGAGATATAGGGGCTCAAAGGTACAAATAAGAGCCACTTTGGAACTTGTAAAATTTGTAAAATGCTTATATCTCAAAAACTATTTATAGTAAAAAAAATTATAATGTATCATTTGTAAAAATTCTCTAATGAGCTAACAAAGAATAATAAATATTGGCGCCATTATAGGCTTTTATCATCCGGTTTACCTAAATTGCTTTACCTGTTTTTTTAAGCAAAATAGTGAGTTTGTTTTCGATTTTTTTTTATTGCTTTTTATTTGCTAAATATATATACAATATCAAAACCTTGGCGACGACTCCAAAAATTGATGAAAAAATAGATGGCGCTTTATGAAATTACGGATTATGGTTAAAATTTTGATGCTAACTCATTAATAACCAGATATTTTCACTTTTATACTAAAAATTTTGATTTTTTATTAAATATACTAATTAACTGAGGAGCAGAGTGGGCATATGCCCATTAGACCTTAATTAACAAATTTCCAATAATAAATATCTTTCATATAATTTTTTTAATTTTTAAGGTGCCTACAATTTTATCGAATTTTTTATCATTTGATGAAGTTAATGGTATAATTTTAGTCGTTAAAACATTTTTTTACTTTCGAATATCTCTTTTCAAATAAGCGTTTTATTTTAATGAGAGATACCCCATTTGATTGTAGGTATATATTAATGTTATCAATAGTCTCTTGATTTATAAGAAGGGGAGAATCAACATCTACATTGTTATTTGAATTATAAGGAATGTTTGCTAATTTTTGTTGCCATGATGAGCATATTAACATATCTAAATTGAATGGTAAATTTTTTTGCGTCATCCCGGATAGAATCTTTCTTAGATTCTCGCGATAATAAGCATGTCTCTGTAGATTAAATGGGTGTAACATTTTAATATTTGGTAAGTCAACCTGTGATGTAGAATAAAATTTTAATTGATCTACACCTAGAATACATGTTTTTGCACTCTCCAAATCCAGATTGTTATTGGTAGACAGACGATAAAATTAATCTGAACGGACAGGTTAAAAATCGTTTTAAACAATTTTTTTTGTAAAATATAATCGAATATATGCTTAATAAAATATTCGTTTACTGCAGCTGTTATATATTATCAAGCTAATAAGTCATTCGCTCGCTATAATAGCAAAGTAGAGATCTAAAAAATGTAAAACATTTTTAGGATAGTGGGAGGGGGGGGGCAGAACTGGAAAATTTTATCACAATTCTTATAAACGTATCAATATTTTTATTTTCCTTAAAAATATAATTTTTCAACCATTAGCGCCATCTACTTTTTTCTACAATTTTTGGTAAAAATGTATATTATGGAAAAGTTGATAGCGTCGCCAAGGTTTTGACATCTTATATATATTTGTAATAGGTGTCTAAATAAAAAACAAAAAAAAATTCGAAAACAAACTCACTATTTTGTTTAAAAATACAGGTAAAGCAATTTAGGTAAACTGGATGTTAAAGCATATAATGGCGCCAATACTTAATATTTTTTGTTAGCCTATTAGAGAATTTTTTTACCTACAAAATGATATATTATAATATTTTTTACTATAAATAGTTTTTGAAATAGAAGCATTTTAAACATTTTACAGATTCCAAAGTGGCTCTTTTTTGTACCTTTGAGCCCCTATATCTCGAGAACCAGATGTGCTAGCGAGCTAAAATAAACGGCTTTCTCATTCTTTTATTTATCTAAATAGTTTCAAAAAATTTTAACAATTTTAAAAGGGACCGGCCGAAAAAGTACCTTTTTTGATCTATTTGACATGGAATGAATGGCCCATACGATGTTTATAATATTTCTTTTATTCAATTTATTATTTAATTCAAGATGTGATAGGTCTATAAATGCCATTCTGAGATATAATTTAACATATTAGTAATTCATATATATGTTTTAAAGTAATGATTGCAATGCTATGCCGGAGATATTTTGTTTCAAGAGCTCATCTCTTTATATTGATATATTTATTAGAGCAAATAAATTAAGACATAAAATCGAATAATGGGAGGTATAAAATCAATATAAGTAAGTGTTAAAGTAAAGAATATAATATAATATGATTGCACATTCTAATAAATTTGATTAATTTTTTTAAATTTTTTATAATTCCTTGGAATTATAGCATATAATTCGTGTAGACCTTTTATATTTATTTACATAAAATTTAGCTATGAATTAAAAATTATAAATCATGTTGCCTCAAAATCACGAAAAAATGTAAAAAAAAATATAGAAAGTTTCAAAGAATTTAATTTGTCCATTTTAGCTAAAATCTCGAAAATGTCAATAAGTTGCTGATATCAGTTTCTGAACAAAGATTGATAATAAATAAATATTAATACCTTAAAATCCTTCATTAAAATTTGCAATTTAATTATATATATATATTTAATATTTACCAAATATCTGAAATCGCCATTATTAGCTATAAAAATCAAAAAATTTAAAAAAAATCCGGGCCGGGTTTGAAATTTTATTTAAAAAAAATCAGGGCCGATCTATGCAAATAATACCTCTGCAAGTTTCTGATTTTTATTTTATTTGCAATCTGTAAAAAAAATAAAAGGCTGTATTTTTTTTTATCTCGTAATATTTTTTCATAATTTTTAAAAAGTACAATAACCTTATTTTTATACACTAGTTAACAAATTTCTGGGAAAATTACTCATTTTTATTAAAAAATAAAACATCTATTACAAAATAAAATATAAAATAATTTAGATATTATAAATTAAATTCTGGGAAACATAGGCGTAGCCAAGGATTTTCCTAAGGGGGGGGGGGGGGTAAATTAAAAAATTTTGGGGGCTTCGCCCCCAGACCTTATTTTGGGCGGGCCTTCAGCATGCTTTTGCCCGGCATTCGGCCAAGTTACCTTACTCTATATAGTCATAAAATACTTTTACAAGATAGGAGGTTAATTTTATTAAAAAAAATAAGCCTGTAACAAATGTGGAATATATTTTTAATAGTTTATATAAAATATAATAAATTACTTGTATATACATTAAAATAAAAGCATGGCAATAATTTATTCCAAACAAGTATAAGAAATTTAATTATAAAAAGTAAGTAGATATATAGTTTATATTCCTTTATTATATAGATGGTTACAAAATACTGGGTAAACTTTTGCAGACATATTTGACAGATAGAGAATATATTACAGTTAATATTAACAAATTTTACTAATCAATGCTCTTGATCATAAATATAGCAACAATTTTAATTCAAGTATTTAACGCCATCTATTTATTTTGATTAAAAATGATATTAAAATTAATCTTCATATTATTTATTTCACAATGTCTTTAAATGATATTTTCTGATGTCCTTATCAATATTTTATAATTTTCTGTAAAATATATAATTCGCTATATTGGTAAAAATTACTTGATTGTCATATGATATAAAATTAGATATACTGTAAATCTACGACATACAATATTCCACTGTTTGTATTGTGCTTTAATTTTTTTTATTTGATTTATGAATTAATTTTATCGTTTTGTAATTATATTTTAATTTTATTAAGATAAATAAATTAAAATTACACACTTTATAAAAAATTATATTTGATATATTATATTACTTAGTAATTCTATGGATCTATTATTAATTTATCATTAATTTCACTTTTGTTTTAAGACTTATCTTTGGCTTATATTCCATTTTTTAAAAAACATTTTAGTTCACTTTTTTTATATACAAATGCTTTTTTCCAAAAATGTATAAATTATGATGACTAGTTTTATAAAAAAATATCAACTTTCCATTCTTTCTTTCAAATTATTGTTTAAGATATATGCATACTAGAGGGTCAGCAAGTGGGGGCGAGGACTATGGGGGATATTTTTTGTTAGCTTAAAATGATATTCACAAAAAGTGATAAATTTCTGAAGGGAGGGGGAATTTGCCTTTATCCCTCTCTCCCCCCTGGCTACGCCTATCGTCTTTATATTATAGTATAATTATCATTTATTTAAAAAATTAGTTTTGTTTATATGAAGAAGCCTTTCCCATTTTATGGGTTAATACAGTTTACCATATGGTCGATAGTGATATTTTTATATTAACTTTTAAAATTGGATTATACAAATTTTTTTAAATAGACAGGTCATATTAATTGGCAAATTGTTACTTTTTAAACGCGAAAAATATCTCAAATATAGTCAAAATAATGCCTTTCTTTCAATAAATATTAGACATCCTGAGATTTTAAAATTTATATGATATAGTCTATTCTTTGTTACCTCATATATAGAATAAGGTTGCAGTCCAATTATAAGTTGTGATAATTCTTTAAGAAAATTTATTTTACAAATAATATATAGCATGATTTAAAAAATTATCATATAATTATTATCATATTTAGGTAAAGAGCTTATCAAAGATTTGTGCTATGTTAAAGAGGATGGCAAGAGTAATATAAAGGAATTCTTTGCTTCTAAAAAGCTTGATGAACTGTAATATATTTATAGAATAATAGAAAAAAAAGAGTTTTTAAATATACTTAGATTGTTTTTCAAAATTATCTATATGTTTTTTTAAAACCATGTAGTTAAAAAATATCACCATAAATCCAGCGTATAACTTTAAACTTAATTAGCCTCCATTTACCTAATTGTTTGTTAGATTAGTTTTTTTTTATTGCGATTTGCAAAATTATTTGATTCTAAAATTTGAATCTCGAATATAAATAGGAGAAATATATTATCGGTCGATAATTTATATCTAAATTATAAAACTGCTAAATTTGTTTCTGGATTACAATTTTTGAGCCTTAAATTGTGAAAGTTATTTATTTCTTATCTCGATTAACTATTTGTTTTTATAAAGAAAATAACTCCATTTAATATAAAATAAATTTTTTTTTTATATAAAGTGAACCGGTTTACTTGTATAAAGAAGGAGACAGTGTTGTATTGAAATTTGATCGAGAAGATGTTTTCAAGAATGAAAATTTCTTTTACGACTATAAATTCCTAATTCATTGGCTATCTATAAAAACTAAAGACCTTAGCGTTAAAAGCGATGTAAACATAATAGATTTTTAATCGATATGGTGTTTTCTGTGAATCAGAAAAAGGTTTTATTATATAAAATCTTCACGGAAAACCCTGAAAGAACCTTTACACGAACATAGTAAAATCTAGTAAGAGTTAACCTCTAACAAAATATACCCTCAAATTTAGTTTAACACTTATTTACATTAACTATAATACGATTAGCCGAAACACATGTTTATATTAAATTCTATCACGAATTTATTATGTATTAAAATATTTAATTAATAAAACATTTAAAAAATATATTCAAGTAAATTATACCAAATCATAATGAGATAAAATATTACCGAAAAATTTAACGTTAGATCTCGGGCTTCGAACAGAACTGAACCGATATGAATATCTTCACGAAAACTGAAATGGAGCAAAACCTTTATTAAATTTTAACCTAAAAACGAAACAAATCTAATATCCTTAACGGTTCGAAGCCCTGGTTATATCAGAGAGAAGATAGAATGAAATATTTTATATAATATATATTGATATAAATACAAATTGAAAAGCGCTATTCAGAATATTTAATTAATTATTACACTTATTTAATTTTAGATAAGCATAAAAAATACTTTATCATCATCTTCTGACTTGACTCTATGTATTATTGATTTTAGTAATGATAACATAGTCAGTGACGATTGCGACTTTTCAAACAACATAACATTTGTAATATTAATTATTTTATTTTTTTACTAATACTAAAACAAACATATTATAATATTGTTGCAAATGATAAATTCTAAGATATTTTTCAATTTCTTATACCCCTCTTTAATCTTTTTTATCTTTAAGGCAATAGAAATTTAAGACTTAATATTTATTATGGGAAACAAATTTTGGACAAATGTATATATATTTGAATTAATAATCCATCATCTGATAATCTTAAAATTTTGGCTTATTTAAAAAGTAGATATTATCAGACATAGCTCTATAGTTTTTATGAAAATGAGTTGGAAACAGATATATATTTATTAGATAAGGGAGCTTAGTTTGTTAGTACTATTTTTAAACAAATAATTATATATTTTTTCAATACAATACATTATTAATTAATATTTATTTGTTGCAACACTTTTTAGAGTGAAATAGTACAGGATGGTAACGATGTAGTTTTAAAAAATGTTGGCAAGGATGGAATTATGGTCAACGTCGCAAGATATCCCAACTCATTTTTATATTATATAAGTAATAATTTAGAAGTGACTGGAGACACTCATGTAATAAATTATGTTCTCAAGACATGTAAAGGTATATTATATTATAATTTATATATAAGTTTATCATTATATGTATATTAATATTAATTCTAATTTTATATATGTCAGCGTCAATGTGTTTTTTTCTGCATTGTTATTTTTACAACCTTTAAGACATTATTTGTGATCCTTTTTTTTTTAAATTAAAAAAATCCTGATTTTATCGGAAATATATGCCGTCATATTTGGAATGCGTACCCTATAAATTTTAGACCATTTTCCTATGAAACTTTAAATTTAATATAATTTATATTATATTATCCATATTTTTTTAAATATAAATTACAATTATTAGCAAAATTGTTTACAATTCATAAGATAGGTATTCCAAACATGATGGCTATCTTTCCGGTTCAAACAGATTTTTCAATTTAAAAAAATACATGCTCAAAAAATGACTTGAAGTTGAAAAAAACACATTGACGCTAACATATATAAAAAAAAAAAACTATACCACCTATTAAAATTATATAAAATCTGAATGTTTTCCTGCATTTATTAATAAAATAATATCCACCATTCTATTGATGATTGAAACATTTTCATAAGAATAAAAAAATATACTGTCTCTCTTTCTCATTATTAATAAATAAGGATACTTTGCTATAAACTGCGTTATATTTACTTTTTAGTCACACTTTATTATTACAATCTTTTTTTTTAAAATTTATCTTTATAATATATTAAATTTTCTTTCATCTGATATCCTGTCGAAAATTTTTGAACATATTTTTTTTATAACTCCCATTACTTCCCTATCCTCATGATCTGGATCCAAGGACATAGAGCGCTGATAAATTTAATTAATATTCTGACAAAATTTAAAAAAATTTCCATACAACCTTTCTTTGAAATAAAAACTCACTTTTTCAAAATTATTCCAAAGTCCAAAACTCATCAAAAATGCCTAAATTTCAAAGTCATATAAATACTGGGCTAAACAATTATTAAAAATTTTAATATCTTTCTAATCGATATTTTAAATAATGTCCTTTAATTATTATAAAAATTAGATTGTTTATTTCTTAAATGAATAAGCATCTCCCATTTTATGGGTTAATACTGTTTCACATGTGGTCGACAAATTGTCAAACTAGACAGGTCAGATTAATGGGTAATAAATAAATACTTTATAAACATTATAGCTAAAAATATCTCAAATATAGTGTCAAATATGTCTTTATTAACAATATCATAGATTTTTTATGTAAAGAATAATTTTTGGCATACCTTTATTGTCTTTAAATAAATATCAGTCATCCTGAGATTTTAAAATTTATATAATGTATTCAATTCCTTGTTAGCTTATATATCCAACGATAAATTGTAATTATTTAAGGAAATTTATTTTGCAAATAATATATAGCATGATTTATAAAAAATATCATATTATTATTATCATATTTAGGTAAAGAGCTTCTCAAAGATTTGTGCGAAGTTAAAAAGGATGGAACGAGTAATATAAAGGACTTCTTTGCTTCTAGAAAGCTTACCAAACTGTAATATATTTATAGAATAATAGAAATTTTTTTTTCAAAAATATACTTAGAATTGTTTTTCAAAATTTATGTGTATATTTTTTAGACCATGTAGTTAAAAAAAAATCATCATTAACTTCTAGATAAATATTGATCTATTTATATAATCCAGCCTATAACTTTAGACTTAATTAGCCTCCATTTACCTAATTGTTCTTTATTTCATTTGATTAGTTTTTTATTTACTATTGCGATTAGCAAAATTATTCGATTCTAAAAAATCTCGAATATGAATAGGAAGAATATATTATCGGTCGAATAATTTTTTTACCTAATTATTCTATCGAATTATTGTAATTATTTTTAATTATTTAAATTTCTCGAAATAATTTGTAAATATTCGAAATTATTATTATTTTATTTTTTTGATATTTATGATAAATATATTTGTGTAAATAGTATTTTATATTACAAAATGTAAGATATTAATTATTTAATATGTCCTTGGTTAGTAATTTTTTATTTTTTACTCTATCATTATTCCATCATCCACAAATCACTTTTTTTAAAATTTTAACATTGCATTTATTTAATTTTTTGAAAATATATTAAAGAATTTGATATTAAAAGTTTATGGTATTTTAAAGATGAAAGTATGATTAAAGAATAGATACATAAAATATATAAAAATATTTTATTATAAGGAATTATGATATAATATTAAATTAACGCAATTATATTCAATTGACAAAAATTAAGTTAAAACTGCTTACACAAATATTTGTTTTGGGTTGACAAAATTTGAGCCATAAAATGTGTAAAGTTATTTATTTCTTATCGATTAACCTTTAATTATTTAAAAGAAAATACTCATTTAATATAAAATATTTTTTTTTTATAAAGTAAAAACCAGATTTACTTGAGAAGAGAATGGGACAAGATTGTTTGGAATGCTAATTTTAAGGACATTTTCAAGAATGGAATATTCTTACACGAATATTATTTATTAATTCTTTGGCTACCTATAAAACCTGAATACCTTAGCGTTGAAAGCGATGTAAACATAATTGATTTATAATCTTTAGGGTGTTTTCTGTTAATCAGAGAAAGGTTTTTTTAAAATCTTCACGGAAAGCCCTGAAAGAACCTTTACATGAAAGTAGTAAAATCTAATTAGAGTTAACCTCTAACAAAATAGAACCTCATATTTAGTTTAACACTGATAGTAACTATAATAAGATTACTCGAAACACATGTTTATATTAAATTCTAACACGAATTTATTACGTATTAAAATATTTAATTAATAAAAGATTCAAAAAAAATATATTCAAGTCAATTATACGCAAATCATAATGAAGTTAAATTTTCCCGAAAAATTTAAAGTTAGATCCAGGGCTTTAAACAGAACCGAATCGCGAAACTTAAACCGTTATAAAGGAAATATAGAAAGAGCGAACCGAATTGTTTGAACCGGTTTTAAAAGGTTCAAAACAGTTTTTTTAAAATAATGAAATTTAAATTATTGGTCTACGTTTGAAATTTTAATTTTCTTTGGTGGCCATTTTAATTCGTGATTTCTTAAATTATAATATTTAACGATTAAATTGCCACTCTCTTCATATCAATCAATACCAATACAAATTTATTATTTAAACTTTATGCACTCAATTGTAATTGAGATTAGGCAAATTACTGCTTAATCAGATAAGAAATAATCTTCATGGTTAAATTAAATAAGGAATTATAACTATAAATTATAATGATTTTTCTCTAAGACTTAATATATATATAATATGTGTGTAGTGTTGTTAATTTGCTTGGTCGTAAAATTTACGACCTTTTTATGTGCTCAGGTTGACCCAAAGTCCAGACCCGGGATTCAGACCAGGGGTCCAGACTCGGGTGACGATTTATTAAACATATTGATTAAATTAAAAATAACACCCATTTTTAAGATAAAAATATTTTGTTTTTAAAAATTAATTAAAATAACACGTTATTTACTTTAAAAAACTAGAAGTTTTAAAAAAATGGAAAATAAAAACTCGAGATAATTTAACTTATAAAAAGTGTAAATTAATTTTATATATTTTGGACAGGAGAAAAAGATACTTTTTTATAATCCCCCCCCCTCTTTATAAATAAAAACGAATATCTAAAAGTATTCGAAATATTCCAATCAAGCTCAATCTTAAAAAATTCAACATAAAATTGTTATATTTAGATATATTTAATAAAATTTCCAAGGCCCGAACCGACCTGGCAAAAATTTTTTTTTAAAATTTGGCCCAACTCATCCTGAACCTAATTTTATAGGCCCGGCCCGAAGCTTGGAATTTTGCAGATCTCAATTGTACAGTTATAATTATAAATTGGATGAAAATTATCTTATTTTAATTTTAATGAATAAAGTAAAAATTTGTTTTCAATTATAATGTTAAAAACTTGTATCGTTTCGTAATATCAAAAAAATATTCGTAATATCATCATCATCGCTTCAATAGTATATTTAATCATATTAAAACTGAATATAAAACAAAACAATATTAAACAAAACAATATAATACATAAACATAATATTATATAATTTTCTAGTGAGGTGTTACGTCATGCATGTAAATATTAAAAATAAATTATTCACAATAATACGACCCGCCTCTGAACCCCGGATCTGGACCCTAAGTCTGGACTCCGGGTCTGTGCTCTAGGTTCGTGCTCAGAGCTGGTTTGGTCAATTTTTTAGACCCAAACCCAGGGTATGGGTTTTACAGAACCAACCAATTAACAACACTATATATATGTATATATGTATATATGGTTTATGATTAATTTTTATAACAAATAAAATTTATATAAACCGAAATGAACCGAAAAGAGTACAAATTCCGAACCGAACCGATATGAATGTCTTCATGAAAACCGAAATGGACCAAAACCTTTATAAAATTTTAAACTAAAACCCGAAACTAACGAATTGCTATACTTAACTATTCGAACCCAGGTTAGATTAGGTTGAAAGATATATCTTATATAATATAGATTGATATAAATATAAAGTGGGAAACGTTATTGAGTATATTTTAATGATTCTACGATATTATATTATAATTATTACATTTATTTTTTTAGTTAAGGGTAAATCTTGCTATATCATCTTCTAGAGGATATATATGGAGAATCGATTTTAGTAATCCTGACAGAATCAGTGAAGCATTCGACCTTCCAAATAACATAAAATACGTAATATTAATTATTACTATTTATTTTTTTTTACTAATACTAAAACATATATTAAAATTGTTGAAAATGAATAATTCTAACATATTCAGTTTCATCCAACCATATTTATTCTCGTTGTTTTTATCTTTAAGGCAATGGAAATTTAAGATAACTTAATATTTATTGTGGAAAAACTAATTTTGGACAAATGGTTATATATTTAAACTAATATTATATCATCTGATAATCCTGAAAATTTCGCATATTTAAAAAGTAGATGTTGTCAGACATCGCTCTGTAGTTTTTATGAAAAAGCTTCTCTGATTAAATAGAATCAATTGATTAGAAACAGATATATATATAGGATAAGGGAGCTAGTTTATTGGTATTATTTTATAATAAAAAAATTATGAAAAGAAAATTAACCTATTTTTTGCGGAATAAAATATTATTATTATTAATTAATATTTATTTGTTGCTGCACAATTTTAGGATGAAGTAGTACAGGATGGTAAAGATATGGTTTTAAAAAAATATGACAAGGATGGAAAAATAGTCAACATCACTAGGTATCCAAATTCACTTATATATGCTGTGAGTAATAATTATAAACTGTCTGGAAAAACTCATAAATTCATATATGTTCTCAAGACATGTAAAGGTATATTAAAATATATTAATTATATAACTTTACCATTATATATTAATATTAATTCTAGTTTTATATATCGTTGGCCTAGAATTGTAGTGCTCTACTTTATAAAATGAGAAATCAACATTAAAGTTTAAAATAAAATATAGGAAAAATTTATTGATAATTTTTATTTGTCTATATATTTAAAATTAAGTTATTATCCACTTATAACTCAAAAATTTTAAAAATGTCGAGTGGAGCATTCCACTAGACATACGATATATAAAAAAAACTATACTCTCTATTAAAATTATTTAAAGATACAAAAATATTGTAAACAATTAATTCAAAATATGAAAGTTTTCCTGCATATGTTAATATAATAATTTTCATTCTTTAGATGATTAAAACATTTTTATAGAAACAACAATATTTTCTATTTCTCTTTCTCAATATTAATATAATAAAGATATTTTGCTAAATAAACTGCATTATATTTAATTTTTAGTCACACTATATAATATACAAATGTTTTTTTCATTTATCTTTATAAAATATAGGTTAATTATAACGGCTAAGATTTTTTTTATCTGATACCCGTCGAAAGATTTTTTGAACAGGTTTTTTTTAACTCCTATTACTTCCCTATCCTGATGATCTGGATCCAAGGACATAGAGAGCTGATAAATTTAATAGAGCCCATAAAATCATTAAAAATTTCCATTGATATAAACAAAATTTTTATTAGGAAATATATTATATATTTCTTTCCCTAATTGATATTTTAATTTCAAACAGGGACCATTACGTGGACGGGAGGATATATAAATATGTCTATTGAATTTATTAAACAATTGTAGAAATGGGAAAACACATAAATTAACTATAATATATAGTCCTAATAATGAAAGAAAGCCTTAGAATTTGTGAGAATAAAATATCCAATTGTCGAATGGAATCTTATGGATCTTAATTTGCTTTTAAAGGATCTAAGCAAATAATATTGCCAATTTAAATTTTATTAATAAAAGCCCAAATTAATCAACATTCCTCCATAGACATTTAAGGAAAAATAACTTCTTAAAGATACTGTTAAGGTTGGCAGGGAGTTAGACAAGATTTAACTAAAAA
Organism: Gordionus sp. m RMFG-2023; assembly: GCF_954871325.1. Lineage (NCBI taxonomy): Eukaryota > Metazoa > Nematomorpha > Gordioida > Chordodea > Parachordodidae > Gordionus > Gordionus sp. m RMFG-2023. The sequence continues at coordinate 3,088,615 of NC_088775.1, forward strand.
ATTTAAAATTTTTATTTATAAAAATATATATATAATATTTTAACTGGAAAGTACAATAAATTTCCACGCTTATATAGTTTACCAAATCTATCAAGTAATTTATATTGAATTATTGAGTTAATTTTATAAAACGATTCCGCGAGGTTAAAGTTAATATATAAAGAATAAAAAAATCAATCTTTTAGTTAATAGATAACGATTAAGCGATCAATTTGGACATCTCAACAGATACAAAATAGGATTGTTTCCTTAAAGTTACCTAACCCACCCAACTCTTTGGAGTTACGATAATTAAAAGTCTGTTTAAAAAATTAAGACATTTTGAGGAATGCTCCATATCTTATAGAGATTAGAGACTTAATCTCTTGAAAATGCGAAGTTTTTTAAATGATCTCTCGCATCTATTCAATTTTTCTACACAAACAGAGGATGTCGAAACGAACAAAGCAAACCTATCGTGGCACTTATTTATATCAGGAAAATCTCTATCGGAACAGAATTATGTAGATGGAACAATTTATATATAAAAAAAACCGAAATTTTTCTTGTTGCTGAGTCATTCATTACCAAAAGATATTGAGGATTTTATTTTAACGACAATTAAGTTGTTGATAGAAGAATTTTATGTTATAAACCGAAGTTCTGAATACCTAGATTTAGATGCTGGAAGCCAAATGATAAATTTTTAGGCCAAATAAATGGAATATGTAAAAAATCCCACCAAATATTGGACAACGGAACAAAATTATTTCATGATTTGTTTCTAAGATTTGCACAAACCATCGAAAATAAAATGTGATTAGAGAATTCAGTCAAAATAAATTTATTTTGGTTAAACATCTCATCATCAATAAACAACGATGAGAGTAAAATTTTGTCAAAACCCCAATTCTGCTAGCACATGAACAATATATTTATTTATTATATCGATCGGATTGTATAAATCATAGATAATTCACTTATTCTTGAATAAGGATTCTTGATCATTTTATTAGAAAGCGAATAGTTATTGTAAGATAGCTTTGGATTAAAATCTTATTTAAATGTTAGCTTATTTAAGTGATTTAGAATATGATACATCCTTGCCATCAACAGTGGCTTTACGGTTTTTTGGAAAGGTAAGGAAAATGAATTTAGTAGTTAATTAATAAAACCCACTGCAAATATTTTGCGGACAGGAAGAAAAATAGTTTTCGGTGGATCGGGCAAGAAATACACATCCTGATTTAGTTAAATCTGATAAAAAAAGAAGAGAGACTGTGCCGTAATTGAAACGTTCAGTGCTGTAAATTCTAATAAAATTTTGAAAGTCGAAAATAAATATTTAAATTAAAAATAACAAAGTTAAATTATTAGTACAAAACATTAATGGCCAAAACATAATTAATTATATATATATATATTATAAAATATTCAGAATTATTACAAATATAGCCTTATTCAAAGTTCACCCGATCAAATCTTTGATACATTCATTTTCTTCACTATATATTGTTATCTGTTTAAATAAACTTAATAAATAATGGTCTGCCTTAAACTTACGTATATAAATTTTAATTTTGTTTTACCGAATCTCTAAATTGATATTATGGAGTTCCGATATTATTAAAAAATAACCATGATGATGAATTTATAAAATGAAATATATGAATAAAATATACATGTATCTTTCTTAGGGAAAGATTGCATTCATAAACTTATAAATTATATAAATGCATCAAAGCAATATTTAGGCTAAAAATAATAGAAGTCGTAAGACTTTTCCCTATATATTCCTATTGTTATATGGAATATAGCTTGCTATAATTTTTTAAATAATTTATATAAAATAATTATGAAAATTATAAAAATCATTTAAAATTAATAATATAAAATACAAAATTACAATTCTACACCGTCTAGTTTTAAAGATTATGTAAAAATTTGAGACAAATAGTGTATGGTTGAAATCTTTAACAATAAAATGATTTATTTTAAAAAAATATATAGAAGCATAAAATAAAAGTTCAAACTAAGCCAACGCCATCTTAATTTTAATATACAAATTACTTCAAAATTTAAAATTAGGAGGTGTTAAATCTTTTAATAAGTTTTCACACCATTTGTACGCTTAATTTTAAATAATGTTTCACATTATTTTTGAATAATTTTATTTAGAAGATTTTAGTCGTATTATAAGATTATATATATAAAACATAGAATTTTTCCCAAAAGTGATATTTTATTTTTGGATGAGGCTCTCAAATCTTTATTTAGTGCTAGAAAAAGCTTAGCTTACTTAAAATCCTTGGTTTGTTTTGCCATAGACCGAGCCTAATATTTTCTTCTTTTATAATATTAATGCCCATTTAGCCACTTCCTCTATTAAATTTTTTGGAATGTTTTGACTCTGTCCGATTTAATTTATCCGGGATTTAAATATTTTTCAAAAATTTATACAATTTGTCAAAATGTAATTTCCCTTATTTTAAACATTCAAAGTTTAATACGAATTTTTGTTTGATCATTTTTTTTTGTTACTCTTCTGTTGCCTTCTAACTTGCTAACCAATTAATCTACAGATTTTTATTTTTATAAGGTCGTTAGGTTACACGTGATTAATCTGTAATTAGCAATTCATACCTTAAGAATGTATTTCTGTAGTAATGTAGGAATATATTGTAATATACTATTGATACATTATATGAATTATCATATTTGTCAATTAGATTTGGTTATAATAATTATATATATATATTATTTAAATAATATTGTGAGGTTAATTATTTAACACGCATAGCATCTATTATAATCGATTTCATATGTTTAACAACGTTGTGAATGTATATATTAAAGATTGAATAAACCTGTGCATGCACAGTTTAGAAATAGATTAGTTTTGGTGTAAATTTGAAAACATTAATATGGGTTTATCTTAATATTTTACCAAAAAAATAAAAATATAATATTCCAAACCCTAATTTCTCTAGATTTAATATACACACAAGATTAGACAATGGAAGATGTCGAAAAAAAAACTAACCAATAGAAATTAAATGGAATTTATTATTTTATCAAAAAAATATTATTTTTTTTTCAATAATATTATTATTTTTATGATTTTATAATGTGGGAAAAATTTTGTTTAATCTTTTACATTAATTAATCATATGCCTATGTGTGGAATTAATTTTTTTTATTATAAATAAATATTTTACAATTTATAATATTTTGAATTATTTTTCATGTATAATAATGTTAAAATCATATAAATATCAACAAAATTATTTTAAAAAGTAATTATACATTATTGTTTAGTTAACTTTATATGTATTTGATAATGGGTGATCTATATCTATATATAATAAATCCTTTGGCAGCATCATTAATTCTTGTATTTAAAATAAGGCATTTACTTATATATATTTTGGGATAATTCAGTAATATTATATATGCGAATTATTAAGTAAAATAAAAATCTGAGTGGATTTTAATGTCAAAAAATTAGGAATATTTTAACAATATTCTAAGTTTTTTATAATTATAAAAAGGCAGCAAATGATTTTGATATGTGAGATACGAGTTAAATTATCATATTCTTGTCTAACAATTCTTCCATTATAATACCTATAAGTAAAATTATTTAAGATTATATTTATATGTTCTTTAAGTCCTAATATCGAAGAAATATTTTTGAATAATGAACTTTATAAATTAATCACGAGGGTTTGACTTGGCAGTCTATGTTTGTTGGGTTTTAAGGTAAAATTATTATACGAGAAATGTGCAATTACGAATATGATAGACCCTTACATTTTAATGAAACAAACCCTGGCGTGTGTGGGGATTCAAATTAGATTTTTAGAGGTACAGGCCTCAGAACGAAAGGAGTTTAAGATTTTTTTGCAAGTGAATTTTAAAATGTCACATTAAATTATTATTTCATACATATAACTCTTAGTACTCGTATGAATATTTTATTGTTAGAATGGGTTTGATATTTATGATACATGGATGATAAAAAGTATTAAAATTAAAATAGTTAATGTTATGGATTCTATTCATATTTGTATTTATTATTTATATATTCATTGTAAATGGAAGATTTTGAGTAGTCAAATCATTAGGCCTGTCTAACTATTGGATCACATTTTCTAAAAGATAATTACAAAACTTATAAAAAACAAGATTTCGATTAGTTAAATCAAGAGGTTTGCTTGTCTAACAATTCTTCCATTATTATTAGTGTTGTTAAAAGCAGAATCTACATGAGCGGGATAGGTAGGAACAGTTTGCATCCTATTTTTTGAGGGGGGGGGGTAGGGGATAAGCTGCTTTAATGGGGGTAGAATAAATTTTTTGGGGCGTTATCTATTAAATTTTGAGATGAAATAGGACAAAATTTATTGCTGTAAAAATTAATGCTTTTATTATAGAATTATTATAATACAATTCATATATTGCAAATAATCATACACATTGTTTTCCAAATAAATCTTTCTGCTAACCTTTTAAATTATTTAAAAGGTTTGGATATTTCATCAAGCTCATATTGCCATAATAATTAATACATTGTAAATAATTGAGGTTTTAATTGAATTTATTATCTAAAAAATAAATTCTTTATATTCACAAAATATCGATAGTTGTTAGTAAAGATAGATTAATTTAAGTTATCCTAGATAAATTCTCTGAAAAGAGAATCAATAAATTAAAAAGGTGAAAACAATAATAGACAAACACCGCCGCCAAAGACGGCAGGATTTTTTTAGGGGGGTAGGCAAAGGTTTTTGAAAGGGGTTTGCGTCCAGTGAAAATCCTGTCATGTAGACGCTGGTTAAAAGACTCGTTTTGAGCCGTTTAACGGCTACTAGCTCAATATTGTAGACAAAAAAATATTGCCCTAGGCCTCGTGATTTCGATAACATATGTCTAGACCTTTGTTCCTTCTATGAGCAAAATATTCAGGCTTGCTTAATATTTTCGTGGAAGAAATATTGAGTTAGCCGTTTTCTGCTCAAAACGAGCCGTTTAACAGCATTAATTACTATACCTCTAAGTAAAATTATTTAAGATTATATTTATTTGTTTTTTTAAGTAGTGATGTCGAAGAAATATTTAAATATATCTCGATGATATGGCTTTGGCAATCTATGATTGCTGGGTTTTAAAGTAAAATTCTTATTATTAGAGAAAAAAGCAATGAATAATATGATGGACCCATATATGTTAATGTAACAACCCCATGGCGAGGGGGACTCAAATCAACTTTTTACAGATATAAGTCTCAGAACATCAAAAGATTTCTTTTGCAAGGGAATTTTAAAATGTCGTATTAAATTATTATTTCATACATATTAGTACTCTTATGAATATTTTCTTGTTAGAATGGTTTGATATTTATGGTGTATTGATGATAAAATAATAGTGTATTAATATCAAAATAGTTAATGTTATGGATTCTATTATTAATAATTTATACAAAAATTGATTCAGACTTGGCAAATCATTAGGTTTGTAAAACTATTGGTGGATCTAATTTTTTAATAGATAATTATTATTTCTACAAAAATTATAAAAAGAAGATTCTAGTTAAATTATGATGCTTGTCAAACTATTGGATATCTCATTCTTTAAAAGATAATATTAAAATGTTTAAATGTTCTTTTTATATATAATTAATAGTATGAAGCAGTAGATAAAATATTATACATTTATAAAGTTTACAAAAAACTAATAAAAATAAATATTATAAAAATAAATATTTGGTATTAAATTTGAATGAGTTTTGTAATCAATATTTCATTTCATTGATAAATTAGAAATCATTCATGAAAACCCATTAGTATAGCCAAAGAAAAATTAATATAAATGAATTACGATTTTTGAAGGATATTTACTAACTTTTAAATATGGTAATAATTATTGTTGTTTAAAAGCCCGATTTGGGTCAATTTTTCAATAATATTGTGTAAGCATAGAGATTTGTCAAAAAAGTTATACATTTAGTTTACATTTTCCGAAAAGAATAGTTATATATGAACAGAACTTCATTAAAACACAACACTTTGAATTTTGAATATGATGTTTTATAATATTCTAAATATATTTATAGAGTTTAATATAATATAACAATATCAAATTTCTAGAATACATATTATGATTCAACTATAAGAGATTTGATAGAATTTAAAATCGTATCGTAACATACACTTGGGAGACATCCCACAATTAAGTGAGCACCCCGCCGGCCTATAAAGTGTGTCTCCAATGCAGTGAATTTGCATATACTGTTTGGCAGTAAATTACCCTCAGGGCCCAATAGCATTCATAATAATCTAACTCCATCACATATTATAAAAGCTTTATGTCCATAATGTAAAATTGATAGCTGCTAATTAGAAAGATTGAATATATATAATCATTATATTGTTAAATTCCTGCATTCAAAGTGGTAATCAGCATGATATTTTTATTGTAAAATTGATAGCTGTTAATTTAAAAGATTGAATTTATAAATTCATTATATTGTTAAAGGATTGAAAAAGAAGATGGTGAACAAATGTTATTTTCAGATGATATAATAAAAATATTAATGGATGATCATCAGCTTGTGATACCCAATAGTAGACCCGCTTATTAAGTTATATGGATATTTCTGTTCTCAATTCAGAAACTCTATAGTTGTGAATGGCCGTTTAAGGACTCATAGTGAGAATGGACAAAGAGTCCCCTTTCCTCTATCCCCTCTATTCCCCTCTCCCAGGCAATCCCTCCCAGTTCCTTCTTGAATCCTGTGGCACAGTTGTCTGTTCCATCTACATCAAATCATGATAATATTGCAACATCAAACATTTTTGAGTCTAATATCCCTGATATTCATTTCACCACTTCCTTTATTGATCAATTCCTTGGACTACCCAAACGTTTGGTTTCCAGCCAAGAGAAAGTTGTTTCTACCGATTATTCTCAATGTATTGATAGGCTATTAAACCTCTCTTCCATGGTCAGCCTTTCTTCGGTCACAAATCTTTCCAAATTTCTGCTGGGAATGGCAATTCATTCATTAGGAATATTAGACTAGCATCTTAATATCAATTATGAACCCCATGATATCATAACTCACACCTGCAACAAAAAACAGGATGATTTAAAATTCAAGGTAAGCTAATCGACAATAAAATACACAATCTGAACATAAATGCTGCTCTTTGACTATTCAGCTCCTCTGACACACTTACTCCAGAAAACGCGCAATTATATCAAAGACTACTAGATAAATATCCCCAAAAATCGGAAGCTATGATGATTTGTAAAACCAAGAACCCTTACAATTTTCACTTCGGAAGAAGTATATAAATCTGTGATATCTTTTAAGAAAGACGTGGCCCCTGGATTTGAAGGCATCGAACCTTTATTCTTCAAGATTTAACTACACCCATCCTCAATTCTAACCTATTTATTGAATAAAATAACACAATTATGCAGGTCATCAATGGTGAATTCCCAGATTTGGCAAGGGCCCTCTTTTTTGGAGCCAAACTTGTCGCCCTGATTATGTTCCAAGATTATAGCAAGTAGGATTTCTGCACAGGTTTCTAACATACTTCTTTCACCTCAATTAGGTGTTGGAACGAGCTCAGGATGTGAAGTGGCTGCACATATAAATAGTATTTATGTTCAGAATGCTACAATCGCTAATATCTTATTAAAATCAACTTTAAAAATGCTTAAGTATTCACGGGAAAGTAATCCTTTCACATATCATAACCCAGTTTGTACAAACTATATCCATTCACCCTATAAGAAACCATCCCATTTGGTATTTAGCCATTATATCTTAACTTCCTCTGAAGGTATTCAGCAAGGTGATCCCCTAGGCTCCATATTATTTTGTCTAAGATTTCATCATTTGATTAAAATACATTTAGTATATAGATGATGGGGACATCTCAGGTTATTCAGTGGAGGTGGAAAATGCTAACATTACTAAGGCTTCCACTGATAGCCTCGGACTTATTATCAACCAAACCAAAACCGAATATTGTGAAATCAATACAATTCCATTTAATGTTTATGGCTTTAAATATGTACCCTTAAAATTTTTATCGCATTATCTCTCCCATTGGTGGAGTCAGTTAATTCTTTTTGTTAGTGATATGGACGATATTTTAGAAAATTTAAAACGCATTGTTTTCTGTTTCTCGGCTCACAAGGCCTTTTTTTAATTATTAATTCCTTCAACATCCCTAAAATCTTAACGCCCTCCTATCGAGCCCATTATTTTTAGAGAGAGTGCTTCTAATAAGATCCAAAACCAGAGTAAGTAATTCTTAGTGATTGCTTAAATATTAAGTCTAGAGACATTGCTTGGCATTAAGCCACACTTAATTCCAAACATGGTGGTCTTGGTATAAGATCTCCACTGTCGATCTCAATATGTGAAATCATTGCTAGCCATCTCCAGGCACAAAGATTAATTGACCAACATCTGTTAATTCACGACGATCATTTCTTGAACAGCTATGACGGAATGGGCACCCGTCACAACCATAACCCTATTTCCGATCACTGTAAAACAGAAGGATTTGGATTTACCATTGTGAAAAACTTCTTTGATTACCTTAATTCGTGTCTTTCACCTGCATAATATTTCCTGAATAAAATATTTGTTCAATTATTAAAAATCGAGCCCTTTAACCCTACTAATAAGGCAATGATAGTCTTCGGATAGAATAAACTGATTTTATTTTATTACTTTGTGTTGATAACAAGCTTGGCTGTTACAAAAGTGCAAACATTTTGAAGGATTTAGGGTTTCTAATGAAACAAATTCAACTGACAATTAATTGCCTGATTAATTGAGATGTATAATTTAAATTATTGTCTTTTATTTTTTTAATCCTAATAGATAATAACACTGAATATTTGGGTAAGGCACAAGATTTTATAAAGGAGAGAAATCTACCTTTTGATTTTAAAAGTTCCAAGTTAGAAGAATATATATTTTCATTAAATTAGAATCAAATTTTTGAAGAAAAGTTAGTTTCGAAATATTTATAAGATAGCTAAAACGGGGATGCAATTATTACACATGATCTAGAGGTTAAAGAATCTAAAGATTTGTCTGATTCTAAGAATTCTAAATTTATTTAATTAAAATATTTTTACAAATTACATAATTTAAATTCTACTTCTTTTAATGATGATAATTCTGAAACTTATGATTCAGACTGGAAAAACTATACATTTATTTTACCTTATCGTCTACTTTTAAATACTTCTGCTTTCCCTAATTTAATAATTTTGTATAAATATTTATTACCCATTCCTTATTATCTCATGTACTGCCTTAAGGATCGTAAAATTAAATTAATTAAAACGTGACTTCGTAGCACCACGAAAGATCCAATTCTTAATAATTACCATTTTATCAACGGCAAATTTTTTTTATTTAAACATTTAAATATTGAAGAAATTATATTTTTCTTTCGCTTTCTCTTCCCCTACTATGTCTACATCATTAATTCAAAAATAATATTTTTAAAGTATATATTATATTTATATTATAATACATTAAAGATTGATGCAATAAAATTTATTTTGGAAATTTAATGGGTGTCAAAAAAATAATTAACATCCATCGCTCAGAAAGTGTAAAAGTGTAAGAGCCACTATTATATATTACATCATAAACTACAAATTTGATGGCGATTCTTAATATATTTAAATATTTTTAATTAAGTAAATAAAATATATCGATAAAGGATTCTAAGTGCAAATATATTTATATTTATTAAGTTAATTAAAGATGCTCAATTATCTGATTGCATTCTTTGCTCAGAAACTGGAAAATTATCATTTTCGCGATTTTAGATAAATTGTGTCTATATATTTTTTTTCTTGATTTTTAGGGCATAATCATTATAAATTTAAAGAAACAAAAAGAGGGAAAGGGGGGTGGGTAGTTTTGTTAGAATATTTTTATTTTTTTGCAAAGCTCTGTAAAAAAAAGGTTTAACCTTGTAAACACAATTTGTAAAAAGTTCATAAAAAATATTATTATTTTTGTAACTTAAAAATAAAATTTTTATTACAAAATAAAAATAATTTATACATTATAAATTAAATTTTGGGAAATGATTTTATAACAAAATTTCATTAAATATTTTTCTAAAACTTCCTAATAAAAAAATTTGTTTGAATTATTAATATACTTTTTTTTTTAAAAACAATCAAATTAATTTTATTTAGAAATATAATGTGTAAATTGCTTTTAATATTCTTCATGCCGATGGTTGTGATCTTCTGCGATTATCACGGTAAAAAATCAATTATATTCTTTTATATTTAAATTAAGAGATGGAATGATTTTGCGAAATATTAGATATTAATTACATTATGAAGAAGCAAAAAATTTAACCAATGTTTTATAGAAAATACAGTTTATGGAGTTATTTTTCAACATTATTACTCAAATTTTTCTAGCTCCTGAATTTCTGGATTAAAAATTCTGGCCATTAAATATATATTAATAATTAATAATATATGTATATTTTAATGAAATTTATATTATTTTATCTTTATAGAAATGAGATTTTATTATATTATAGTTTATTTATAAATGTTAAATATAAATAAAAATTTCCTATTCTCTATTGATGGATAAAAATTAATTATTCATTTACTTATTTATATCGTATAATTAGTAATTTTTTAAAAATAAGAAATGGAAGGTAATTTCAAATTAAAATAAGTATATTAAAATATTGGCGATTCAAATTATTATAAATTAACTCATAATTTGAGCTGTTATAAGTGATAGTTTTCGGATAACCACTTGGGTTAGCCAATTTTTGAGCCAGCTAAAAATGGACTCTAACGGCTAAAAAATATACTAATTATGCAACTGTGCACACCAACAAAATAATCTCCTGTGTTGCTTCAGTTTTTCTTGCATCTACACAGCTAAAATGGTTACGAAACGCTGCCAGAATATATCTTCAAAATGAACTTTCAAATGCATACCTTATGAAAATAGACTTTCGCAATGCCCTACATTGCACTCCATAGGAAACATTTTCTTATCGAATTTATTAGAAACTATGCTATTACGTATGTTACTACCAAGATTCTTTCCATCAACAATTTTGGGATCAAACTGTATCTTATCCGCTGAAGGCATTCAACGAGAGGGACCTTAAAGGCCACTTTTATTTTCTCTAGGTCTTGATCATCAATTGCTAGTTCAATCTCCATGTGCGGTAGATGGAACGATACAAATATTGAATCGCCTGTATAAATTTTAGACCATTTTCCTATGAACCTTTAAATTTAATATAATTTATATTATATTTTCCATATTTTTTTAAATATAAATTACAAATGACACAAAGGTTATTAGCAAAATTGTCTACAATTCATAAGATAGGTATTCCAAATATGATGGCTATCTTTCCGGTTCAAACAGATTTTTCAATTTAAAAAAATACATGCTCAAAAAATGACTTGAAGTTGAAAAAAACACATTGATGCTAACATATATAAAAAAAAAAAACTATACCACCTATTAAAATTATATAAAATCTGAATGTTTTCCTGCATTTATTAATAAAATAATATCCACCATTCTATTGATGATTGAAACATTTTCATAAGAATAAAAAAAATATACTGTCTCTCTTTCTCATTATTAATAAATAAGGATACTTTGCTATAAACTGCGTTATATTTACTTTTTAGTCACACTTTATTATTACAATCTTTTTTTTTAAAATTTATCTTTATAATATATTAAATTTTCTTTCATCTGATATCCTGTCGAAAATTTTTGAACATATTTTTTTTATAACTCCCATTACTTCCCTATCCTCATGATCTGGATCCAAGGACATAGAGCGCTGATAAATTTAATTAATATTCTGACAAAATTTAAAAAAATTTCCATACAACCTTTCTTTGAAATAAAAACTCACTTTTTCAAAATTATTCCAAAGTCCAAAACTCATCAAAAATGCCTAAATTTCAAAGTCATATAAATACTGGGCTAAACAATTATTAAAAATTTTAATATCTTTCTAATCGATATTTTAAATAATGTCCTTTAATTATTATAAAAATTAGATTGTTTATTTCTTAAATGAATAAGCATCTCCCATTTTATGGGTTAATACTGTTTTACATGTGGTCGACAAATTGTCAAACTAGACAGGTCAGATTAATGGGTAATAAATAAATACTTTATAAACATTATAGCTAAAAATATCTCAAATATAGTGTCAAATATGTCTTTATTAACAATATCATAGATTTTTTATGTAAAGAATAATTTTTGGCATACCTTTATTGTCTTTAAATAAATATCAGTCATCCTGAGATTTTAAAATTTATATAATGTATTCAATTCCTTGTTAGCTTATATATCCAACGATAAATTGTAATTATTTAAGGAAATTTATTTTGCAAATAATATATAGCATGATTTATAAAAAATATCATATTATTATTATCATATTTAGGTAAAGAGCTTCTCAAAGATTTGTGCGAAGTTAAAAAGGATGGAACGAGTAATATAAAGGACTTCTTTGCTTCTAGAAAGCTTACCAAACTGTAATATATTTATAGAATAATAGAAATTTTTTTTTCAAAAATATACTTAGAATTGTTTTTCAAAATTTATGTGTATATTTTTTAGACCATGTAGTTAAAAAAAAATCATCATTAACTTCTAGATAAATATTGATCTATTTATATAATCCAGCCTATAACTTTAGACTTAATTAGCCTCCATTTACCTAATTGTTCTTTATTTCATTTGATTAGTTTTTTATTTACTATTGCGATTAGCAAAATTATTCGATTCTAAAAAATCTCGAATATGAATAGGAAGAATATATTATCGGTCGAATAATTTTTTTACCTAATTATTCTATCGAATTATTGTAATTATTTTTAATTATTTAAATTTCTCGAAATAATTTGTAAATATTCGAAATTATTATTATTTTATTTTTTTGATATTTATGATAAATATATTTGTGTAAATAGTATTTTATATTACAAAATGTAAGATATTAATTATTTAATATGTCCTTGGTTAGTAATTTTTTATTTTTTACTCTATCATTATTCCATCATCCACAAATCACTTTTTTTAAAATTTTAACATTGCATTTATTTCATTTTTTGAAAATATATTAAAGAATTTGATATTAAAAGTTTATGGTATTTTAAAGATGAAAGTATGATTAAAGAATAGATACATAAAATATATCAAAATATTTTATTATAAGGAATTATGATATAATATTAAATTAACGCAATTATATTCAATTGACAAAAATTAAGTTAAAACTGCTTACACAAATATTTGTTTTGGGTTGACAAAATTTGAGCCATAAAATGTGTAAAGTTATTTATTTCTTATCGATTAACCTTTAATTATTTAAAAGAAAATACTCATTTAATATAAAATATTTTTTTTTATAAAGTAAAAACCAGATTTACTTGAGAAGAGAATGGGACAAGATTGTTTGGAATGCTAATTTTAAGGACATTTTCAAGAATGGAATATTCTTACGCGAATATTATTTAATAATTCTTTGGCTACCTATAAAACCTGAATACCTTAGCGTTGAAAGCGATGTAAACATAATTGATTTATAATCTTTAGGGTGTTTTCTGTTAATCAGAGAAAGGTTTTTTTAAAATCTTCACGGAAAGCCCTGAAAGAACCTTTACATGAAAGTAGTAAAATCTAATTAGAGTTAACCTCTAACAAAATAGAACCTCATATTTAGTTTAACACTGATAGTAACTATAATAAGATTACTCGAAACACATGTTTATATTAAATTCTAACACGAATTTATTACGTATTAAAATATTTAATTAATAAAAGATTCAAAAAAAATATATTCAAGTCAATTATACGCAAATCATAATGAAGTTAAATTTTCCCGAAAAATTTAAAGTTAGATCCAGGGCTTTAAACAGAACCGAATCGCGAAACTTAAACCGTTATAAAGGAAATATAGAAAGAGCGAACCGAATTGTTTGAACCGGTTTTAAAAGGTTCAAAACAGTTTTTTTAAAATAATGAAATTTAAATTATTGGTCTACGTTTGAAATTTTAATTTTCTTTGGTGGCCATTTTAATTCGTGATTTCTTAAATTATAATATTTAACGATTAAATTGCCACTCTCTTCATATCAATCAATACCAATACAAATTTATTATTTAAACTTTATGCACTCAATTGTAATTGAGATTAGGCAAATTACTGCTTAATCAGATAAGAAATAATCTTCATGGTTAAATTAAATAAGGAATTATAACTATAAATTATAATGATTTTTCTCTAAGACTTAATATATATATAATATGTGTGTAGTGTTGTTAATTTGCTTGGTCGTAAAATTTACGACCTTTTTATGTGCTCAGGTTGACCCAAAGTCCAGACCCGGGATTCAGACCAGGGGTCCAGACTCGGGTGACGATTTATTAAACATATTGATTAAATTAAAAATAACACCCATTTTTAAGATAAAAATATTTTGTTTTTAAAAATTAATTAAAATAACACGTTATTTACTTTAAAAAACTAGAAGTTTTAAAAAAATGGAAAATAAAAACTCGAGATAATTTAACTTATAAAAAGTGTAAATTAATTTTATATATTTTGGACAGGAGAAAAAGATACTTTTTTTATAATCCCCCCCCCTCTTTATAAATAAAAACGAATATCTAAAAGTATTCGAAATATTCCAATCAAGCTCAATCTTAAAAAATTCAACATAAAATTGTTATATATTTAGAGATATATATTTAATAAAATTTCCAAGGCCCGAACCGACCTGGCAAAAATTTTTTTTTAAAATTTGGCCCAACTCATCCTGAACCTAATTTTATAGGCCCGGCCCGAAGCTTGGAATTTTGCAGATCTCAATTGTACAGTTATAATTATAAATTGGATGAAAATTATCTTATTTTAATTTTAATGAATAAAGTAAAAATTTGTTTTCAATTATAATGTTAAAAACTTGTATCGTTTCGTAATATCAAAAAAATATTCGTAATATCATCATCATCGCTTCAATAGTATATTTAATCATATTAAAACTGAATATAAAACAAAACAATATTAAACAAAACAATATAATACATAAGCATAATATTATATAATTTTCTAGTGAGGTGTTACGTCATGCATGTAAATATTAAAAATAAATTATTCACAATAATACGACCCGCCTCTGAACCCCGGATCTGGACCCTAAGTCTGGAGTCCGGGTCTGTGCTCGAGGTTCGTGCTCAGAGCTGGTTTGGTCAATATTTTAGACCCAAACCCAGGGTATGGGTTTTACAGAACCAACCAATTAACAACACTATATATATGTATATATGTATATATGGTTTATGATTAATTTTTATAACAAATAAAATTTATATAAACCGAAATGAACCGAAAAGAGTACAAATTCCGAACCGAACCGATATGAATGTCTTCATGAAAACCGAAATGGACCAAAACCTTTATAAAATTTTAAACTAAAACCCGAAACTAACGAACTGCTATACTTAACTATTCGAACCCAGGTTAGATTAGGTTGAAAGATATATCTTATATAATATAGATTGATATAAATATAAAGTGGGAAACGTTATTGAGTATATTTTAATGATTCTACGATTACATTTATTTTTTTAGTTAAGGGTAAATCTTGCTATATCATCTTCTAGTGGATATATATGGAGAATCGATTTTAGTAATCCTGACAGAATCAGTGAAGCATTCGACCTTCCAAATAACATAAAATACGTAATATTAATTATTACTATTTTTTTTTTTTTACTAATACTAAAACATATTTTAAAATTGTTGAAAATGAATAATTCTAACATATTCAGTTTCATCCAACCATATTTATTCTCGTTGTTTTTATCTTTAAGGCAATGGAAATTTAGATAACTTAATATTTATTGTGGAAAAACTAATTTTGGACAAATGGTTATATATTTAAACTAATATTATATCATCTGATAATCCTGAAAATTTCGCATATTTAAAAAGTAGATGTTGTCAGACATCGCTCTGTAGTTTTTATGAAAAAGCTTCTCTGATTAAATAGAATCAATTGATTAGAAACAGATATATATATAGGATAAGGGAGCTAGTTTATTGGTATTATTTTATAATAAAAAAATTATGAAAAGAAAATTAACCTATTTTTTGCGGAATAAAATATTATTATTATTAATTAATATTTATTTGTTGCTGCACAATTTTAGGATGAAGTAGTACAGGATGGTAAAGATATGGTTTTAAAAAAATATGACAAGGATGGAAAAATAGTCAACATCACTAGGTATCCAAATTCACTTATATATGCTGTGAGTAATAATTATAAACTGTCTGGAAAAACTCATAAATTCAAATATGTTCTCAAGACATGTAAAGGTATATTAAAATATATTAATTATATAACTTTACCATTATATATTAATATTAATTCTAGTTTTATATATCGTTGGCCTAGAATTGTAGTGCTCTACTTTATAAAATGAGAAATCAACATTAAAGTTTAAAATAAAATATAGGAAAAATTTATTGATAATTTTTATTTGTCTATATATTTAAAATTAAGTTATTATCCACTTATAACTCAAAAATTTTAAAAATGTCGAGTGGAGCATTCCACTAGACATACGATATATAAAAAAAACTATACTCTCTATTAAAATTATTTAAAGATACAAAAATATTGTAAACAATTAATTCAAAATATGAAAGTTTTCCTGCATATGTTAATATAATAATTTCCATTCTTTTGATGATTAAAACATTTTTATAGAAACAACAATATTTTCTATTTCTCTTTCTCAATATTAATATAATAAAGATATTTTGCTAAATAAACTGCATTATATTTAATTTTTAGTCACACTATATAATATACAAATGTTTTTTTCATTTATCTTTATAAAATATAGGTTAATTATAACGGCTAAGATTTTTTTTATCTGATACCCGTCGAAAGATTTTTTGAGGAAAATTTTATAATATTTGCCGATAACCGATATTTTAAAATGGGTGAATTATTCGATCCGATATAAAATATCGGTACATCCCTACATATTATTATTTTAGTTATTATAATAGTCGGATTTTTTTAAGGCAACACTAGTCCTGACCCAACCTATCAAAGGGTTTAAACAGATTAACCTTTATTTAATCATTTATAAACGCCATCTAAATAACTTTTTAAAAAAAAATTATCTCCTCTTAGTAGCAGGTCGCTTAGCTAAGTTTGACAAAAGCCCGATTCGGGTCTATTTTTAGAAAAGGACTAGATTAAAGAATTTAACCAAAATAATTAAGTAAGCCTGGAATTTTTGTCATAGGTGAAGATTTAGAGCTTTATTTGCAACCTAGATTCTTAGAAAGGGAACCGAAGAATATAGCAAATTAACCGAATAATTGATAAAGAAAGATTTAAAAAATACACCAAGCGGCGATTTTAACAAAAAAAAATTAAAAAATAAAAATATATATATATATTATTGATTTATTTAAACTTGTATGGATAATGGAAAATTCCTTTCATGATTTTGACTACACTGTTATTACAGGTGACTTGGAAAGTGAAATACGATCGATGTCCGGTGGTGGTGGCGAAAGCGAATATGGCTAATATCTATAACACGAAAAAAAAACTATTTATCCGCCAGGAAAAGAAATTAAAAAAAATATTAAATTATCTTTTTTTTTAAAAAATAAAATAATTTTACAAAGATTAAAATTTATTTTAAAGAGTGTCACAATATTTCCCATATGATTACCTTTTTAAAATCATTCGTTTCGCCAATTTTTCTAAAAAAAATAAATCGAGGTGATTTAAATCGCGGATTTTAATTAATCAATCCTATTGGCGATTTATTTTTGTGTCAGTCATAAATAAAGTATAATATACTACTATACATGATTTTAACTCATTACTACTATAAAACGACCAGGAATTTATACACCCCCCCCCAGTAAATTTTACCACTTGTCCCCCCCCCCTCCTCTAACCAAATTTTATTCAAGTGTATATTTGAAAGAAAGAAAGAAAGAAAGAAAGAAAGAAAGAAAGAAAGAAAGAGAACCATTCTGTCGTCTATGAGCAAAATCTTCAGGCACCATAATATTATTCCGGCTAAAAAAAATCTTAACTGGTTCCATTTTCAACCACCCCTAGTACCCTGTTAAACTATTTTGGCGAAAATCGAATTGGCCACTTATAACATTTTATAAAAAATAAATTATTTTTAACGAAATTAAATTTAAAAAGCATGATAAATAATAATGTTATTATAATATAAAATATATATAATTATCGTCAAAATATAAAGTGCTACGTGTGAGTATTAGAAAATAGAAAATAATGCTTTCACATTCAATTTATTATCATTATATTTTAAAGTGGGGGAAGGGGGGGGGGGGGGGGGAGAAGGAATTGTTTATTTAATTTTTATCATATTTTGACAAAAAATAATAATTGAGATTGAAGTGATAATACGGCGCGCAATGTGGTGATTAGCAAACATAAAAAATTTCAATAACAGGACCTGGAAAGATAGATGATCGTAAAGTTTAAAAAAAAGTTTTAGGCCTAATAAATGGTACAAAAAAACCGCAAAATTTTTAGTTTTAAAGCGAGAAGGCATTCATTTTATAGAATTAGTTGTAGAAAGGTTCGGATCCCTTCATTCAAATTATCTTACTTTTTTTCGCGAGTTCAGATTCGAATATTATCTCGAGGATAAATATCGGATCCCTGCGCGGGTAAACTCGGGTAAGCAATCCGTCGAACCCGATAGGATCGGATCTCGGTTTTAAAATATTCGGACCGGGTTGTTATAAAATAATTATTCTTTCTCTCGTACGAATTTAAACACAACTATTTTTATTCCTTCTTTCTTTCCTAATTTCCTTGAGGGCTAAATTTTCCCGCTTCCTTTAAAAATTATCGTATACCATTTTTCCCAACGGTACGGGCTAGGATCTTTGAAAAAAAAACAATATAGATGTAGCTGGGCAATATTTTTCAATTTTTTTTAGCGGATCGGACAGGGCCTAGTAAACGCTATGACTGGCGCAAATAGGATTCTTAAAAAAAATCTAATAGTGCGAACAAATTGTGCGTTTCAAACCCCGCGCTGCGAGCCCCAATAATGCCTCTCAAATGGCCTTGTGCAAATTGGCAAAATTACCGTTTGGCGTTAGCAACCATTTTAAAAAAAAGGCAAAACAGGTTTGCTTTTTCAATACTTTTTTTTTATTCTTCGTTTTGTAATATTATATATAAAATGTAATATAAAATAACTTACTTAAAATCCTAAAAAAAAAGGGAATATTTTAGAAAATTAAAGGAATTAGAACGCAGACGATAATATAATTTTTCAAAAGACAAATCCTTTTTATTTTAAAGATACTTATTTAAAATTCTGAATCGACGGATATGAATAAAAAAAAGGGCAACCTCAATTGAAACAAAGAGACGCGTTATGTTTTTTTTTAATTTAAAAATTACGGCAAAACGTAAACGCTCAATTTGTGCGCGCTAAAATAAAATGAGTGCTAGCTACAACTTTGACCATCTCTATCGTGGTTTACTAAAACTTTTAGCCAAAAAAAATTTGAATTAAGCCTATGAGTATCAACTTAGAGATTGATTCGAATATTTTTTGGATAAAAGTTTGGCTACGCTGTTTTATAGTTGACTAAGTGTGTTAGGTAGTTTAACAACAACTAAAAAAAATCTTTCGATTTCGAAATTTAAAAATCCAATATTTAAAAATGAGAGATATCCCAAATTATAATGGAAAATCGATTTTTGGGAAAAGGAATGGGGGAGGGGGAGAACCAACCCCGTGTTTATTATAATTTTTTAAAAAAAATAATTAGCAAGTAAAATTGTCCAGTAAAAACGAAAAAATGGGGAAGTTGATTTTCATCGAAAAAAATATATAAATAATATTAATAAATGAATTAATTTTGCCGAATGCCTTTTCAGAATTCAGAAATTAAAGATAATCATGATTAATGATTGTTTTAACCTTTTTATATTCGCATAATTCGCGTTTTAATGGAATGGATTTGGCAAAAAATAACATTATTTTATATTAAAAAAAATTTTTAAAAAAAATTTTTAAAAAAAACTATGCGAGTGTGATGAGACATGAAAGTCTTGATAAATTTTTATCAGATGTAAAATATTAGATTTAAAAAAAATTCTTAATTTTGTCGAGATGCGATGGGGTGGAGGAGAGGTAATCGTCTCCCCCCTTTTTTTTACTCGATTACAAAAACCACCAAATCGAATTTATTTTATCCGAATATTATCATCACAGCCGCTTAAAGATTCCTCCGAAAGTTTGATGATAATCAAAACAAAGTTGACAGTTTTCCTATACCAGACATACGATTAAGAAGTATATTATTTATATTCCGGAATAAGATAAAAATTTAGAGTGAGTTTGAACAAAATTCTCACAAATTTCGTAAATATATTTACTATATCGGAGGGAATTAAGAATCAGGATAGCATTAAAGAAGGATGCTCCTCAGCGCTTACAAAATGATTAAGCATAAGTATTATGAGCAATTAGAGTTATCCCTTTAAGAATCGATTAGAGTAGAGAAAAAAAGAAATTTTAAATCATTGTGACGCAATGCATTTGCCGGGAATTTTTTTAACTTAGTGAATAATTATTATAATGCAGTAATTTGTTTCCTGCAGACTCTTTGCACACATATGGCAGTAATAGAAAAAAGTATCAAAATGGAGGATAAAAAGTGGTGATGCACCAAGGAAAGAATTCGAGATGCCTTTATAAGAAACCAAAAATATCAAAAACGGAGGATAAAATGGAAATGCACTGATACAAATGGAATTAGTCGGTCTTGGTATTGGCCAATACTTTCAATCATAACTGATACCAGATATTCATATTTTTTATGCTACATTATTATTTTATTGGTAGATGTAGTATTTGAATTTGGTTGAGATAATATTAAAAGTAATAATGGAAGGTATCATAAAAAAATATAAAATGCATCCAAACTATAAAAAAAATGGAGAACTTTTTCTTGAAAATAAGAAATAAATTTGTCGATACTCAACAAACTCATTAATACCCTGGTTAATTTAGCTTCATGAAAACTTTTTATTTTAAGCATTAAAGAAAGGAAGAATGTAACTCAGTCCTTGAGTAACAATATAAACTCCTATTTGAGCCTATTGGATAGAAGAATGGTATTGGTATAGTTATGAAGTCATTGACCTGAAACGAATGCGATTGTCCGGTGAATCTCAAAAATTTCTAGCATTAGATAGATTGGTCCACTGTGAGAGCGAGTTTTTGCTAATGTTTTTAAGAAGTTCGACATGTTCCATAAACTCTAAAGTGTTTGAAACAAATTATGTAAGATATTTTCTAAGAAGATATCAGATTTATTTCATTTTAAAGTTTTTGCCCTTGCAATTGTTAAGTAGTAATGGCTGTTAGATTTGAAAAAAATTAGGGTTTTTATTTAAGGTAATACAGTTATCACATGATTACCATGATGGTTATGGGGTTATTGTCAGACTAAAGCCCTATTGGATTAAAAGGTGAATAGGTGATGGCATGAATATCTACATATAAGGTGTCTCTCATAATGAAACTGGAAAGGTGCATATTAATAAGTTTTAGACCTCAGAGAATTGTGCATAGGCCAGGATCACTTAGTTTGGAGATGAAATGGCAAAGTATCTTCTGCAAAAGAGAAAAAATAAACAAGTATTTGTAATTGTAACTAATTATATATATAATAAAAGAAAAATTTAATTCCTAAAAACATACACCTCACCCTTTAATATCAACATAATGCTTATAAATGATTAACATGTAAGAGAGGATGGGGGGGGGGGGGGTATTTATTTTCTCAGAGTATAATTTTTATATAAAAATGTTGTTTTTTTGAAATCAATAATTTGGTTGATATTAGATAACTAATATGATTATATGGGGTTTAATTATGATTTATAAAAATTTTAAAAAGGATATTAGTTTGTTTAAAATAAAACATTTAATTGCAAATTTTTCTAAGCAAATCTAAATAAAAATTCTTTTAATATACAATGTAGTTTATAAAAAACATTTCTATATTTTTTTAAACATATTTGCAAATAAGATGACTTAACTTGTAATGGGAAAATATTTAATTTGGATATAAATAAACTGAATTTTTTATTTTCCCCTATTAGACTAAGAATGCACCAGTGTTCTAGCATTTGAAAAATTAAACATTTAATAAAATATATCATATTTCTTTATTACTTTAAAATATGAAATTCAGTATTAATATGGGCAGACGATCAATTTTTCAATGCATAAAAGCTTATGTTATCTAAATATTTGGAATGAATTTTGCAGCACTTGATTTTTGGCTTGCTCATTATTTAATTTGAATGCACAAGCACTCTAATATCACCTTAGCCTTAAATAATAAGTCATTTAATTCTAATATTATATCATTAACATATATAAGCTGAAGTTCATATATAAATATTTTAATACAAAGTTATAATAAAAAAGTTATATTTTTGATATTATTTTGTTAAAAAGTATACTAAATTTATATGAACTTCAAAATGAATGTTATAAGTAAATATTATATTTCTATAAAATGGTGAATAAATAATTTATGAGAAAAATTCAGTTACATATAGAAATAAACTTTGGGATTATAGGTTTAAATCACAATGCATATAATAGAAAATAAATAGATAACTAAAATATAAACAGGTGTTATAACTTACAATTTGTATCAATTTTATAAAGCCCCTAGGTTCTCTAAGACTTGTGAGATTCCTTTGATTCATAACTTGCACCAACTAAAATATATTTTTAAAATCAGTCAAATGAAATAATGTAAAAAGTAAAACTATCTTTAAATCATAAGTCACTTAAACAAATGAAAAGATTAAATTTTTTAATTGTGAATAAAATAATTTTTAAATAAAAACAAAAAAAAATGACATAACAGTTCGTGGTTGTCTTTCAATTTCTAATAATGCAACAGTTCTAATTTGAAGGTTGTCCTAGTCAACCATAATAAAAGATATATTTTGTAAAACTCAAATTATTAGGGAATGTTATTTAATTATTATAACAAAAATGATCATCTTTTACGTACTTTTGAGGTATCCATGGTTAATAAAAAAAATATATACAGAAATTAAAAAGAATAGTTTATCGATTTTTCAGAATGTCCGTTTGATTTTAACCGAACATGAAGATGATAAATTATAAATTTATTTACATAATGAATTATCAATTTTTTTAAAATAAGTTATATAGTGTCAAAATCTTAAGTCTAATAATACATCAATTCTGAATTTTTATAAAATATTATATATTGTGCCTGGCGATAAAACTCTAGATTTCAATTCAACAAAAATTATGTTTGCAAAGGTATAAAAAAGGTAAACAAGTATACTCCACAGTTCATACAAATTGTCAAGCTAAAATATAAGAACAAATAAGGTATTTACCTTATTTTTATAAACCTTATACCATTTTACTAATATGAGTGAGGAAAAAAAGATAAAGATAATCGTTTAAAGGGTAATTGCCCTTTTTAAAATGGGAACTTAAATTGCAATGTAGCAATATACCTAGTAAAAAAGCCTAATATAAATTTAATGCTTAATGATATATAGCGGTTTTTATTAAGATTAAACAGTATTTCTCCAGTATTGGAATACATAATTATTATCATCTTGCGGGTGTCATTCTATTTTTTTATAAAAAATATTATTTTAATTTTTAAAATTATTTGCCTTATAATCTTGGATGATATCTATTTTCCCAGCTGATTAATTAATATAATTTAAAATTATTTAAATAAAGGTACACCTAATTCCTCAATCTCAATGTTAAATAAACCGTAAGCTATTATTAATTGGTTTTTTTTATAATTTCAAATTGTTTTCTTCTTCCAAATCATCAAAATCATAACTCTATTGAAAATTACAAAAGGGTTCGTTTATAATAATATTTTTCTCGAGATTTTGTTACTAAATCATGCACTCTGAGCAAAATCTCCAGAGATTGCATTGACTAAAATATTTGGTTAGCCATTATTAAAAATCGAGCCGTTTAACTATACTAATTTAGGCCGTGCTAACATTTTAGACACTTAGTATCCCCAATTTGACTGAGCCCCAGCGTCTACATGAGCGGAAGGGGTAGGAACAGTTTGCATCTTATTTTTATGAAGGGGTAGAGGGTAAGCTGCTTTAATGGGGGTAGGACAAATTTTTTTGGGGGTTATCTATTAAATTTTGTGATGAAATAAGACAAAATTTATAGCTGTAAAAATTAATACTTTTATTATAATATTATTATAATACAATTCATCGACCAAATCTATATATTACAAACAATCATACACATTGTTTTCCAAATAAACTATCCTTTTAAATGTAATTTAAAAGGTTTAGATATTTCAGCAAGCTCATTATGCCATAATAATTAATTCATTGTAAATAATGTAGGTTTTATTTGAATTTATTGTCTAAAAAATAAATTCTTTATATTCACAAAATACGATAGTTGGTAGTAGAGATAGATTAATTTAAGTTATTCTTTATAAATTCTTTGAAAAGAGTATCAATAAATAAATAGGTGAAAATAATAATAAAACCGCCGCCGAAGGCGGTGTAAATTTTTTAGGGGTAGACAAAGGTTTTTGAAGGGGGTTTGCATCCAGTGAAAATCCTGTCATGTAGACGCTGCTGAGCCCTAAGAATAGGCAATAAAAAATCAAATAATTTACAAATTAAACAAATCCAAATAATGATTTTGTTCATATTATAATAATTATTAAATTCAGGCGCGTAGCCAGGAATTTTTTACGAAAGGGGGGAGGGGTAATTTTCTAAAATTTATTTTTGATAATATGCTAATGTCGAACACAAATAATAAAAAGTGAAAACAAATATTAAGAGCGAATATACGGTTTAAAAAAATCATACCTATATAAACCGGTAAATCACAAAGTAAGTCAAAATATCGTTCACAAATGAAATTTTAATTTTTTTTGCAATTGCGCCAGTTTTTAATAATTTGTTTTATGTTGAGGGATTAGATCTAAATGAGTAAGCTAGCCTATTCAATCAATTTTAAGATGTCATACTTTTGATCTTTTGATATACATTTTTATTCTCTGTTGACGAAAAGGCCCGTATTGTGCTTGTACTAACTGGTATCATTGCCAAAAATTTACAGTAATTATAATATATTTGGAAGACTTATAATATACAGGCGCGTGACCAATGGGGGGAAAGGGGGAAATTTCTCCCCCCCATTGCAAATTTGACTATTTTCATAAATATCATTTTAAGCTAATAAAAATTTTACCCCCACCCCCCCCCTCTTACCAATCAAAATTTTACAAATATTTGAATATCAATTTTCCAACATATTATTCAAAAATTTAATAAAATGGAAAAATATTTAGTCAATGAGATTGAAATCAATAATTTATAAATAAGGCTGAGCATGAAAAAAAGTAATGTGTCGTCAGAAGCGATATCATTATTAAATTCAATTGATCAATCAGAGTTTATCATTGCTGCTAGTTGCATCAATAAATTATTTTTAACTCACTACTTTGTAGAAATTTACAAAAACCAAATTTAGATTTGGTTCAGGTTATTGATTTGGCTGAAAATATACATGAACAGGTAGATACAATAAGAATGAATGTAGATAAATATTTTCATAATATTTATCTAGACGTTGAATCGAAGGCAAATTTTATGATATAACACTAATTAACCCTCGTCTAGCACCTAGGCCATTATTGAGATGTAAATAAATATTGGCTCAACTGAAGAATTAAAATATCCATTTTCATCCCATTCTTAGATACTCTTTTATTGCAAATAAAAGTACGGGTTTTAGATAAAAAATAAGTCTTTAGCAATCTTCAAGTTTTATTACCCAAAGATCCTTCTTCATTTTCTAATGGCACTATTGGTATAATTAAATATTTAAAAAAATTTCATTCCTATGAGATTGATACTGAAATAAATTTAATCAGTGAATTCGAATTGTGGTATAAATATTTATACGTTTAGCTATTTTATCTGAGCATGCTATTGATGCGCTCAATCGGTGTAAAGAAACCTTAGCTCAATTTCCTAATATTTCGAAGTTGTTTTATATTCTTGCATGTTTGCCTATTACAACATGTACGAATGAAAGGATTTCCAACTTGAGAGGGTTGAAAACTTATTTACTTCCAACTTGAGAAGGTTGAAAACTTATTTACTAAGTACTGAATCTCGGCTAAATGGGTTAGCTCTGTTAAATATACACAAAGATTTGGTTCCAACGACAAACGAAATAATTAAAAATCTTGTATTGATAAAAAGTTAAAAAAACTTGTTAATTTAATTATTTTCTAGTCAATATTTTAAACACACTACTATTAGTATTTTCAATAAAAAAATTATATTCTACTTATATTGTATGAGAATTTAAGCTGAGGCTAGTTTTTAAAGCAAATTTTATAAAAAAAATGACATTACACTTTATTTCAACTTTACATTTAAAAAAACTTTATTAAATATAATATACCTAACTTGAAATAATAAAAAAGAGGCTTGTAATATCCTATCCATAAGCACGAATTAGTAAATAATATTAAAAATAGAAATATAATTATTATTAAATTATCAATAATTTTATAGAATAGCTAAATTAGACCCGGCCGAAGGCCGGGGAAAGCTGGCCGAAGGCCAGGTAAAAGGGGTTTGGGGACTTCGCCCCCAAAAATTTTTTCCCCCCTATAAGAAAATCCTGGATACGCCACTGATAATATATATTTTAAAGTAAACAATGCTTTCATTATAATTTTTGGAGGATTATCTATAGAATAAATCTTTCATACCATTTAAATTCTGAAATTAATAGACCTTCATATACATTTGTATCCGATGATTAAAATTTAGCTAAATATTTATTTTTTTTCAATATAAAGATTTGATATCTAAGATCAGAGGGAGTTATAAGATTTAGTATTTGTAAATTAGTTAGAACCATTTGATAAATCACAAATTATTTATTTATTTGAGTAATAAATCCAGGAATGGAATGAAAGCAGTTATTTGATAATAATCTTCAATTGAGCCCATGTTAATATTGGAAAGATTTGTTTGTCGGTGAAAGTCGAAGCTTGTGAATCTCAAAGTCATGTAATTTCGTTTTCACCTCTACAATCACATAAATCTCAATAAATTCCTGGTAGATATTATCTCTTGGTCTTCTAAGTGGTCTTCTAAGTGGTCTTCTAAGTGGTCTTCTAAGTGGTCTTCTAAGTGGTCTTCTAATTGTAATATAATATTCGCGATTCTCATAAATAGTTTTGTTAAACGGCTAATTTTGAGCCAATTTTTTATGACGGCTAACTCAATATTTTAGCCAGAAAAATATTGTCTAAACCTCGAGATTTCGATAATTTAGCTGACCATTGTTGTTTATATGAGCAAATTCTTCAGGTTTGCATAATATTTTCTGGATGAAATATTAAAAAAATCAGCTCAAAACTAGCCGTTTAACAACACTACTCTTAAATTCAACCAAATCCATTTCTTTTTTTGAAAAATATTGCGCGAAATTTTTTTTAAAAAATCGGCAGTCATATTAAATTTAATAATGTATCACTTTCAAATGTAATATCTGTTTCAAAAGATTCTAATATTTGTCCAAGGGAATACAAAATAGGCACTTCTAGATCCAAAAAATGGTGTAACAGCTAGATATCGGAGACTCCATATTGTCGCGCAGAAATTTTGCAGTTTTTTTTTTCCTGTTGCACAAGAAGTCTCAGAAATAAGTATATTAGGCAAATTCTATCCATTTGGATATTCGAATATTTTATACCATCTTAGAAATTATTTTTTAATCATAGTTATTAGTAGGAGTAAATTAAAT
The DNA here is from genome assembly GCF_954871325.1 of Gordionus sp. m RMFG-2023. Classification (NCBI taxonomy): domain Eukaryota; kingdom Metazoa; phylum Nematomorpha; class Gordioida; order Chordodea; family Parachordodidae; genus Gordionus; species Gordionus sp. m RMFG-2023. The sequence goes on from NC_088775.1 coordinate 3,116,627, forward strand.
AGAATTTATTTTTTTGGTAGATAAGAATTTTCTTATATTCATCAGTGTTTAAGGTTTTTCGTGAGAATAAAATATTAATATACATATATATATATATATACAAAGAAATAAATATTTAAATAAATTTTAACTTTTTTTTTGCGAATATATACAAAACGCAAACGTACTCTTTAAACGAATGCAATTAAAATGCATTATTTGCGTTTTGAAACGCAACGTTGAAAAGTTCAATTTGTGCGCACTATAACTCATTATTCCATCCAGAAAAATATTACGCAAGTCTGAAGATTTTGCTCATAGAAGTAACATAGGCCTAGACATATATTAACGAAATTCCGAGGCTTAGGCACAATTTTTCTGGCTAAAATATTGAGTTAGTCATTCTAAAAAATTGACTCAAAATGAGATGCGCCTATTTAACAACACTAAGAAATATACTTTGACATTCATAATTCACGAAACCCTATTATATATTGTATCCCAAAACATTTAGCACCCTGGGGGTGTTGGGGATAGGGGTGAGGTGGAAGACTCCATTGCCTATGCGCCTGACTAAATTTTTTTTTTGAGAATTTACATTACATATTATAAATCGTGTCCACGTTAGTGTTGTTTAAGCGACGCGATTTAAGCCCATTTTTTAAAACGGCTTACTCGATATTGCAGTCAGAAAAATATTGTCTAACCCTTCTAGATTTCGCTAAATAGGTTGTCCAAACCTTTGTGTCAACTATTACGAGTAAAAACTTTAGGCTCGCGTAATATTTTTTCCGAATTAAATATTGAGTTTAGCCGTTTGCTAAAATCGAGCCGTTTAGACAACACTAGTTCAAAATGCTACGAAAATGTAAAAAAAAAAATATAGAAAAATTTGAACAATCTTTGCTCAGAAAACTGAGAATTTATTGTTTCACATTTTCTGGTATTTTGAGCCAAATTGTATCTATATTTTATTATATTTTCTAGATTTTAGGGCATAATCATTAGAAAAATTTAAAAGAAACAAAAACAGGAAAAGGGGGGAAGAAAGTAAAATTTTTAATCAGAATATTTTATTTTTATTTTATTTGCAAAGCTCTGTACAAATAAAAAGGATATTTTTTTTTATCTCGTAAATATGCTACTTTTTTTTGTAATTGAATTATATATAGAATAATATTATTGTTATTATACTATAGGGTAGCAAATTTCTAGGAAAATTGAACATATTTCCCTTAAAAATAAAATTATATCTATTACAATACAAAATAATACGCGAAATATAAACAATTTAGTAAATACAAAATTTCCCCTAAATATATTTCTCTTTTAATATTTTTTTTTAACTTCCTAAAAAAAATAATTTGTTCGAATTAATTAAAATATAACTTTTTTAAAAAAACATTTTAAAAAAAATCAAATTAATTTTATTTTTTTGAAAAATAATGTACAATTTTTTATCAATATTTTTCATCTTCATGCCGATGGTTCTGATCTTCTGCGATTCTCATTCTCACGGTAAACACAACAATCACTACATTCATTAATATTTAAAATATTCATTTTTTTTGTATTCATTTAAAAGGCTTATATAAATGTATCTTTAAAGAGATGGAATTATAGTTTTTGTAAAATATTTGGTATAAATTACATTACAAAGAAGCAAACAAAAAGGAAGAAAAAATTGTTTTAGGAAATTTAAGTATATGTTGAGATGTTTTTAACATTATTTTTCTAATTTCTCTAGCTCCTCCTCAGATTTCTATATTAAAATTTTGTCCATTAAATATATATTAATAATATATATATATTTAAATAAATGAAACATGAAAATTAATTTTTGTTATATAGAATAAGTTTTTATTATATTATATTATGGGTTTTTTTATATAAAAGTAGCATTAGTTAACAAGATTCGATCTAATCTAAATCAGTTTTCTATTCTCTGTTGATGGACATAAATTGATCATTCATGATATATCATTTCTAATATATTAGGAATTTAATATGCCTTTACTTCATAATTTGTTTAATATGTAAAAATTATAATTTATAAATTCATAATTATTATTATAATTAACAAAAAGGAACCATAATTGTGTCTAAAAATTTTAATTTTAATTTTTTGGGCGAATATAAAAAAAAATTCAATAGGTTTATTTTTTAAAAAGCCGTATTTTATTTTCCGATTTTTTAAAAACTTAAATGTTGATTGCGGGAAATGCCCGTTCATGTCACTGTTCGAGTGGATATGAAGTTTTTAAATATATTTGTTGGTCTTTCTGCCTGTATTATTAGATTGATATTTATTGAGGGGAATGACGACGTGTGTAATTCCATATAGGCGAAATACCTAGGGCCCAAGGTATAGTTGTCATACCATCAGGTCTTAAGCCATCTACTTGAGATAAGTTTGTTGGTTCAAGATTATTCGGAATGAGGGCAGCTGTTAGGCTTCTATTTATTATATGGTTTACTGCTGTGTGGCATTGGTGTCGCCCTTGACTAAATATATAATAAGTCCATGCCTACCCTTTGAATCGATGGGTGATTTACATTTGATGCAAGCATGAGGCGGTACGATGTCACAACCTAGACATAAACCAATGGTTACTCTCAGTTGTTCATCTGATAAGAGATTACCATGGTTACGACTTGATAATAACCATTCATGGCCACCAAGTCCGTTAGATAATTGAAGGAGTTGAATGCAATCTAAAGGTATATTGACTGATAAATCTGTTTGGTTTTTTAAATTAGAGGTGCCAAAAAAAATTTTTTTATGTGATGATTGATGGTAAGTTAGTGTTAATGGGTATATTTGCCTTTGTCAATTGCGTCATGTAATAAACGATCGGTAGGGCATATGAAGCCTGAAATCATAAAATTATTTGATAATCGAGATGATACAAGTGATGATAAGAATAAGGCATATTATAAAAGAAAAATACATATATATTAGGAATTATATAAAGATAATTGGCCATTTTTTCTTAAAAATAAGAAAAGGAAGGAATTTTATAAAGTATTTCATTTGAAACTCAAAGAGTCTATGAAACTGAGAGATGAAAATTGATTATTAACAAATTTTCCCAGCAATCATTTATTGTTTATCTTTAAAAATATCAATTTAAGAAACGGCGTTGCCTGTATTTTTTTATAATTTTTTAAAATTTGAAAAATGTAAACAATTCACAAACAAATAAATTATTATGTCAAAAATAACGTTAGCTAACGAATTTCTCTAAAAAGATCTCAACTTTGTCTCTAATAAAACGAATTGTTGATTATTTACAAAATTAAATAATATTGAATAAAAATGAAAATTAATTTAGTGGAAATATAATAGAGACCCGTGGGCCTAGCCCTAAACCCGGCCATTATGTGAATTCTTTGTGGAAATTTATTTTGCAAAAAAATATATAATAAAAAAATATATTATCATATTTAGATAAAGTGCTTCTCAAAGACTTGTGCGAAGTTAAAGAGGATGGTACGAGTAATATAGCTGATTTCTTTGCTTCCAAAGAGCTCATCAAACTGTAATACAGATACTTTTTTTTTCAAAATTATATATATGCATTTCAAAACCATATCGATAAATATTAATCTATTTTTATATTTCTATCAGTCTAACTTTAAACTTAAATAGCCTCCTTTTACCTTATTGTTGGTTTATTTTATTTCATTTTATTTGGTTTGATTTGATTAGTTTTTTATTTTACAATCGCGATTAGCAAAATTATTCGCTAAAATTTGGATCTCTAATATGTATAAGAAAAATGTATTATCTGTCAAATAAATTTTTATTTTTAATTATTCTATCGAATTAATGTAATAATTTTAAAAAATTTATTCGAATTTATTTCCATAAATCATTTAATATAAAATAATATATTTATTTTTTTATAAAGAAATAATCCCGTTTCCTTGAATTTAGAAGGAGACAAAATTGTATGGAATAGTAAAGACATTTTCAAGAATAAATATTTATCCAATGACGATTTGTTAATAACTCAATGGCTAGAAGAAAAAGATAAATACCTTAGCGTTGAAAGCGATGTAAACATAATATATATTTAATCGACAGGGTGATTTCTGTGAATCAGAGAAAGGTTTCATAAATAAGATCTTCACGAAAAACTCTTTTATAATAATATGTTTGGAACCTCTATACGAACATAGTAAAATCTGGTTGGGGTTATCCCTCTATTCCTCTATCAAAATAGAATCTCAAATTAAGTTTTATACTGATAAACGTTAACTATAATATTGATTAGAGCAGAAACAAAGTTTATTTTTTAAAATTCTAACATAAATTTATTAAGTAAATATAAAAATTTTATTATTAAACATTTAAAATAATATTATAATTAATTATGACGTATCAGAATGAAATTAAATGGCCGGAAAAATTTAACGTTAGATCTAGGGATTCGAAACGAACCTGAAACTGGAACGAACCGTTATAACGGAGATTTAAAAGAGCGAACAGAAGTGTTATAAATATTCGAATAATAAATTTTAAATTATTTCTTTTCAAATTTTAATTTTTTTTTGGAGACAATTTAAATTTGTGATTTCTTTTCAAATTAAAATTTTTTTATAATTAAATCGCCATTATGATCATATCAATCAATACCAAGATTATCATTTTTACTTCATGCACTCAATTTACTAGGGATTAGGCAAATCACTAGATAATCTTCATGGTTAAATTAAATATTGAATTATAAAAATATACAACTAAAATGATTTATTCTGTAAGATTAATATATATATATATATATATATCTGGTTAAATATTAAATAAAAAATTTAATTTATAAAATCAGAAATGAACCAAAAACCGTTATAAAATCTTCAATGAACCGAAAAAAACCGTTGCAAATTCTTAACCGAATTGATATAAATATCGTCATAAAAACCAAAATGGAACAAAACCTTTATAAAATTTAAACCGGAACGAACATTAACTGCTACCCTTAACGGCTGATTCTCTCTGACCTAAATCATCAGATATTTTATATAATATAGATTGATATAATTATAAATTGAGAAGCGCCATTAAGAATATTCTTAATAAAATTATATTATACTTATTATTATATTATAACATTTATTTTTTTTAGTAAGAGTAAAATTTATCTCATCATCTTTTAACCGGATTCTATGTAGAATTGATTTTAGTGTTCATGATAGAGTCAATGAAGTCTGCGATATTGCGCTCAACATAAAATTCGTAATATTAATTATTATTCTTTCTTATTTTTTTCTTCTAATAATAAAACATCTTTTAAAATTGTTTCAAATTGTTTTAGAGAGAAGCAATACAGGAAGGTAATGCTATAGCTGTAAAAGAATTTAATGAGGATGGAAGTATGGTCAGCATGTATTATCACAACTCTTTTATATCTGCTATGAGTAATGATTTAGAACTGTCTGGAAACACACATAAATTCAAATATGTTCTTAAGATATGTATAGGTATACTCTTTTAAAGTTAACCATTATATAAATATTAAAATATTAATTCTATCTTTATATAAAAAAATATATATCAGCTATTAATAATATTCAAAGTTTAATTTTTATTAAATAAGAAAGAAAACATTTTATTCAAAATATGAATGATTTAGCGCTTATATTAATAAATTGAATTTTTACCTTACTTTTGATGATTGAAACATTAAATAAGCAATATTTTTTTCTCTCTTTCACAATATTAATAAATATGATAAATATCTAAATAAACTGCAATATGTTTGTTTATATTAACACTTTAATATATAGATTTTATACATTTATCTTAATATTATATAGATTAATTATAACGGCTAAATTTTCTTTCATCTTATACCCTTTTGAAAATTTTTTAATAAGCTTTTTAACTCCCATTACTTTCCTATCCTCATGATCAGGATACAAGGCATAATTTAATAGAATTCAATACAGATAAAATTATAAAAATTTTATAAATACTGGGTTAAACAAAATTTTATTAAAATTTTTTATATCTTTCATTCGCAATATGATATTTTAAATAAAATCTTTAAATTTTAATATATTTATCATTTAATTCATAAATTAGTGTTTTTAAATGGAATAACATCTCACATTTTCCGTGAGTTCGATTGTTTTGTATTAACATTTCAATTTGCATTTGAAAACCACAGTAATAAAGTATTAATATATCGTTTTGCAAAAGATAAAAGTAATAATGTAGACAATTCAAACTATAAAATATTTCAAATATAGCCAAAATATAACTTTATTAATAAATTCATTCATTTTATAAGAAATAGCTTTTAGCAACTTTTATTTGACTTTAAATAAATATTTGTCATACCTATTAAACATAAAGTCTGTTCCTTCTTACCCAATCTTTAGAATCAATATGATCCATAGTAGTGATCTGCAGAGTTAGGCCCGGCCCGTTAAAATAATTGGGTTCGAGCCGAGCCGGCAAAACTTTTCTAAAAAATATTTCGGGCCGAGACGGGTTTGCACTAATCCATAGGTTCTAATCCATATATTAGTTATGTTAATTCTTTAAGGATTTTTTTTTGAAAATAATATATAACATGATTTAAAAAATTATCAAATTATTATTATCTTCTCAAAGATTTGTGCGATGTTAAAGAGGATGGTACGAGTAATATAGCGGATTTCTTTGACCATATATTTAAAAAAATATCATTACCATCTAGATAAATATTAATCAATTTTTATATTCTACCGTCTAGCTTTAAGCTTAATACTTAATTTTTCGCTATTTGATTTTATTTTATTCGATTTGATTCGTTTTTCTTACTATAACTATAATTAATGGTATTTTTATAATGAGAGTATGATTAAAGAATAGAAATGTATCAAGATACTTTATTGTAAGGAAGCATAATATTAAACTATTTAATATATATATTTTTACAAGAATAGAGTTAATTTTAAATTTTTTTTACTTTTTCTCATATGGAGGTGTAGAGATTTTAAAAGGGGATCGGGGGAGGACAGATTCTGCTCTTGTCTCACCCACCCTTCACGACATTTAGCCCATTTGAAAAATATTTATTATGGATAAAAAATGATAGTTCATTTGTAAAATTTTTAAATGTTTATATTTTTAAGCCAAATGAATGGAATATGTTAAAAACTCCCACCAAATATTGCACAACGGAACAAAACAATTTCATGATTTGTTTTTAAGGTTTGCACGAACCATCGAAAAAAAGATGTGACTAGAGAATTCAGTCAAAACAAATTTATTTTGGCTAAATATCTCATCATCAATAAGCGAAAACAATTGAGAGTAAAGTTTTGTTAAAATCCCAATTCTGCTAGCATATGATATTATTACTTATAATATCGATCGGATTGCTATAGATATCAAAATCACTTATTCTTGACTATGGAGTCTTGATCATTTTATTAGAAAGCGAATAGTTATTGTAAGAAGCTTTGGATTTAAATCTTGTTTAAATGTTAGTCGATTTACGTGATATAGAATATGATACATCCTTACCATCAACAGTGGCTTTACGGTTTCTTGGAAAGGTAAAGGCAATTTAGTAGTTAATTATTAAAACCTATTGCAAATTTTTGCGGACAGGAAGACAAATGACTTTTCGGTGGATCGGGCAAGAAATACATATCCTGATTTGGTTTAATCTGGTAAAAAAAAAGAGAAACGGTGTCGTCATTGAAACGTTCAGTGTTATAAATTCTAATAAATCTTTGTAAGTCGAAAAAAAATATTTAAATTAAAAATAACAAAGTTAAATTATTAGTACAAAACATTAATGGCCAAAACATAATTAATTATTTATATATATGTCGTAATTTTTAAAGGGGTCATGATTATCCGGGATCTTCACGGGATTTAAAGGGATAACTGAAAAATTAGGGTTTTAAATTAAGGAAAGATAATACGGAATTATCACGTTTTAATCGTGATAAAGAGGAATCTTATTTTAAAAGCGTTTTCCAGTTTCGTTGCGTTTTTTAATTTTCAATTTAGTTTTTTTTGGCCTTTGAAATAAGATATGTCTAGTATAGGGTATCAATCGATAGCTAATCAAAAGATGTATTCAACTGGAGGTCAATCTCTGCCCCATAATGGGTGGTCTTGGGGTGTGGAGGTGGTGGGGTGTAAAAATAATTTTTTTGTTATGGATACTAAATAAAAGCTAATTTTAATATGGTTTGACTGAAAGTCTTTATTCTTGTTCTTGATGGGTATGACTTGGTCTAAGGGGTGGTGGGGAATGTAAAAAATAATTTTTTTGATATGGGTATTAAATAAAAGCAATTTTAATATGGTTTGACTGAAAGTCTTTATTCTTGGTCTTGATGGGTATGACTTGATCTGAAAATTAGAAATTTAATATTATGGAAAGATAATTATACTACAAACTCGATTGGCAACAGCATCGAAAATATTTTAACCAGACTACCTTTGTTCATTTCATATTTAATAGATAGGAAGAAGCAAGAGAATGCTTATAAGAATAAAATTAAAAAGATAAAATTTTGCATTGAGGATCACGTACTGATCCCAATAAATAAAAATGATAAAACTAATCTATGCCCCAAAAATATTGAGGCCGAAATTATACAAATGGAGGGCGAGAAATTATGGGTTGGAACTAATTTGGGAAAAATTGATTCTCAACATACATAAATCAATAAAATTTACCAATTTTACCATTCCTAATAAGACGATCTCCATAATAACAGCAAAGTACATCTTCTTATGGTAGTTTTAAATCAATTTGCAATTGCCAAAAAAGTTGCAACAATAAGAGGTGTCAATGTTTTAAAAATGGCATTAATTGTTCCAAAAATGTCACTTAAATATTATTTGTGTAAATAATAAATAATTGTTCATATATTTTAAATTAATTATCGAAATCAATAAAATATGTTGTTGATTATATGGCTTAAAAAAAATATTATAATATAGATGATTTGCTTATAAAGAAGTGCAATAATTTATAACTGCAATAAGAAAAATTTATAATGTCATTTTAAAATTTGTGAATCAATGGTTTCAAATATAGCCGAAATTTTGAGATTTAAGAATATTACAAATTAGATTAAGTTGCTAGCAAATAATTTTATCATTAACAATGAGTTTATAAATAGCAATGACTAAATTTAACCCCTGCTTATAATTGTATTTAATAATGAAGTCTAAATGTATTTAACTTTTATTTAATACCCATGTTTATGTTCTGCGTGAATAATAATATTCATTATATCTTAGGATGCCCGCTTAGCCTGATAAAATTAATATAATCAAAAGATTTTTTAATTACTATTTATTAGATACCCATAAAAATTCACTATCTTATGGCCAGTTGAAATATAGTATGTTTAGACTAGGCCAGAAAATCAACTTTCACCTAAACTCATCTAACTCAAAAACTATTATAGATGCTCTAATTTTTTTTAAAGATTAAGAATTGAGCTATACATTGATATTAATTTTTGGATGATATATTACCTTTAAATGTTTTCTCAAGTTGAAGCAAATAGTTTTGTTTGATGATAAAACCTCGGCCACATCTTACAACAAGATTTATATATTGTGTTAATTTTATCGAGATTAAAATAATTTGTGAATTAAGGAAAAGAAAATTCCATATCATCATCATTTTCAAGGGTTATTCCTTTGTCGATATGATTTGTACCAAAATTATTTTCATTATCATTCTATACTGTCGACATTTAAAAAAAAAAATTTTTTTTTGAAAAATATATTTTGCATATTTTTAAATGTAAATTTAAAATAAAATAAAATTAATATATTATGATTTTAGAATTAATCATAAAATTGTTATGATAATTTTTGCTATTTATTTAGTAACGAGCTACAGTTATCTCTCTTTTTAAAAAAATGTTGCACGCTAAAGATATCGATACTAAAAAAAATAGATATGGAATATCGTGCTAATATAGAACACTGCATATTATATATTTTAAGTTCAGGATTGTAAGCGAAAAAAGATTTTAAAAAATTGTTTTATCTAATTCTCTTTTATTTCTGTAAATTCTATCCAACTAGACATTTTGTTAATATGTTGACCCCCCCCCCCAAAGTCATATCCATCAAGGAATAAAGATTTTTAGTCAAACTATATTAAAATTAGCTTTTATTTGAAACCCATATCAAAAAAAAATATTTTTTACACGGCCGCCTTATATGGGGCTGATATTGACCTCCAGTTGAATAGATCTTTTGATTAGCTATCGATTGATACCCATATCAAAAAAAATTATTTTTTACACCTCTCCAACCCCACACCCCTAGACCCCCCATTATGGGCAGAGATTGAGCTCCAAGATCTTTTGATTAGCTATCGATTGATACCCATATCAAAAATAATTATTTTTTACACCCCCACCTTTACCCCCCTAGACCGCTCATTATGGAGCAGAGATTGACCTCCAGTTGAATAGATCTTTTGATTGGCTATCGATTGATACCCATACTAGACATATCTTATATCATAAGGCCAAAACATTAAAAATTAAAAAACGCAACGAAACTCGTGGAAAACGCTTTTAAAATAAAATTCCTCTTTATCACGATTAAAACGTGATAATACCGTATAGTTCTTTATCCTTTAAAAAATTGAATTTTTAAAGGGATTTCTTTGTGAAGATCCCGGATAGTCATGATCCCTTTAAAAATTACGAGATATATATTATAAAATATTCAGAATTATTACAAATATAGCCTTATTCAACACCCGATCAACTCTTTGACACATTCATTTTCTTCACTATATATATTGTTATCTGTTTAAATAACCTTAATAAATAATGGTCTGCTTAAAACTTACGTATATAAATTTTAATTTTGTTTTACCGAATCTCTAAATTGATAGTATGGAGTTCCGATATTATTAAAAAATAACCATGATGATGAATTTATAAAAAGAAATATATGAATAAAATATACATGTATCTTTCTTAGGGAAAGATTGCATTCATAAACTTATAAATTATATAAATGCATCAAAGCAATATTTAGGCTAAAAATAATAGAAGTCGTAAGACTTTTGCCCTATATATTCCTATTGTTATATGGTATATAGCTTGCTATAATTTTTTTAAATAATTTATATAAAATAATTATGAAAATTATAAAAATCATATATATTTAATAATATAAAATACAAAATTACAATTCTACACCGTCTAGTTTTAAAGATTATGTAAAAATTTTAAACAAATAGTGTATGGTTGAAATCTTTAACAATAAAATGATTTATTTTAAAAAAATATATAGAAGCATAAAATAAAAGTTCAAACTAAGCCAACGCCATCTTAATTTTAATATACAAATTACTTCAAAATTTAAAATTAGGAGGTGTTAAATCTTTTAATAAGTTTTCACACCATTTGTACGCTTAATTTTAAATAATGTTCCACATTATTTTTGAATAATTTTATTTAGAAGATTTTAGTCGTATTATAAGATAATATATATGAGACTGATAGAGCCTTTAATCCATTAATGCGGAATTCAAGAAAAACTTAGTGTTCGGTGGTAATCAAATATGCTAAACTTACTCGAAAGCCTTGATTTGTTTTGTAGATCGAACCAATATTTTCATCTCCACTTTCTCTATTAAATATTTGGGAAGTTTTGAATCTGTCCTATTTAATTTATCCGGTATTTAAAAATTTATACAATTTGTCAAACTGTAATTTCTCTCATTTTAAAAATTCAAATAATACGAATTAAATTATTCTCATTTTGCTTGATCATTTTTTTTGTCACTCATCTGTTGCCTTCTAACTTTCTGGCCAATTAATCTATAGGTTCCTTTTTTTATAAGGTCGTTAGGTTACACGTGATTAATCTGTAATTAGCAATTCATACCTTAAGAATGTATTTCTGTAGTAATGTAGGAATATATTGTAATATACTATTTATACATTATATGAATTATCATATTTGTCAATTAGATTTGGTTATAATAATTATATATATATATTATTTAAATAATATTGTGAGGTTAATTATTTAACACGCATAGCATCTATTATAATCGATTTCATATGTTTAACAACGTTGTGAATGTATATATTAAAGATTGAATAAACCTGTGCATGCACAGTTTAGAAATAGATTAGTTTTGGTGTAAATTTGAAAACATTAATATGGGTTTATCTTAATATTTTACGAAAAAAATAAAAATGTAATATCCAAAACCCTAATTTCTCTAGATTTAATATACACACAAGATTAGACAATGGAAGATGTCGAAAAAAAAACTAAAGAAGAATAAATTAATTAAAAGGGAAAACTTCTAAATAAAAAATCACACTAATTAATCATATACCAATAGAAATTAAATGGAATTTATTATTTTATCAAAAAAATATTTTTTTTTAACAATAATATTTATATTTTTATGATTTTATAATGTGGGAAAAACTTTGTTTAATCTTTCACATTAATTAATCATATGCCTATGTGTGGAATTGATTTTTTTTATTATAAATAAATATCTTACAATTTATAATATGTTGAATTGTTTTTCATATATGATAATGTTAAAATCATATAAATATCAACAAAATTATTTTAAAAAGTAATTATTTATTATTGTTTAGTTAACTTTATATGTTTTTGATAATGGGTGATCTATATCTATATATAATAAATCCTTTGGCAGCATCATTAATTCTTGTGTTTAAAATAAGCCATTTACTTATATATATTTTGGGATAATTCAGTAATATTATATATGCGAATTATTAAGTAAAATAAAAATCTGAGTGGATTAAAAATGTCAAAAAATTAGGGATACTTTTAATAATATTTTAAGTTTATTATAATTATGAAAAGGCAGCAAATGATTTTGATATGTGAGATACGAGTATAATTATCATATTCTTGTCTAACAATTCTTCCATTATAATACCTTTAAGTAAAATTATTTAAGATTATATTTACATGTTTTTTAAGTCCTAATATCGAAGAAATATTTTTGAATAATGAACTTTATAAATAAATCACGAGGGTTTGACTTGGCAGTCTATGTTTGTTGGGTTTTAAGGTAAAATTATTATTATACGAGAAATGTGCAATTAAGAATATGATAGACCCTTACATGTTAATGAAACAAACCCTGGCGTGTGTGGGGATTCAAATTAGATTAGAGGTACAGGCTTCAGAACGAAAGGAGTTTAAGATTTTTTTTGCAAGGGAATTTTAAAATGTCACATTAAATTATTATTTTATACATATAACTCTTAGTACTCGTATGAATATTTTATTGATAGAATGGGTTTGATATTTATGATACATGGATGATAATAATAATAATGTATTAATATTAAAATAGTTAATGTTATGATTCTATTCATATTTGTATTTATTATTTATATATTCATTGTAAATGGAAGATTTTGAGTAGTCAAATCATTAGGCCTGTCTAACTATTATATCACATTTTCTAAAAGATAGTTACTATTTCTACAAAAATTATAAAAAACAAGATTTCGATTAGTTAAATCAAGGGGTTTGCTTGTCTAACTATGGGATATATCATTCTTTAAAAGATATTAGTTAAAATGTCCTTTCAATATAAAATTATTAGTATGAATCAGTAGATTAAAATATTCATTATAAAGTTTTAAAAAAAACTATTAAAAATAAATAATGTAAGAAATAAACGTATGGTATCAAATTTGAATGAGTTTTGTAAATAAAGTTTTAAAAAAAACTATTAAAAATAAATAATGTAAGAAATAAACGTATGGTATCAAATTTGAATGAGTTTTGTAATCAATATTACAATTCATCAAAAAATCATTCATATATAAAGCCAATAGTATAGCCAAAAAAATTTAATATAAGTGTACGATGTTTAAGGGATATTTACAAAACTTTAAATTTATTGAATACGGTAATTTATTATTGTTGTTAAAAAGCCCGATAGATCGATTTTTCAAAATTAATCAAGATTTTTAAGCTAAAATAATATAATGTAAGCAAGTTATATTTGAATATGCTATTATGTAAAAACATGAATTATTATAGAAAAATTGATTTAAATTAGTTATAGATTCAATTGATTAGAGAAAATATTAGATCGTTTAATTTATATCCAAAAAGTTCAGGAAACAATTGAATTCCAAAAATATTATAATTAAGCTTTTAATTTTAAGTAACGTTTGCTCATGACTGTTAATATGATAACCTAAAATAATAAGTTTTTAAAAAATAATGTTTAAAAAAAGGTTATTTTTTAAATAAAATTTTCGTTATTGGTTTATAAAGATTTATCTTATTTATTCTATGAATATAACTGCTATTATTACGCTTATTATATCAGTGATAAAATTTTAAACTTTGGCTTGCTTTACCTTGAGACTGCTTATATCTGTTGGAAGTATAAATTATTTCATAATTTTTTTTTAATGTTTTCTATAGTATTAACACAAAGAGCGTAAACGGTCTTTTCGCATTTTATTTTTATTAAATAATTTACACGTTTTTCGGTAAATATATCTCAATTTTTGTGTCAACAATGTTTCCAAGGCAAATAGCCAGAATAATATTTTAAAAAAATTTAAACGACTAATACCATCATTCGTAACTTTTGTTTAAATATGATGATAAATTAATGAAAATCATTTTTTAAAAGGTTATTTTATTCTTATAACATATATCAGATATTGTCTGAATTTTTTTTATTATAAGTTGAAATATTCGTTTTCATGATTAGGAAGAAATCAAGACAAGGAAAAATAAAAAGCCTAAGAAATAAATTATCAATTACAATGCACAATTAATAAGGGATAAAATTATCCATAGAAAAACAAGCCCTCAGGAAAAAAGACATATATTTAAAAAAATATTTTCGAAATAATTTGATAATCAACATTTTTCCTTCTTCCAAAGATAAAAGGCTTTTTCGTTAGATTAATAAAGCATCTATGTACCCCAATTATTAAATGTTTAAGCCTACATATTTCTTAGAGAGGTCATGATTACAAAATTAAAAAATTTTTATTATTATTAAATAAAGATTAACAATCATTTTAATTATATTTCATTTTACTCTCACCAACGTAAAATAAGTCAGATATGAATGGAATTTTTTTTTTAAAAATGAGTCTGAATTGATCGAGACCAGTGTTCGTATCCGTTAAATTGATTGGAAACGAAAACTTTTTAGAGTGCCCTATTCGCTATTAAATATAGCGACCATAAGCTGTGTATATAATTAGCACCAAAAAATAATTCCTTAAATGGAGATTTAGAAAATTTGGAGGTTAAAAGAAAATTAGCGGATTTATCTACTATTAGATTCAATTCGATTGCGAAAGTTCGATTTATGGATATTTTTCTCAATGGGAAGCCAGTTTTTGGACTGAATGTCATAATAAATATATTTTTAACATTTTTTCAATAAGAGTATTGAGTTTGATGACCGTTTTTGTTATCCTGATATGATGGAAACCTTATCTTTTAAGGATATTATGTCAATAATATGTCTTAAATCATTTAAAACAGATTATCTTTTAAGGATATTAAGTCAATAATGTGTCTTAAATCATTTAAAACAGTTGTCAACAACTTTTTGTTTAGACTGCGGAGAACAATTGGAACCATCACTGAATTTGCAGATAAGATTACAATTGGCAGCTCTTTGATATCTTGTTTACGATCAGTTTATGGTTGGCATGGAAGCACCGGGATTGGAAAGAGATCTTAGCGCTCTATATCTCGACTGTCTTGATAGAGATAATAATGTATTGACTCACCAATTTATTCTTGATCTGGTAATGGCTTCTTTGAGAGTACAAATTCAAAAATGGAAATATAAGATTAATGCTTACAAAATAGGGTTATATGACAAACTTTACCATTTAATAAAAATGGATATATTATTATATTTACTGAAGGTGATACGCCTGAAACTCATTATTTAAAACGACTGTTTACCAGATTATACAATTATGATATAATAAATAATGAATAATTCATTTCCCATAATAATCGCGCATAAAAATAAATTCTCTGATAACCTCAAAACAATACAAAAGCTCGAAAAACTTGAGTTCGCGGTGTTATTCTACGAAAAGTTTTTCTAGGAATTTTTTTTACCCCACCATTTTACCATTTTGATAAGCATGGAAGCGGTTAAAGCATCTTTAAGAACTGAGCGACCGTGAAGAACGTTTGTTTCTGACCGCAACTATCGTGTTTGGCCAATAAATCGGAATTTATTTATAATATAAATTCAGACATTTCGGATATTTGTTATCAAAATTAAAAATGATGTCATTGGTCGCTACTGGTAAAATCATAATAAATTTTTTAAAATATTATTCTGACTATTTCCCATTGTAAACATTGTTGAAACGAAAAGCGAAAATATATTTACCGAAAAACATGTAAATTATTAACAAATAAATAAAATGTGACAAGACAGTTTTTAAATGGCGCTCTATATGTTGACTCTATAGAAAACAATATAAAATTATGAAATATTTTATAATTGCCCCAGATATAGGCATGTCTCAAGGTTAAACAAGGAAAAAAAGTTTTACCACTAATATAATCAGCATTATCATAGCATTTATATTCATAGAATAAATAAGATAAAACTTTTAAACCAATAATGGAAATTTTATTTAAAAAATAACCTTTTTTTAAACATTATTTTTTAAAAACTTATTATTTTAGGTTATCGTATTAACAGTCATGAGCAAACGTTACTTAAAATTAAAAGCTTAATTATAATATTTTTGGAATTCAATTGTTTCCTGAACTTTTTGGATATATATTAAACGATCTAATATTTTCTTTAATCAATTGAATCTATAACTAATTTAAATCAATTTTTCTATAATAATTCATGTTTTTACATAATCGCATATTCAAATACTTATTTGCCAATCTGGATGCTTACATTATATTATTTTAGCTTAAAAATCTTGATTAATTTTGAAAAATCGATCTATCGGGCTTTTTAACAACAATAATAAATTACCGTATTCAATAAATTTAAAGTTTTGTAAATATCTCTTAAACATCGTAATTCACTTATATTAAATTTTTTTGGCTATACTATTGGCTTTGTATATGAATGATTTTTTGATGAATTGTAATATTGATTACAAAACTCATTAAAATTTGATACCATACGTTTATTTCTTACATTATTTATTTTTAATAGTTTTTTTTTAAACTTTATATTGAATATTTTAATCTACTGATTCATACTAATAATTTTATATTGGAAGGGCATTTTAACTAATATCTTTTAAAGAATGATATATCCCATAGTT